>NC_060119.1:28777564-29109752 GCF_021461395.2 Schistocerca americana | reverse complement strand
ATCTGCTTGTTGCCCTCCACCCATAGTTCACATATAACTTGGGAGAAGAGGGTGAGCTGAGTTTTGCATAAGCAAAGCTTTCTAAAACCATGCTGATTCCTGGAATTAAGCTTCTCAGTTTCAAGGAAATGTATGGTATTTGAACTGAGAATATATTCAAGTATTCTGCAGCAAACTGATGTCAAGGATAATGGCATGTAATTTTGCAGGTCCGTTCTTTTGACATTCTTACACACAGGACTCATCTGTGCTTTTTTACAGTCACTTGTGACTTTGCACTGGATGAGATATTCATGATAACTGCAAGCTGTAGACTATTATTTGAAAACCATATCAGTGTTACATCTGAGCCGGGTGACTTATTTGTTTTCAGCTCCTTCAGTTGTTTCTCTATGCCATAGATGCTTATTACTATGTCATCCACATGGGAGTCTGTTTGATGGTCAAATAACAATATGTTTGTACAATTCTCTTGCATGAAAGATTACTTGAATGTGGAATTTAAAATTTTGGCTTTTGTATAACTACCTTCAACTGCCACACCAGACTGGTCAACATGTGTCTGGATGTAAGCCTTAGTGATTTAATATAGAATCAGAATTTTATTAGGTTCTCTGCCATATCTTTTACTAAGGTATGATGGTGGTTGTAGTTGTAAGCTTTGCGCATAGATCTTTCACAGATGCATGAATCTCTACTAACCTCTGCTTGCTGCCATTTGAATGTTCTATTTTGAAATGAGAGTGCAACAGCCTCTGCTTCCTCAGCATTTTCAGAAATTTGTTATTAAACCATGGTGGGTTTTTTGCCCTCCTTAATCCACTTACTATACTCATAATTATCCTGATGATGATTTACAATTTGCTTAAACTTTGCCCATAATTCCCCTACATCCATCTTACTGGAACTAAATGATGTCAGTAGTTCACTGTCAAAGTGAGACACTAACAACTGCTTATCTGCTCTCTCTAGCAGAAGTGCTCTCCTAGCCTTCTTAGCTCATTTATAAACTTCTGTAACCATAATTTGAGAATGTATCATCTCACAAGAACTCAGTGTGACAAGAACTATGTAAAACAATCTGAAACAATTGATACATATCCAATCAACATCTTAAGTTAGATCATTTTCATTTACAAATAGTAAGCATGTTTCTTTAGAATATGCAAAGCAGATATTTTTATACTATAAATGGTAATATACACTTAATAAACCATACACCTTGCTGAGGTATGACGGTTTGTGTGCCACAGTGACAAAAATAGCTGTACCATAAATACAACCATAAACAAGGAGTATCTGTGGAGAGGCCTAAATAACATGTGTTTTCTTATTAGGGGCAGCCCCTTTTGAGTTGTACCTAGGGTAACAGTGTGAATGATTGATTGACCTGATCTTGCAACATTTGAGAACATGGCTTTACTGAGCTGCTACTATGAGCAACTGAAAGTTGGGAGAAACTACAGCTCTACTCTATGGCTTAATGATGCTGGCACCATTGCAGCTAAAATGTTTCTGAGATAAAATAGTCCTCCCTTCAGATCTACTACTCAGAAGGATGTCATCATCAGAAAAAAAATCTGACATTTTAAGGGACATAGAGTGGAATGTTAGATGCAATAGGCATGTTAGAGAATTTAAAAAAGGAAATGGATAAGCTGAGGATGGATGTGTAAATTTCAATTCAGGAAGAATAGTACATCTGATCAGGTGAGTAAAATCAAATAGTGGGTCGTGCAGAAGTAGATCCGGTAATGAACAAGAAAAAGGAATGTGGGGAAAGCTATTATGTACAATGTAGATAATGCGTTAACACAACCAAGATAGACACAAAGCCAACACCCACCACAGTATTACAAGTTTATGTACTAATTAGCTCTGCTGATGAAGAAGTTACGGGAGATGAACCTTTAACTGTGATAGGCAGAAAATAGTGATAACATGGGGAGAGGAATGAAATGAAAGCTACCTGGTGGAAATTTACACAGAACACAATTTAATCATGTTTAAACTTGTTTTAATAATCAGCTAAGAAGGCCGTACATGTGAAACACACCTGTAGACACTGGAAGATTTCAGATTAGTTATATAATAGTAACACAGGAATTTCAGAACCAGATTTTAAACAGTGACAGATTTTAAACATTTCCAGCTGTGGACATAATTTATTGGTTATGAACTGTAGACTGCAACTGAAGAAACTGCAAACTGGTAGAAAATTAAGGAGATGGGATTTGGACAAACTGAAAGAACCAGAGGTAGTTGAGAATTTCAGAGGGAGCATCAGGCAATGTCTAACTGAAGCAGGGGAAAAGAACACAATGGAAGACAAACGAGTAGCTCTGAGAGATGAAATAGTTGAGGTAGCCAAGGATAAATGAGTAAAAAGACAAGGCCTAGTAGAAATATGTGGACAATACAGGTGATTGTGAAAGGAATAAACATAAAAATGCAGCAGGTGGTAAGGAATACAGACACTGAAAAAAAAGAGATTGACAGAAAGTGCAAATTGTCCAAGCACAAATGGCTGGAGGACAAATACAACGCTATAAAACCATGCATGGCTAGGGGAAAATAGATGCCACTTATAGGAAAAGTAAATAAACATTTGAGGGAAGAAATGAATATCAAGAGCACAGATGACAATCCAGTATGAAACAGAGAAGGGAAAGTTGGAAGGCGTAAGTAATATATAGAGTGGCTATACAAGAGAAATGAACTTGAAGGCAGTATTACAGGATGGGAAGAGGTATAAAATAAAGATTAGATGGGAGATATGATACGATAAGAAGTGTTTAACAGACCACTTAAAGACCTAAATACACATGAGGCCTCAGGAACAGATAGCATTGCCTCAGAATTACTGAGATAATTGAGGGAGCCAGCTATGATAAAACTATTTCAACTGGTGTGCAACATATAAGAGACAGGTGAAATAACCTCAGTCTCCAAGAAAAATGTAGTAAAAACTGTAATAAGGACAAGCAAAAAACTGTCAAATATTTTGTGTAATAGTTTCATTTTGTGAAATAATTTGTCTAAAGCAGGAGCGTCCAACCTGTAGCCCACAGGCTTCATGTGGCCCAAAGCAAGTATCAATGTGGCACAAAAAATGAACATCTATCACATGATCAGTAAAAAAAAGGTTTGATAAAATTCCATTTATGTAAAGTTAATGATAAACTGCAGATTTCCAATCTGAAGCTCCAGCCACATTCACTCATTGACCCATGCATTTCTATTTTTTTTCTCTCACTCAGCAGTTATTCTTTGTGTTAAGTATATGATCTCTAGCCCAAAATACTCATCTTCTTCCATTGTAGCCCAGGTAAGCTAGGAGGTTGGACACCCCTGGTCTAAATGTAAGAAATGACACAGTGAGTGACCCATACATTAACACCCCGCTCCTCATCAACAGTTATTGTTAGTGTTCAGTGTATTATCTGCAACCCAAAAATACTCATCTTCTTACAGTGAGGACAGGTAACTTAAAAGGTTAGAAATAAAATAAAGTGACACATGTGGTCACTCCCCCTGCACCATGTGGTAATTGTTTGTGTTCATTATGTTATCTGAAGCCCAAGAATATTCTTGTTCTTCTAGTGTGAGCCAGGTAAAACAAAGGGTTGGAGACCCCTGTTCCACAGGTAATAAATAAAGAGAGTGACACATGCATTGCCCTCCCCTTCCCTCTCCCCCTCAGCAGTTATTATTTGTGTAAGTACTTTATCTGCAGCCATCTTCTTCCAGTGTGGCCGAGGTATGATAAAGGTTGGACATTCCTGGTCTAAAAGTAAGAAATAAAATAAGTGACAAAAATGATCATGCCACCCAAAATGGTTATTGCATGTGTTATGTATATTATCTCTGGCCCAAAAATATTCTTCTCCCAATGTGACCTTGGTAAGCTAAAAAGTTGGACCCTCCCCCCCCCCCCCCCCCCCACCACGACCCCTCTGGTCTAAAGGGAAGAACATGCACCTACTTGTCCCCCCCCCTTCCCCCCCTTAAGCTGTTATTGATTGTGTTAAGCATATTACCTGCACCCCAGAAATACTCCTGTTCTTCCAGAGTGGCCCAGGTAGCTAAAAGATTGGACACTCTGGTCTAAAAGTAAGAAATAAAATATAGTGGCGCATGTGGTCAACCTCCCTCCAGCCTAAGTAGTTATTTTTTGTGTTAAGTATATTATCTGTGTTGCAGCATGTCCCAGGTAAGCTAAAGATTTGGAGACCCCTGGTCTAAAGGTAAGAAATAAAATAGAGTGAGCTATCCATTCCCCTCCTCATTTTGACAGCAGTTACAGTTTGTATTAAGTCTATTATCTGCAGACATCTTCTTCCCACTTAGCCCAGGTAAGCTAAACAGTTGGATACTCTTGGCCTAAAATTAAGAAATAAAATGAAGTGGTTGATGTGTTCACTCTATTCAAAGTGATTATTGTTTGTGTTAAGTACACTATGTGATCAGAAGTGTCTGGACACCTCGCTGAAAATGACTTACAAGTTCGTGGTGCCCTCCGTCCATAAGCTGGAATTCAATATGGTGTTGGCCCACCCTTAGCCTTGATGACAACTTCTACTCTCACAGGCATATGTTCAGTAAGGTGCTGAAATGTTTCTTGGGGAATGGCAGCCCATTCTTCATGGACTGCTGCACTTAGGAGAGGTATTGATGTCAGTCAGCGAGTCCTGGCACGAAGTTGGTGTTCCAAAACACCCCAAAGGTGTTCTATGGGATTTAGGTCAGGTATCTGCGTAGGCCAGTCCTTTTCAGGGCTGTTATTGTTGTGTAAACACTCCAACACAGGCCATGCATTATGAACATGTGCTCGATCGTGTTGAAAGATGCAATCACCATCCCCGAATTGCTGTTCAACAGTCGGAATGCAAGAAGATGCTTAAAACATCAATGTAGGACTGTGGTGTGATAGTGCCATGCAAAATAACAAGGAGTGCAAGACCTCTCTATGAAAAACATGACCACACCATAACACCACTGCCTTCGAATTTTACTGGTGCCACTAGACACGCTGGCATATGACGTTCACTGGGCATTTGCCATACCTACACCCAACCATCAGATCACCACATTGTGTACCATGATTCATCACTCCACACAACGTTTCTCAACTGCTCAATCATTCAATGTTTATGCTCCTTACATCAAGCATGCCATCATCTGGCATTGACCTGTGTGATGTGTGGCATATGAGCAGCTACTTGACCATGAAATTCAAGTTTTCTCACCTCCTGGCTATCTGTCATAGTATTTGCAGTGGATCCTGATGAAATTTGGAAGTCCTGTGTGATGGTTTGGATAGATGTCTGCCTATTACACATTACGGCCCTCTTCAACTGTCAGCAGTCTCCGTCAGTCAACAGACAAGGTTGGCCTGTACGCTTTTGTGCTGTACATGTCCCTTCATGTTTCCACTTCACTGTCACCTTGGAAACAGGGGACCTATGGATGTTTAGGAGTGTGGAAATCATGCGTACAGACATAAGTGACACCAAAGCACCTGACCACATTCGAAGTTCATGAGTTCTGTGGAGCACCCCATTCTGCTCTCTCATGATGTCTAATGACTACTGAGGTCACTGATATGGAGTACCTGGCAGTAGGTGGCAGGACAATGCACCTAAGATGAGTACCGTATGTTTTTTGGGGTCTCCAGATACTCTTGATCACATAGTGTATATTATATGCAGCCCAAAAACACTCTTGTTCTTCCAGAGTGGCACAGGTAAGCCAAATGCTCTTAGACCCCTGGTCTAAAGGTAACAAATAAAATAGAGTGAGCTATCCATTCCCCTCCCTCATCCCCCAAAGCAGTTATTGTTTGTCTTAAGTATACTATCTTATTAGGGGTAAGATAGATACTGCATACAGAAAATTAGAGACCTTCAGAGAAAAGAGAGCCACTTGTATGAATATCAAGAGCTCAGATGGAAACACAGTTCTAAGCAAAGAAGGAAAAGTAGAAAGGTGGAAGGAGTTTGTAGGGGGTTTATACAAGGGCAATGTACTTGGGGACAAAATTATGGAAATGGAAGAGGATGTAGATGAAGATGAAATGGGACAAATGATACTGTGTGAAGAGCTTGACAGAGCACTGAAAGACCTGAGTTGAAACAAGGCTCCGGGAGTAGACAACATTCCATTAGAACTACTGACGGCCTTGGGAGAGCCAGTCCTGACAAAACTTTACCATCTGGTGAGCAAGATGTATGAGAGAGGCGAAATACCCTCAGACTTCAAGAAGAATATAGTAATTCCACATCCCAAAGAAAGCAGGTGTTGACAGATGTGAAAGTTGCCGAACTATTAGTTTAATAAGCCTCGGCTGCAAAATACTAACATGAATTCTTTGCAGATGAATGAAAAAACTGGTAGAAGCCGACCTCAGGGAAGATCACTTTGGATTACGTAGAAATATTGCAACACATGAGGCAATACTGACCTTATTTATGACTTATCTTAGAAGAAAGATTGAGGAAAGGCAAACCTACGTTTCTAGCATTTGTAGACTTAGAGAAAGCTTTTGACAATGTTGACTGGAATACTCTCTTTCAAATTCTAAAGGTGGCAGGGGTAAAATACTGGAAGCAAAGGGCTATTTACAATTTTTACAGAAACGAGATGGCAGTTATAAAGAGTCAAGGGGCATGAAAGGAAAGCAGTGGCTGGGAAGGGAGTGAGACAGGGTTGTAGCCTCTCCCCAATGTTATTCAATCTGTATATTGAGCAAGCAGTAAAGGAAACAAAAGCAAAAATTGGAGTAGGTAGATCCATGGAGAAGAAATAAAAACTTTGAGGTTCACCGATGACATTGGAAGAGGACTTGAAAGTACAGTTGAACGGAATGGACAGTGTCTTGAAAGGAGGATATAAGATGAACATCAGCAATAGCATCAATGACAATAATGGAATGTAGTCAAATTAATGCTGAGGGAATTAGATTAGGAAATGAGACACTTAAAGTAGTAAAGGAGTTTTGCTATTAGGGGAGCAAAATAACTGATCATAGTCAAAGTAGAGAGGATATAAAAGTCGACTGGCAATGGCAATAAAAGCATTCTGAAGAAGAGAAATTTGTTAACATTGAGTATAGATTTAAGTGTCAGGAAGTCGTTTCTTAAAGTATTTGAAGGGATGTAGCCATGTATGAAAGTGAAACATGGATGATGAATAGTTTGAACAAGAAGAGAATAGAAGCTTTGGAAATGTGGTGCTACAGAAGAATGCTGACGATCAGATGTGTAGATCACATAACCAATGAGGAGGTATTGAATAGAATTGGGAAGAAGAGGAGTTTGTGGCACAACTTCACAAGAAGAAGGGACAGGTTGGTAGAGCATGTTCTGAGGCATCAGGGGATCACAAATTTAGTATTGGAGGGCAGCATGGAGAGTAAAAATGGCAGAGGGAGACCAAGAGATGAATAAACTAAGCAGATCCAGAAGGATGTAGGTTGCAGTACGTACTGGGAGATGAAGAAGCTTGCACAGGATAGAGTAGCATGTGGAGCTGCATCAAACCAGTCTCAGGACTGAAGACCACAACAACAACAACAACATTGAGTAGTTGTACTTTGCCATGTAGCACGTGTCCACATTATCATACACTCCTGGAAATGGAAAAAAGAACACATTGACACCGGTGTGTCAGACCCACCATACTTGCTCCGGACACTGCGAGAGGGCTGTACAAGCAATGATCACACGCACGGCACAGCGGACACACCGGGAACCGCGGTGTTGGCCTTCGAATGGCGCTAGCTGCGCAGCATTTGTGCACCGTCGCCGTCAGTGTCAGCCAGTTTGCCGTGGCATACAGAGCTCCATCGCAGTCTTTAACACTGGTAGCATGCCGCGACAGCGTGGACGTGAACCGTATGTGCAGTTGACGGACTTTGAGCGAGGGCGTATAGTGGGCATGCGGGAGGCCGGGTGGACGTACCGCCGAATTGCGCAACACGTGGGTCGTGAGGTCTCCACAGTACATCGATGTTGTCGCCAGTGGTCGACGGAAGGTGCACGTGCCTGTCAACCTGGGACCGGACCGCAGCGACGCACGGATGCACGCCAAGACCGTAGGATCCTACGCATTGCCGTAGGGGACCGCACCGCCACTTCCCAGCAAATTAGGGACACTGTTGCTCCTGGGGTATCGGCGAGGACCATTCGCAACCGTCTCCATGAAGCTGGGCTACGGTCCCGCACACCGTTAGGCCGTCTTCCGCTCACGCCCCAACATCGTGCAGCCCGCCTCCAGTGGTGTCGCGACAGGCGTGAATGGAGGGACGAATGGAGACGTGTCGTCTTCAGCAATGAGAGTCGTTTCTGCCTTGGTGCCACTGATGGTCGTATGCGTGTTTGGCGCCGTGCAGGTGAGCGCCACAATCAGGACTGCATACGACCGAGGCACACAGGGCCAACACTCGGCATCATGGTGTGGGGGGCGATCTCCTACACTGGCCGTACACCAGTGGTGATCGTCGAGGGGACACTGAATAGTGCACGGTACATCCAAACCGTCATCGAACCCATCGTTCTACCATTCCTAGACCGGCAACGGAACTTGCTGTTCCAACAGGAAAATGCACGTCCGCATGTATCCCGTGCCACCCAACGTGCTCTAGAAGGTGTAAGTCAACTACCCTGGCCAGCAAGATCTCCGGATCTGTCCCCCATTGAGCATGTTTGGGACTGGATGAAGCGTCATCTCACGCGGTCTGCACGTCCAGCACGAACGCTGGTCCAACTGAGGCGCCAGGTGGAAATGGCATGGCAAGCCGTTCCACAGGATTACATCCAGCATCTCTACGATTGTCTCCATGGGAGAATAGCAGCCTGCATTGCTGCGAAAGGTGGATATACACTGTACTAGTGCCGACATTGCGCATGCTCTGTTGCCTGTGTCTATGTCCCTGTGGGTCTGTCAGTGTGATCGTGTGATGTATCTGACCCCAGGAATGTGTCAATAAAGTTTCCCCTTCCTGGGACAATGAATTCATGGTGTTCTTATTTCAATTTCCAGGAGTGTATTTTATACTTCTGTGTCGGGAATATAGATAACTAACACATACCTACCTGCAGTTGTGGAACATTACATGGATACTGGAGATGCTATGGAGTACGTAAAAATGGAAGTTTTACAGCAGGCTTCGTTTTTTTTGGGACTGTGTTCTGAAGGAGGCAATTGAAATACGTGTAGCTGATGGGCTGATCAACAGAGACACTGGTTTCAACCTGGGACCCAGCATGCAGCCAACTAAAAGTGCTGACCCAAAGTGACTCCCGCACCTGACAAAGGCCACAGGACATCTGATGGTCCACAGTTCGCAGACAGCAGCCCGCCCCTCCCCACCACCACTCCATGCAGCGCCACATGTGGCAGAATGTGGGGGAAGGGCTAGGGAACAATCAGAGTATAAAGGGGAGGAGATTTAGCGGAGACGCTCAGTCTGCGGGTATCACCTGAAGATGACGGCAAGGAATGCTGTCGAAATATCATGGTTTGAAAACGACTGCACCCGGCTGGGGACTTGAGAACAGTACAAACTATATTGTGAAGGTTCAGTGGATGGCAGAATACCACTGTGGAAGGGGTGAGAAGAATAGTGGGCAGGACATTTTTTATTTCAGGGCATGATGAGAGTTAATCGAAACCCTGGCAGAGAATGTAATTCAGTTGCTCCAGTCCTGAGTACTACTGAGTTATAAGGGGAATGCTTCCCTGTAGCTGGACAGTGGGACTTTGGGACATGGTGGGGACTGGAAAGATAAGGCATGAGAGATTTGTTTTTGTACAAGGTTGGGAGGTTAATTATTGTCAGTGAAGGCTTCAGTGAGACCCTCTCTATATTTCAAGAGGGACTGCTCGTCACTGCAGATGTGACGACCATGGGTGGCTGGGCTATACAGAAGGTTGGTATGGAATGGGTGGCAGCCATCAAAGTGGAGGTTAGTAGGTTTGATATGGACGGAGGTACTGATGTAGCCATCTTTGAGGTGGAGGTCAACATCTAGGAAGGTGGCTTGTTGGGTTGTGTAGGACCAGGTGAAGCAAATGTGGGAGAAGTTGTTGAGGTTCTGGAGGAATGTGAATAGGGCATCCTCACCTTCGATCCAGATAGCAAAGATGTTATCAGTGAATCTGGGCCAGGTGAGGGGCTTAGGAGTCTAGGTTTTTAGGAAGGATTCCTCTAGCTGGCCCATGAATAGGTTGGCATAGGATGGTGTCTTGAGGCTGCCCATAGCCTTACCCTGGATTTGCTTGTAGGTAATGCCTTCAAAGGAGAAGTAATTGTGGGTGAGGATGTAGTTGGTCATGGCAACTGCGAAGGAGGTGGATGGTTTGGAATCCATAGGACATTTGGAAAGGTAGTGTTCAATAGCAGTAAGGCCATGGGCATTAGGAATGTTAGTGTACAGGGAGGTGGCATCAATAGTGACGAGCAGGGCACCGTGTGGTAAAGGGACAGTAGCTGTGGAGAGTCAGTGGAGGAAATGGTTGTTATCTTTTATATAGGAAGGTAGGTTCTGGGTAAAAGGTTGAAGGTGTTGGTCTATGAGAGCAGAAATTCTCTCAGTGGGGCACAGTAGCAGGCCACAATGGGGCATCCTGGATGGTTAGGTTTATGGACTTTAGGAAGCATGTAGAAGGTAGGAGTGGAGGAGTGGTAGGGGTGAGTAGAGAGATGGATTCTGGGGAGAGGTTCTGGGATGGGCCTGAGGATTTGAGTAGTGACTGGAGATCCTTCTGGGTTACTGGAATGGGGTCACTGTGGCAAGGTTTGTAGGTGGAAGTATCAGCTGGCAGAGTCCTTCTGCCAGGTAATCCTTAAGGATCAAAACAACAGTGGTAGAGCCTTCATCCGCAGGTAGGATTATAAGGTTGGGATCCGTTTTTAGATGGTGGACTGCAGTTCTTTCTGGAGATGTAAGGTTAGTTTGCACGTTGAGGGATTTGCGGAATGATGGTCAGGCAAGGTTCAAGGTTAAGAAATTCTGGAAAGTTAACAGGAGGTGGTTTGGGGGGCGGTGGAGGTGGATCACAGTTGGATGGAGTGAACTGAGTTAGGCAAGGTTCAGTATTGGTCTTTGGTTGAGTCTGATTGGTAGGGTTGGTGGTAAAAAAGTGTTTCCACAGTAGGGACCAGGAGAAGGTTCTTAACAAGTCCTGCCTGATTGACTTTGGAAGTAGGGCAAAAGGGAGGCCTTTGGAAAGGACTTATATTTCTGTGGGACTAAGGCTTCTGGAGGAAAGGTTCATGACTGTGTTGTGGGTCTGTTTAGGTTCTGTATTCTCTGTGATGATGGGAGGGAGTTTCGGAGGGTAGAGTATGTGTAGTAGGTCTGCAAGACAGGGCTTGTCAGCTATGAAGGGACATTGAGGGAGATTTGGAGATTGTTGTAGAGATGGTGGACAGTGGTACTCCAAGGCTGGAGTGGGAAGTGAGCAAGATAGAGAGCTTTTTGAGGTGGCATTATGCATGTAGCTCAAAACACCACACCACCAATTGCACTAAAAGCACCTGTGCATAATGAAACTGTAGTATTGGAAGAAAAAGAAACAGCTGCGTCAAAAAAATTCACCTGTAATTAATGAAGAAGCAGATAGGAAAACTTCACCTGCAAAAACGCAAGAAACTGGTGGCAAATTATTACACAGTCAGTATTTGGATACCGCTATTCAAACAACAGATCAACAAGAAAAGTCTACGAGATCACAACATACTCCCACTACATAATATTCATCACTGGAGAGTCATGTTTCTTTTGGGAGTACAGCTTCAAACAGCAAAATCTCAATATCTCTGAGAAGATCATCAAGAAAAATAAAAAAAGTGTCACCTAATAGTGAAGATTTTTTATGGTCAAGTCACCTCTTTCACAAGAGGACACAGAAGACATAAATCTTCTTCACATAGAAGAATGTGACAATCTTAACATACTGTCACAATGTACAACAATTGAGAAATAAAGTAAGTGAACTTGAAATTCTTACAAGTGATACTAATGTTTTGTCAGACATGCACTTACTGTGAACACTGGCTAAAAGAGTCAGAATTACCTTATCAGTATATTCAAAACTTCAGATTACTTCACCACAATTCAAGGAAAAATTACAAAAGTGGTGGAACCTGTATCTACATAACAAACAGCATTAACTGTGAACCTTTCCATCCCTGTGAAGTGTATTCTTTAGACAGACATTGAAATAGCTGGAGTAGCACTTTCTGACCTAAATATTTATATAATGTGTGTATATATATCATCTAGTGGTAACTTTTCTGTCTTTCTCAGAAACCTAGCACTATTACTAGAACAAACATGTCACAATAACTCAAAGAAGAATCTGCTTGAAAGTTGCAATTAGTAAATTTAATGGTGTCATTCAACTTAAATATGAAAGTTATATTTCCAACGAGATTAAACATCTGTCTCGATTGGGTTGATACTAACACTGATTGCACTGTAAAAATTATAGGTGTTCGCTTTTCAGATCACAGTGCACTAACAATACATTTTAATCCACCACTCAATGTGCTCCAAACAGGAAAAACATTTATTAGGTGTAGAAGTTATAGTGACAGTAACGTAAATGGCTTTGTACTTAGCTTAAAGAAAGAAGACTGACAAAGTGTATTTACTTCTTCAACCACAAATGAAATATATGACAATTTTCTGCACATATTTGAATATTACTTTAATTGCCATTTCCCAGAGAAAACAAAGATGATCACTAACAAAAAACAGAATCCTTGGGTCACAAAAAGTATTAAAACCTCATCAGAAAAGATGAGGCTGTTGAACAGACTTGCAAAATGGAGAGTGGCAAATCCAAAGACTTAAAGGTATACTAAAAAAATTACAAAACCACATACAGGAGAGTTATCAAATGGGCTAAAAAAGCTAAGAATGATATAACAATTAGGTGCTCTTCCAGCAAATGTAAGATGGTCTGGGGTATAGTAGATGAACAGACTGGTAGAAAGTTAAGGATAGAGGATAAAATCACACTAAATATAGGACAAAAGACTGAAAATGCACATTCCCAATAAATTCAACAGCTATTTTTCAGAAATTTCCACAAATCTCCTAACCAACTCTTCAAATACTGCACACTCTCTTCCAACAAAACTCCTGGCTATCTCTCCAAACACTGTATACTCTCTTCTCAAAAATAATACTCCTCTGAACTCCTTTTTCCTATCTCCTACAACAGCATATGAAAATGAAGATATTATTTAAAGAAAGAGTTAAAAAGATTTATTCTGCAGGGTATGATATGATACCCTGCTTCTCACTTCATGCACACATCAGTGGACCCCCGTCAAATATCATGAATAACTCATTTCTAGAGGGAACATTTCCAAACCAGCTAAAACTTGCTAAAATTATACCTCTCTACAAGAAGGGAGAGAAAATGGACATAGCAAACTATAGGCCAATTGCTATACTATCTGCTTTCTCAAAAATATTTGAATGCTGTATGTCAATTAGATTAGAAATATTTTTAAATTCTAACAACATAATGATATCTTCTCAGTATGGATTTCAAAAAAATAGGTCTGCCACACATGCTTTGTATGCATTTCTAGAAAAGTGCTCAAGCTTTGTTGACCATAAACAACCTGCTGCTGGTACATTTCTTGATCAGTTCAAGGCATTTGACATGGTCGACCACGAGCTGCTTCTTATGAAACTCCAGAAGTATTGGATTAGAGGTGTGGCCCACAATTGGTTCTGTAGCTACCTTAGTGAAAGAAAGCAATATGTAGAGATAAGAAAATCAAAGACATCCAGGCACTGTAGGCCAGATACTCTACATGCAACAAATGGCATTCCTCAGGTATCTGTTCTTGGCCCTGTTTTTTTCATATTGTTCGTAAATGACCTCCCAGATCACATACCAAATGCTAGCTCCTTTCTCTATGCCAATGACACAAATATCCTGATAACCAGTAGAGGTGACACATTGCAAGATGCAGTCAATGAAACTACTTGTCAATTACAATCTAGGTTTGAAGCAAATGCACTACTCATGAGTACTCAAAAAACTATAAGTATGAATTTCCTCACTAGACAAAATCTTACCCCCTTCAATGCAGTTATAGTATTGGCAAAGATGACATTACAAACAGGCAGGACACCAAATTTCTTGGACCTAACATCAGTAACACTCTAAATTGGAAACCACATATTGAGGCACTGTCACAAAAGCTTAATAAAACCTATTAAGATCATTAAAAGACACAGCCAGTGTAGATACCTTGAAGCTGGTGTACCATGCTCTGTCTGAGCATATCTTGAGCTATGGCCCAATCTTCTGGGGAAATAGCTCTGATTCTCTCATAATTTTCAAGTTATAAAAAAATTGTAAGAATAATGCAGTGTATAAAAAAAACTGAACACTGTGAACAACTGTTTCAACAGTTACAAAGCCTGCCACTGCCATGCCTCTATATAATGGAAGTAGCTTGTTTTACAGTACAGCACTTGGAATCCCTCTACAGAAATGCAGACCGCCACAACATGACACCAGAAACAAAACCCAATTACAAATTATAGCTCACAACACAAAACTATACGCAAATGGGGTTAAGTGTAAGTGCATTAAAATTTACAACCACCTCTCAACAGATGTGAAAAGAAACAAAAATCAAAAAATAATGAGAATAAAATTAAAGGAATTACTATTAAATCACTGTTTCTATTCCGTACATGAATTTCTTGAAACAACATTTTAATTACTTGTAATAAACTGTTTATTCACTTGCAGATATTTCTACTTAGTAAGATAATTTAATTATTGTATCTTATTTATATTCTGTCTGTATCACATACATGTATTCTGCTATGTGAAGTATGTACCATGAAATTGTAATTATTTGTAAAAATCTATCTTTTCTCTTGTAAGTATTTTTTCTTAGTAAGATAATTTAATTATTGTATGTTATTCATATTCTGTCTGTATCTTTTATATGTATTCTGCTATGTGCATTATGCACCACCACTGTCATCTCTCACCACATTTTTTTATATTTTATCTACATATCCAATATGTATTCTGCTATGTGAGTTATGTACCACTGCAATCTCTCATTATGCACTATCTTAACATAATTTTCAAATTGTCTTGGCCTATATCATGATGTGCCTTGCTGTACTGACTGTATGATATACAGGACAAATAATAAATAAATAAAATAAATTAAGTTCCTGCAGGGCAAGAGTTTCAGTGTGTGTTTTGGGTTTCAGGAATTTGGGATTGGATAGCAAGAGAATTTTGTGGATGGAGAGAAGGTACTGTAAGAAGGTTTGGGCTTAGTTGATATGGTTTTGCAGGACTATGTTGGTGAGGGCTAAGGATTGGCAGAATCTGAACAGGTGGAGGTCATTGTGGAAGGAGGGGTGGCAGCCAGAGATGTGTAATATGACAGTAAGGCCATTAGGGGGGATTCCATGAGCCAAGCAACAATGCAGGTATGTGGTACTGGGGTCTGGCTAGGGATAAGGAAACTTTTCTGTATTGATGGAGCCATGGTGATGGCAAAAATGCAGAAATTGTGTAAACAGTGTAGAATAATGTCAGCAAAATTACACAAAACTACACCCAAATACATGTGAAGAATCACAAAAAGGACAAAATGGATGCAAAAGGGGGAAAACGAGATGAAATCTGAGGGAGACAATGATAGCAAAATGTGAAAACTCACTAAAATTGGCAGGAAGTCACAAGGATCAAACTGAAGAAGGGGGCAGCAGATGTAAATGGATGATGAGGAATTAGTGGGTGTGAACTGGGATTGAATGGAGAAAGTAGGGAGGGGGGGGGGGAGGGGGAAGGAGGAGTTTATAGGTTGAGATACAAGCCATAGGGCACCGGAAAGGTCCAGCAGCTAACAAGCAAAAATACAGGAAATGGCGCAGGAAGAGTGACAAATCTGAAAGTATAGGATTAATTATAATTGTGGGAGTAATGTGGCACATAAGCTGCTTCACCAACAATCACCATGGTCTTGTAGCTGTCTGTTGTGCGTGGCCGAGATGGTTGATACAGTGTGGCTCCTAAGTACAGTGTGCATTGTGGTTTGTAAGGTGACAAGAGAAACACAGGAAAGAAGAGCAAGAATGATGGAGATTGAGTATAGTGATGCAAAAGAAAATAGTAACAAAGGAAAACAGCACTGGGTTAGGATCAAAGAAAAGCTGTCGGCCAAAAATCAAACAATGAAAAATCTAGGATGGAATGTCACAGTATTATGAGAAGGAAATGCTTAGTCACAGATATGCATAAGAAAAAGACTCTCACAATTATAGCTTTCAGCCATTAAGGCTTTCATATAAACATACACACACAAAAATGCAACTCACACGCACAACTGCAGTCTCAGGCAACTGAAACCACACTGCAAGCAACAGCACCAGTGCATGATAGAAATGGCGATTGGATGGGATAAGGAAGAGACTGGGGTGGAGAGGGGGAAGGACAGGGGGTAGCAGACAGTGAAGTGCTACAATTTAGACATAGGGAAGGGAGAGGTGTGGAAGGGAGGGGGGGGGGAGGGGGAAGGGAAGTAGCAGAAAAGTAGAGAAATGGTATGGTAGCAGATGATGGCTGTGTCTGGTCAGGTGAATGCAGGGTTTTAAATACAAAATCAAATAAGTGTAATACAGGAGTAGGTTTAATAATGAATGAAAATGTAGGAGCATGGATAAGCTACTATAAACAGCGTAGTAAACACATTATATCCAAGATAGACACAAAGCCCACATCTACCACAGTAGTACAAGTTTATATGCCAACTAGCTCCCCAGATGATGCAGTGATTGAAGAAATGTATGATGTGATACAAAAAAATTATTCAGATAGTTAAGGTAGATGAAAATTTTATAGTCATGGGGGACTGGAATTCGATAATAGGAAAAGAAGAGAAGGAAAGAAGTAGCTGAATATGGACTGGCGGTAAGGAATCAAAGAGGAAGCCACCTGGTAGAATTTTCCACAGAGCATAACTTAATCATAGCTTGGTTTAGTAATCATGAAAGAGGGTTGTATATGTGGAAGAGACCTGGAGGTACCAGTAGGTTTCAGATATTATGATAAGACAGAGATTTAGGAACCAGGTTCTAATTTGTAAGACATTTCCAGGGGCAGATGAGGAATCTGACCGTAATTTGTTGGTTATAAACTGTAGATTAAAACCGAAGAAACAGCAAAAAGGTAGGAATTCAAGGACATGAGACCTGGATAAACTGAAAGAACCACAGGCTGTCAAGAGTTTCAGAGAGAGCTTTAGGGAATGACTGACAAGAACGAGGGAAAGAAATACAGTAGAAGAAGAATGGGTAGTTTTCAGAGATGAAATAGTGAAGGCAGCAGAGGATCAAGTGGGTAAAAAGAAGAAGGCTAGTAGAAATCCTTGGGTAACAGAAGAGATACTCAATTCAGTTGATGAAAGGAGAAAAGATAGAAATGCTGTGAATGAAGCAGCTGAAAAGGAATACAAACATCTCAAAAAATGAGATCAACAGAAAGTGCAAAATGGCTAAGCAGGGATGGCTAGAGGACAAATGTAAGGATGTGGAATCATATCTAACTATGGGTATGATAGATACCGCCAACAGGAAAATTAAAGAGACCTCTGAAGAAAAGAGAACCACTTGTATGAATATCAAGAGTTGTTGTTGTGGTCTTCAGTCCTGAGACTGGTTTGATGCAGCTCCACATGCTACTCTATCCTGTGCAAGCTTCTGCATCTCCCAGTACTTACTGCAACCTACATCCTTCTGGATCTGCTTAGTGTATTCATCTCTTGGTCTCCCTCTGTGATTTTTACCCTCCACGCTGCCCTCCAATGCTAAATTTGTGATCCCCTGACGCGTCAGAACATGTCCTACCAACCTGTCCCTTCTTCTTGTCAAGTTGTGCCACAAACTCCTCTTCTCCCCAATTCTACTCAATACCTCCTCATTGGTTATATGATTTACCCATCTAATCTTCAGCATTCTTCTGTAGCACCACATTTCCAAAGCTTCTATTCTCTTCTTGTCCAAACTATTTATCATCCATGTTTCACTTTCATACATGGCTACATCCCTTCAAATACTTTAAGAAACGACTTCCTGACACTTAAATCTATACTCGATGTTAACAAATTTCTCTTCTTCAGAAACTCTTTCCTTGCCATTGGCAGTCGACTTTTATATCCTCTCTACTTCAACTATGATCAGTTATTTTGCTCCCCAAATAGCAAAACTCCTTTACTACTTTAAGTGTCTCATTTCCTAATCTAATTCCCTCAGCATTAATTTGACTACATTCCATTATCGTCATTGATGCTATTGCTGATGTTCATCTTATATCCTCCTTTCAAGACACTGTCCATTCCGTTCAACTGTACTTTCAAGTCCTCTTCCAATGTCATCGGTGAACCTCAATGTTTTTATTTCTTCTCCATGGATCTACCTACTCCAATTTTTGCTTTTGTTTCCTTTACTGCTTGCTCAATATACAGATTGAATAACATTGGGGAGAGGCTACAACCCTGTCTCACTCCCTTCCCAGCCACTGCTTTCCTTTCATGCCCCTTGACTCTTTATAACTGCCATCTCGTTTCTGTAAAAATTGTAAATAGCCCTTTGCTTCCAGTATTTTACCCCTGCCACCTTTAGAATTTGAAAGAGAGTATTCCAGTCAACATTGTCAAAAGCTTTCTCTAAGTCTACAAATGCTAGAAACGTAGTTTTGCCTTTCCTTAATCTTTCTTCTAAGATAACGCGTAAGGTCAGTATTGCCTCACGTGTTCCAACATTTCTATGGAATCCAAACTGATCTTCCATGAGGTCGACTTCTACCAGTTTTTCCATTCATCTGTAAAGAATTCGTGTTAGTATTTTGCAGCTGTGACATATTAAACTGATAGTTCTGTAATTTTGATATTTGTCAATACCTGCTTTCTTTGGGATTGGAATTATTATATCCTTCTTGAAGTCTGAGGGTATTTCGCCTGTCTCATACATCTTGCTCACCAGATGGTAGAGTTTTGTCATGACTGGCTCTCCCAAGGCCGTCAGTAGTTCTAATGGAATTTTGTGTACTCCGGGGCCTTGTCTTGACTCAGGCCTTTCAGTGCTCTGTCAAACTCTTCATGCAGTATTGTATCTCCCATTTCATCTTCATCTACATCCTCTTCCATTTCCATAATATTGTCCTCAAGTACATCGCCCTTGTATAGACCTCTATATACTCCTTCCACCTTTCTGCTTTCCTTCTGTGCTTAGAACTGTGTTTCCATCTGAGCTCTTTATATTCATACAAGTGGTTCTCTTCTCTCCAAAGGTCCCTTTAATTTTCCTGTATGCAGTATCTATCTTACCCCTAGTGAGATAAGCCTCTACATCCTTACATTTGTCCTCTAGCCATCCCTGCTTAGCAGTTTTGCTCTTCGTGTCGACCTCATTTTTGAGACGTTTGTATTCCTCTCTGCCTTCTTCATTTACTGCATTTTTATATTTTCTCCTTTCATCAATTAAATTCAATATTTCTTCTGTTACCCAAGGGTTTCTACCAGCCCTCATCTTTTTACCTACTTGACCCTCTGTTGCCTTCACTATTTCATCCCTCAAAGCTACCCATTCTGCTTCTACTGTATTTCTTTCCCCCATTCCTGTCAATTGTTCCCTTATGCTTTCCGTGAAACTGTCTACAACCTCTGGTTTAGTCAGTTTATCCAGGTCCCATCCCCTTAAATTCCCACCTTTTTGCAGTTTCTTCAGTTTTAATCTACAGTTTATAACCAATAGATTCTGGTCAGAGTCCACATCTGCCCCTGGAAATGTCTTACAATTTAAAACCTGGTTCCTAAATCTCTGTATTACCATTATATAATCTATCTGATACCTTCTAGTATCTCCAGGGTTCTTCCATGTGTACAACGTTCTTTTATGATTCTTGAACCAAGTGTTGGTTATGATTAAGTTATGCTCTGTGCAAAATTCTGCCAGATGGCTTCCTCTTTCATTTCTTTCCCCCAATCCACATTAACCTACTATGTTTCCTTCTCTCCCTTTTCCTACTCTCGAATTCCAGTGACTCATGACTATTAAATTTTCGTTTCCTTTCACTACCTGAATAATTTATTTTATCTCATCATACATTACTTCAATATCCTCATCATCTGCAGAGCTAGTTGGCATATAAACTTGTACTACTGTAGTAGGCATGGGCTTCGTGTCTGTCTTGGCTACAATAATGCGTTCACTATGCTGTTTGTAGTAGCTTACCCGCACTCCTATTTTTTTATTCATTATTAAACCTACTCCTGCATTACCCCTATTTGATTCTGTAATTATAACCCTGTATTCACCTGACCAAAAGTCTTGTTCCTCCTGCCACCGAACTTCACTAACTCCCACTATATCTAACTTTAACCTATCCATTTCCCTTTTTAAATTTTTTTAATCTACCTGCTCGATTAAGGGATCTGACATTCCAAGCTCCAATCCATAGAACGCCAGTTTTCTTTTTCCTGCTAGTGACGTCCTCTTGAGCAGTCCCTGCCTGGAGATCCGAATGGGGGACTAATTTACGTCCAGAATATTTTACCCAAGAAGACGCCATCATCATTTAATCATACAGTAAAGCTGAATGCCCTCAGGAAACATTACGGCTGTAGTTTCCCCTTGCTTTCAGCCGTTCGCAGTGTCCAGCACGGCAAGGCCAATTTGGTTAGTGGTACAAGGCCAGATCAGTCAATCATCCAGACTGTTGCCCCTTAACTACTGAAAAGGCTGCAGCCCCTCTTCAGGAACCACATGTTTGTCTGGGCTCTCAACAGGTACCCCTCTGTTGTGGTTGCACCTACAATACGGCCATCTGTATCGCTGAGGCACACAAGCCTCCCCATCAATGGCAAGGTCCATGGTTCATGGGGGGGGGGGGGGGGGGGGGGGGGGGAATATCAAGAGCTCAAATGAAAAACCAGTAGTAAGCGAAGAAGGGAAAGCAGAGAGGCTGAATGAGTATATAGAGAGTCTATGCAAGGGCAATGTACTTGAGGGAAGTGTTATGGAAATGGAAGAGGATGTAGATGAAGATGAAATGGTAGGTATGATGCTGTATGAAGAATTTGATAGAGCACTGAAAGACCTGAGTCAAAACAAGGCCCCGAAGTAGACAACATTCCATTAGAACTACTGGTAGCCTCAGGAGAGCCAGCCATGACAAAACACTACCATCTGGTCAGCAAGATGTATGCCGTAGGTGAAACAGCCTCAGACTTCAAGAAGAATGTAGTAATTCCAATCTGAAAGAAAGCACGTCTCAATAGGTGTGAAAATTACCAAACTATCAGTTTAATAAGTCACGGCTGCAAAATACTAAAATGAACTATTTACAGACAAATGGAAAAAGATCAGTTTGGATTCCATAGAAATGTTGGAACACGTGAGGCAATGCTGACCCTATGACTTATCTTAGAAGATACATTAAGGAAAGAATAACCAACATTTATAGCATTTGTAGACTTAGAGAAAGCTTTTGACAATGTTGACTGGAATATTCTCTTTCAAATTCTGATGGTGGCAGGGGTCAAATACAGGGAGAGAAGGGCTATTTACAATTTGAACAGAAATCAGATGGAAGTTATAAGCTGAAAGGGATCTACCTATGTAATCTTCAGTATGATTCTGTTGCACCACATTTCGAAAGCTTATATTTTCTTCTTGTCTAAACTATTTATGGTCTATGTTTCACTTCTGTACTTGGCTACACTCCAAACAAATACTTTGAGAAAAGACCTTCTGACACTTAAATCTATACTCGATGTTAAAAAATTTCTCTACTTCAGAAGCGCTTTTCTTGCTATTGCCAGTCTATATTTTATATCCTCCCTACTTCAACCATCATCAGTTATTTTGCTTCTAAAATAACAAATCAAGGGAAGCAGTGGTTGAGAATTGAGTGAGAGAGGGCTGTAACCTATCCATGGTGTTATTTAATCTGTATATTGAGCAAGCAGTAAAGGAAAAAAAAAAATGAAAAAATTGGAGTAGGAATTAAAATCCATGAAGAAGAAATATTACCTTTGAGGTTTGTTGACATTGTAATTCTGTCAGAGACAGCAAAGGACCTGGAAGAAAAGTTGAATGGAATCGACAGTGTATTTAAAGGAGGATGTAAGATGAACATCAACAAAAGCAAAATAAGGATAAAGGAATGTAGTCAAATTACATCAGGTAATGCTGAGGGAATTAGATTAGGAAATGAGACACTTAAAGTAGTAGATCAGTTTTGCTATTTAAGAAGCAAAATAACAGATGATGGTTGATGTAGGGAGGATATAAAATATAGACTGGCAATAGCAAGAAAAGCGTTTCTGAAGTAGAGAAATTTGTTAACATCGAGTATAGATTTAAGTGTCAGAAGGTCTTTTCTCAAAGTATTTGTTTGGAGTGTAGCCAAGTACAGAAGTGAAACATAGACCATAAATAGTTTAGACAAGAAGAAAATGTAAGCTTTTGAAATGTGGTGCAACAGAACCATACTGAAGATTACATAGGTAGATCACATAACTAATGATGAAGTATTGAATAGAATTGGTGAGAAGAGGAGTTTGTGGCACAACTTGACTAGAAAAAGGGATTGGTTGGTAGGACATGTTCTGAGGCATCAAGGGATCACCAATTTAGTATTAGAGGGAAGCGTGGAGGGTAAAAATCACAGAGGGAGACCAAGAGATGAATAACTAAGCAGATTCAGAAGGATGTAGGTTGCAGTAGTTACTTGGAGATGAAGACGCTTGCATAGGATTAGAGTAGCGTGGAGAGCTGCATCAAATCAGTCTCTGGACTGAAGACCACAACAACAACAAGTATATTATCTGCATCCCAAAAATACTCATCTTATTCCAAGCTAAAGGGTTGGGCACCTCTGGTTTAAAAGTAAGAAATAAGACAGAGTGGCCCTTGTGTCCTCTTCCCCTCCCCCTGAGTGGTTATTGTCTGTGTTAAGTGTGTTATCTGTGGCCTAAAAATACTCACCATCTTCAAGTGTGGCCCAGGTAAAGAAAATAGAGTGTAGGAACATTTGACAATTCCATGAATGATGCTCGAAACAACATACAGCAACTGAGGTGCATCAAATATTTCTCTAATCCATTTTTTTCCTTTCTTATACACAAACCATTTTGCCAAACATTTGATCATTTTTTCAAAATGAGGGGGTCCAGCAGCCAATCAGATCCAGTCATTCCACCAGGAAGGAGGTACACAGCTCATGTCGTCTGTAGTTCACCCATGCCTAGGTGGTCAATAGCGCGGTTCAATAACATCCGCATTGTTACTTTGTGCCAGGAAGGGCTTTTAACAAGGGAAGTGTTCCGGTATCTCAAGAGTGAACCAAAGCAATGTTGTTCGGACATTGAGGAGACAGAGAGAGAGACAGGAACTGTCAATGGCGTGCTTCGCTTAGGCCGCCCAAGAAGTGGATGACCGCTACCTACAGGTCATGACTCAGAGGAACATTGACAGCAATGCCACCATATTTAATAATGCTTTTTGTGTAGCCACAGGACATCATTTTGTAACTCAAACTGTGCACAATAGGCTGCATGATGTGTAACTTCACTCCCAACGTCCATCTTTACAACCACAACACCATGCAACGCGGTACAGATGGGCCCAACAACATGCCAGTTGGACCACTCAGGATTGACATCATATTGTCTTCACCAATGAGTGTCATAAGTGCCTTCAATCAGACAATCATAGGAGAAGTGTTTGGAGGCAACCTGGTCAGGCTGAATGCCTTAGACATATTGTCCAGTGAGTGCAGCAAGGTGGAGGTTCCCTGCTGTTTTGGGATGGCATTGTGTGGAGCCGAAGTACACCACTGGTGGTCATGGAAGGCTCCATAATGGCTGTACAATACGTGAATGCCATCCTCCAACCAATAGTGCAACCATATCGGCAGCATATTGGCGAGGCAATCGCCTTCATTGGCAACAACTCGCGACATGTTCTCCAGAGATGCACCCTATTGAACATGCCTGGGATAGATTGAAAAGGGCTGTTTATGGATGACGTGATCCACCAACCATGCTGAATCATCGTTGAGGAGTGGGACAATCTGGACCAACAGTGCCTTGATGAACTTGTGGATAGTATGCCACGGTGAATACAGGCATGCATCAATGCAAGAGGACGTGCTACTGGGTATTAGAGATACCTGTGTGTACTGAAATCTGGGTCACCAGCTCTGAAGGTCTTGCTGTATGGTGGTACAACATACAATGTGTGGTTTTCTTGAGCAATAAAGAGGGTGGAAATGATGTTTATGTTGATCTCTATTCCAATTTTCTGTACAGGTTCCAGAACTCTCAGAACCAAGGTGATGCAAAACTTTTTTTATGTGTGTATATGCCCCATAAATAAAAATCACATGATGGTAAGTGTGGAGACTTTTGGGGTTAGAGGCCTCTGCTGACATGTCTGTCTCCAGTGAACACGTTGGTGATGTGGGCCATGTGTGAGCATGTGGATGTGTGAGCAGTTGCTCTGTCTTGTTCGAATACTGCATAAGGCTTCTCTGTGTATATTTAATGTGCATAGATGGATATCTGGCACTGTTTAGGGTGTAACTGAAAAATATGGAGGCAGTAATGCACATGCTGAACAACACACACCGAAAATATGTCTTCTCTAGTGGAGACATTCTTCATGCAGACTATGTGGGGTGCCCTACGATCAGTGTCTGCAATTCTGGTAGTTTACCTAACCTGACAAATGAAACAAGGCCTTATCTGACATGAAGTAAAGCAAGGGGTCCAAGTAACCATTAGCAATTGATGTTAACAGCCAGTTACAATAATGAACTCGTTTTTTTTTCCCTGATCCTCAAATTTCAGCTCTTGCACCACACTCAAGCAATAGGCTTTTGATTTCGTATCTTTTAGTACACAATGAGAAAATGTACAAGATACACCAATCTGCTGCAATAACATCTTTGCTGACTTGTGGGTACTTCTCATAATGTCCATTCAAATTCTGGCTATAGTTTCAGTGGTCCTCACTGTTGGTTGCCTATTCCTTCTGAATGGATCCTAGAGCCCTCCATTTCTTGTACTGATCTTGATTAGTGTTAGTTGGTGGGAGTTTCCTACTGGGATACTTCACTTGAGACATTTATTTACATTCCTTGATGGAGACCATCCTTATGTAACATACCACAGTATCAAATGAAAGTGCTGGCAGGTCAATAGAAACACAAACATACACACGAAATTCAAACTCTTTGCCTTTACAAATGTCTGCTTGTGTCTGTGTATGTGCAGATGGATATGTGTTTGTGTGCGAGTGTATACCTGTCCTTTTTTCCCCCTAAGGTAAGTCTTTCCGCTCCCGGGATTGGAATGACTCCTTACCCTCTCCCTTAAAACCCACATCCTTTCGTCTTTCCCTCTCCTTCCTTCTTTCCTGACGAAGCAACCGTTGGTTGCGAAAGCTAGAATTTCATGTGTATGTTTGTGTTTGTTTGTGTTTCTATCAACCTGCCAGCACTTTCGTTCGGTAAGTCACATCATCTTTGTTTTTAGATATATTTGTCCCACGTGGAATGTTTCCCTCTATTATATTCACACCACAATATCAGTTTGCTGTTCTAATGCAAACTGCCCCATTTCTGTTGTTGTGTTGGCTGAAGAGCCAACACTGTGTTATGAAAGGAGGCCGAAATGCACTCGTTTTAGCTCACGCAGGCTGGCGTGAGGAGGGAAGGACTATACTGACGTGAGGTCTGGAACATGACAAGGAATGAGAATTCAGAAAGCGGACATAATTAGTTTGATACCTAACTTTAATCCATTAATGATGAACGTTGCTCTTGACAGTACATGATTCACAATATTATTTGTTCAGAATACAGTCTTGAAGTAATTAGTTGCAGTAACTGAATATGGCGCCTTGCTAGGTCGTAACAAATGACGTAGCTGAAGGCTATGCTACACTGTCATCTCTGCAAATGAGAGCATAAGTAGTCAGTGAACCATCGCTAGCAAAGTTGGCTGTACAACTGTGGTGAGTGATAGGGAGTCTGGCACTAGACCTGCCGTGTGCGAGCGCTCGGTCTGCAATCACTGATAGTGGCGACACGCGGGTCCGACGTATACCAACGAACCGCGGCCGATTTAAAGGCTACCACCTAGCAAGTGTGGTGTCTGGCAGTGACACCACATCTGTAACAACTTAATAATATGAGCTTCTCACAACAACTGGTGCACGAACAACAGCTGTACTCAATTTTCCAATACAACACATTGTAGCCAACTTTTGAGACAGTGTTGCCACATCAGAAGTAGTTCCACTAGAGATGATTAACTAGTACATGAGACATACTGGTTTTATGTGGGATACACTGTATTATAGACTAGAATACAAATGCTCTATGTTAGTGGTTCAAACAGCAAACATTCTAAAACTGACTAAATTAGAGGACTGTCTTGCAGAAGTTCTGGAGATGGCATAGCTGAAATTGGTTGTCATAAAATAAAAAAAATAAACAAATAAAAATAACAAAAAAGCTTTGTCTGTGTCAGCATTAGTCACATTGAAGAATGATTAACTTAAATCACTTTTTAATAAAATAAAATAAAAAACAACTTGGTCTGTATCAGCATTAGTCTCACTGAAGAATGATTCAGTTAAATCACTTTTTAAGAAGGAATCAAGAGAGAAAATAGGGAATTATCACTGTAACTCAGTTCTCTCAGCTACATTATAAATATCTGAGAAAGTTGCTGTTACCACAATACAAATTTTTACTGAAAAATATCCCACCATTCTAAACAATCAGTTTGACTTTTAGCAAGAGAAAATACGACAGATGCAATAAACCAATTTCTTGAGAAAATAAGAACTTCACACATGAGCAATATAGATGCAGTGATCTCTTGCAACCATACAAAGTCTATCGTTTCTGCAACCCCTGTTCTGCTTATTCACAAAACGTCCACAGAAAAGGCACTGATACAGATATGTCATTATTCAGTGGAAGAATTTATGAAGGAAAAATTTACGTGTTCATTCATATACTCTGAAAGCTACACTGTAATTCATGGTGGAGGGTATTTACCATTTTACTGTTATGGCTTCTTAGAATTAGATTTGCATTTCCACTGCTTAACTGCCTCTGTGTGCACTGTAACTAGACTGGTTTTGTATTTGCAGCCCTTATGGGATTGATAAATAGTGGGCTGTAGTATTTTATTAGTTAACTTATCTGATATCAGTTAGTGAAACTTTGTAATAAGTCTCTTGTGAAATAGTTCATGCTTATGTTCAAGCATCTACCAGTTCACAGTTTTCAGCATCTCTTGTAGATCAAATAATTCTGTCACCAATCATATTACCATTATTGGTAGTGTGAGAATTGCAACCAGAAAAATAATCTGCAAAGTACTTTTTGTGTTTTTAGCACAGAATTTGTTTTTATGTTGTGTTTACTCCCTGTAGTGCAGAGTGTGTTTTGTATGTTTGGTTTTGATAATTGTAAATAATTAGACAACAAAGTTATGGAAGCACAGTAATGTGACTGATTAATTTGCTACATACAGCATCAGGCAAGAAAGCTACAAATTGATGACCCCACGAACAAGAAAAGGAACACAAATGTAAAACTGATGATGGCTCAATTCAGCATAAAGGAGGACTGCTGCACTTAGGCAAGAGAGAGCATAGCATTCCAACAGTGCAGAGTCCCCAAACATGGCAGATCGATTCTCGCATGTACATTAAGATATTGTAGGGTCAATTCTTTCCTCTGAAGGCTTTTGCTACTTACTGACTCCCGTCTATAGGCATACTCGCAGACATATCAGGGGAAACACTAGCAATAACCTTTTTGTTGACATAGATAGTGCTATTTGTTGCCCATCACACATCATCATGGGTCATGGATGGCATTTTCTTTCAGTCTTGTTCCTTCAGCTGTCCAGAGCAATATCACAGAACATTAAAGTCCACACTCCTGTACCATTAAAACAGTTGGACCTCCATGCTGCAGCTGGTTTTGTTGGGCTTCCAAACCACGTGCAAACCAGCCATTGGGGTTTCCACAGTGGAGAAGGTATATGGAGAGGGTTTATGCCTACCATCTGAGCTCTTCTTCTGCACTACCCAGACCGGAAGCTGAAAATCTATTACATGTGCTTCAGCAGGTGAAAAGCCAAATTGTGAAGCTACACTCATCTCCAGCATCCCAGCACAGTTATAACAGTTTTTTTGAATGCAGTGACTTACAAACATGCTCACACCTAATGTTAAGGACTGATGTGGTATGCCACCTTTGCAACCACCACACACACACTGTACAAAGTGAGATGAATATATCATGCACATGCAATGTAATGGTACTATCCATTGAAGAAGTGAAACTTACTTATGTACTGACATCAGATGATGAAAGAAGACCAGACAGAACTAACAGCTGCTATGTCCTAATGGGCTGCAGACAAAGAGCAAACAAAGATAATACTGCTATCACCATTCCAGACAAGCTAAAAAGTGACAGTGAAGGCTGCAGTAATTCACACCAGAGCAGGGCAACAAATGCATTTCAAATACCAACACATTCTGGGAACTATACTCTTCCGCAGGGGGTTGTGTGGGAATCATCACCAGAAACGTACCCTGCAAAGTGATTGTGTGTTTGGGACAGACCATTGTTACATTACATTTGCTCCATGGAGCAGAGATTATTCTTTGTTTGTTCAGCTTTGATAGCTGCAAATTATTAGAGAGAGATTAAAGTTATTATAGCACACTAATCTGATTGATTAATATGGTACATATAGCATTATGCAAGATAACTACAGCATATATTATATATTGTCTTTTAGAACTGCTTGGCATAGGTCCCCCACTCCAGAAAAATGTTTGAGAATGGGTTGCCTGAGTGTCTGTAGGCAGTCTCCTTTGTCCACTGGTTGTGGTTTCTCAGTATCTTACCAATACAGAGACATTTACTATCTGCTTTACTTAGCCTTGAGCCTAAAAGATAACTCCATAACTGTACTGTTGTCTGAGCTGATTGGCTCCAATTATGACATACTGATATTGCAGTCATATGATATTTATTACATATGTTCATGTTGTGAAGTGCACAGTTGTATATTTCTGAACACTTAATCTTTGCAACACTTTGCAACCTTATCAAAATCTTTTTAAATATTTTTGCATCTTTTTTCAGACAGTACTTCATTCCAGATAATTGCAGCACCTCCAAAACATCTGAGATTACTCTTAATATTGTCTGCTCGGTCATTAATTTACAATATGAATATCAAGTTTTCCAATATTGATGATGTGAGTTTAGTGAAATCAAAATATAGCTATTTACTCATAGGAATATCATTTTAATGTTATATTACTCTTCATTAGAATCATTTTTGCATGTATAAAACAGATTTCTGACCAGTCTTTTGTAGTTAAACCAAATGGTTGATAAATGTACGTCATGATATGAGTAAACTGCAACATACAGTCACAGATTTATTCTTCAGCATGAAAGATGTGTTGCTCAAGGATGGTAATGAGAGAAGGACGGCAGGCAAGCAGGTCATTCTTAATCCACATAAGGAGGTGCTCACTTTTTGCAAGGAGGAAAGGGGGGAAAAGTGAAGGAAAAGGCACTAGGAAGAGCAGAAGGTAAAAAATATGACACAAGCAAGTCTAGTATATAAGAATATAAGTATAAGAGTGATTTGGTTTTGTGTAGAGAAATAGTTGTGCTCTTACTTTCTAGGAGCTGACTGTAATGTGAGACTCCTTAATTTTTGAGTGATAATACTTGTATATTAATGTAGTCTGTTATGCGATGCTTATTTAAGTTTCTTTCATATTTGATAGAAGGAAGAGTGAGAACCTATTTGGACTAGATCCAATTCAGATTAACATTTCTTTTACTATGATGACTGATGAGAGGAGAGAGTAATCTAACTAGTTCTGATGACTGTGTGAACAGAGGATGTTATGGTGAAACTATGAGACTAAGCTTTTAAGAATTTGAAAACTATGCATTTGTGCTGTAAATACTTTGTGAAAACCACTAAACTCATATTGATACATTAATATGAAAAAGTAGAAAATATTTACCCAATACATATGTTTATATAATTGAAACTCCAACTATGAATATTAACAATGCACAAAAAGACAGATATCTCTTACGTCGATCTCTTGTAGAATTTTAGAACATGTTTTTTGCTCGTGTATCATGTCATTTCCGGAAACCCAGAATCTACTATGTAGGAATCAACATGGATTCCGGAAACAGCGATCGTGTGAGACCCAACTTGCCTTATTTGTTCATGAGACCCAGAAAATATTAGATACAGGCTCCCAGGTAGATGCTATTTTTCTTGACTTCCGGAAGGCGTTCGATACAGTTCCGCACTGTTGCCTGATAAACAAAGTAAGAGCCTACGGAATATCAGACCAGCCGTGTGGCTGGATTGAAGAGTTTTTAGCAAACAGAACACAGCATGTTGTTATCAATGGAGAGACGTCTACAGACGTTAAAGTAACCTCTGGCGTGCCACAGGGGAGTGTTATGGGACCATTGCTTTTCACAATATATATAAATGACTTAGTAGATAGTGTCAGAAGTTCCATGCGGCTTTTCGCGGATGATGCTGTAGTATACAGAGAAGTTGCAGCATTAGAAAATTGTAGCGAAATGCAGGAAGATCTGCAGCGGATAGGCACTTGGTGCAGGGAGTGGCAACTGACCCTTAACATAGACAAATGTAATGTATTGCGAATACATAGAAAGAAGGATCCTTTATTGTATGATTATATGATAGCGGAACAAACACTGGTAGCAGCTACTTCTGTAAAATATCTGGGAGTATGCGTGCGGAACGATTTGAAGTGGAATGACCATATAAAATTAATTGTTGGTAAGGCGGGTACCAGGTTGAGATTCATTGGGAGAGTGCTTAGAAAATGTAGTCCATCAACAAAGGAGGTGGCTTACAAAACACTCGTTCGACCTATACTTGAGTATTGCTCATCAGTGTGGGATCCGTACCAGATCGGTCTGACGGAGGAGATAGAGAAGATCCAAAGAAGAGCGGCGCGTTTCGTCACAGGGTTATTTGGTAACCGTGATAGCGTTACGGAGATGTTTAATAAACTCAAGTGGCAGACTCTGCAAGAGAGGCGCTCTGCATCACGGTGTAGCTTGCTCGCCAGGTTTCGAGAGGGTGCGTTTCTGGATGAGGTATCGAATATATTGCTCCCCCTACTTATACCTCCCGAGGAGATCACGAATGTAACATTAGAGAGATTAGAGCGCGCACGGAGGCCTTCAGACAGTCGTTCTTCCCGCGAGCCATACGCGACTGGAACAGGAAAGGGAGGTAATGACAGTGGCACGTAAAGTTCCCTCCGCCACACACCGTTGGGTGGCTTGCGGAGTATCAATGTAGATGTAGATGTAGATGTAGATGCTACTTACTGTAGGGAAGACACACCAAGATGCAGATTAAAAGACACTCACATAAAGCTTTTGGCCACAGAATTCATCAGTAAAGAGAGAGAAACACACACACAACATTAAAACACACACACAAAAAAAGGAAGTACACCTCATGCACACATGACCACCAACTCTAGCATCTCAGACTGGAATTTAAATATTTCAAAAGCTGTAAAATTGCAGATAAAGGATTTCACTTTCACAGCCACTATCAATATTTTGTCTACAGACCAATCAGTTATTATTAATTCAATTTTTACGGGAATAAACAGGGTGTTTGGGGAGGAAAGGTCAATATTTTAAACATAGATAATATAAGTAATTCTGAACAAAACAAATGTTATATGAATATAGGTCCACAAATGCTTCATTGAGGAGGTCAATAGGACCCATACTCCAAGGAGCGTAGGGGACAATTGCGGGAGACCCGCACCGCTGTACTAGGCAAGGTCCTAGTGGAGCTTGTTTGCCATTGCCTTCCTCCGATCTGAACAAAAAAATGTTATATGAATATAGGTCCACAAATGCTTCCTTAAGGAGGTATGGGTATTGAAAGGAACTTTAATTCTGCAAAATTGATGTGCCCAACGTGAACATATACACAATACAACTGGACTGTAACATGATTTTCTTGCAAACAATGCACATGTACATGCCACGTTTACACTATGCAACCTACCATGTATTATGGTCATGTGATGTACGTAGTACAGAGTACAATCACCTGTTGTTTGTGCAGTTGTACCATGTAAGCTGCATTGTGTAGTGTACTAGCAATGGCTCAGTTAGCTGTGTAGTGTATGGTGTTAACTACGTTCATACAAGCACTGCTAACAATGCCACACATCTACAGTAATGAGGAATACGCAGGTATGGTGTACGTTTATGGCTTCTGCGAAGGTAGTGCTACCACTGCAAGAGAACAATACCACAGGCACTTTCCAACTCAACGATTACCTAATCGCAGGGTGTTTACCAAAGTGTTTATCACTTTGCATGCAACAGGCTCTCTTCCAAGTAGACACTTTTCATCCAAGCATGCATGCCAACAAACTTTGCAAGAACAGGAAAAAATTATCGCAAGTGTTGAGTGAAGTCCTGGATGTGGAAAACCTGTATCCATTTCACATACAGCATGTCTTAAATCTCCACATTGGCGACAATGCCCAACAACTTCAGTTCTGTCACTGGGTAATTGTTGACAGTCATTTCCTTCCATAAAAACTATTCACTGACAAAGCCCAGTTTTCATGACATGGAATAAACAACACACACAATAATCACCGATGATCATGGGAAAATACACACGCTTCAGTGGATAGCAATTTCCAAGTTCATTTTGCCATAAATGTTTGGTACGAAATGATCAGTAACCTTTTGATAGGTCCATTTATTATCAATCAGCGATTGATGGGAGACAGGTACCTGCATTTTTTGGAAAATTCATTTGTGGAACTATTGGAAGACGTTCCTTTAGCCAAATGAACTGGAATGTACTTTCAAAATGACGGTTCCCTTCCACATGTTACCTTACATGTTACGGACCATCTCATCCGCACCTAACCTAATCACTGGATTGGCCATGGCAGTGCCATTAACTGGCCTCCAAAATCACCTGGCCTTACACCTTTAGATTTCTGTTTATGGGGTTGGATGAAATCAGAAGTGCACAAAGTGAAGGTAAATACATTAGATGAACTGCTTCGTCACACCATGGACACTGCTGAATTGAATAGGAACCAACCACAGGCAACTGGACAAGCAACACAACATGTTATCGCTAGAGCAGAAATGTGCACTGACATTCATGGTGGGACATTTGAACCTGTTCTGTGAACTGTACAACATCAGTAAGATAAGTGTTAAAGCCATTTGTAAAAGGACACGGTATGTCTTTTTCAACTGAATACATGTAACATGCATGTTGTAATGCATTATGTACTAAATGAAAAGTAAATAAACATTATGTAAAAATGTGTAACATAATTGTACTTCTCTATAACATTGTTTTCAAGAAAATCACATTATGGTCCAGTTGTATTGCCCATATGTTCACATTGTGCACATCAAGTTCCTTTCAATACCCATACCTCGATAATGAAGCATTTGTGGACCTATGTTCATATAACATTTTTTGTTCAGAATTACTTATACTATCACTGTGTAAAATATTGACCTTTCCTCCCCAAACACCCTGTATAATATGAAAGACTTATTATTTTCACATAAAAACTTCTTTCTATATCTTTAAAGTCAAAATGCTAATGTTATTGTTTTCATTATTGCAGTGTGATGATCAAGTCATTCAAAATTCATTAGTATAACACTTGGACGCTGGCAGAATTTCTCACATATTTCATATGTGTGATACTGGGGGGGGGGGGGGGTTTGTTGTTGTTGTTGTGGTCTTCAGTCCTGAGACTGGTTTGATGCAGCTCTCCATGCTACTCTATCCTGTGCAAGCTTCTTCATCTCCCAGTACTTACTGCAACCTACGTCCATCTGAATCTGCTTAGTGTATTCATCTCTTGGTCTCCCTCTATGATTTTTACCCTCCACACTGCCCTCCGATGCTAAATTTGTGATCCCTTGAAGCCTCAGAACATGTTCTACCAACCAGTCCCTTCTTCTTGTCAAGTTGTGCCACAAACTACTCTTCTCTCCAGTTCTATTCAATACCTCCTCATTAGTTATGTGAACTACCCATCTAATCTTCAGCATACTTCTGTAGCACGACATTTCGAAAGCTTCTATTCTCTTCTTGCCCAAACTATTTATCGTCCATGTTTCACTTCCATACATGGCTACACTCCATACAAATACTTTCAGAACCGACTTCCTGACACTTAAATCTATACTCGATGTTAACAAATTTCTCTTCTTCAGAAACACTTTTCTTGCCATTGCCAGTCTACATTTTATATCCTCTCTACTTCGACAATCATCAGTTATTTTTCTCCCCAAATAGCAAAACTCCTTTACTACTTTAAGTGTCTCATTTCCTAATCTAATTCCCTCAGCATCATCCGACTTAATTCAATTACATTCCATTATCCTCTTTTTGCTTTTGTTGATGTTCATCTTATATCCTCCTTTCAAGACACTGTCCATTCCATTCAACTGCTCTTCCAAGTCCTTTGCTGTCTCTGACAGAATTACAATGTCATCGGCGAACCTCAAAGTTTTTACTTCTTGTCCATGAATTTTAATACCTACTTTGATTTTTTCTTTTGTTTCCTTTACTGCATGCTCAATATACACATTGAATAACATCGGGGATAGGCTACAACCCTGTCTCACTCACTTCCCAACCACTGCTTCCCTTTCATGCCCCTCGACTCTTACAATTGCCATCTGGTTTCTGTACAAATTGTAAACAGTCTTTCGCTCCCTGTATTTTATCCCTGCCACCTTTAGAATTTGAAAGCGAGTATTCCAGTCACATTGTCAAAAGCTTTCTCTAAGTCTACAAATGCTAGAAACATAGGTTTGCCTTTCCTTAATCTTTCTTCTCAGATAAGATCAGTATTGCTTCACGTGTTCCAACATTTCTACGGAATCCAAACTGATCTTCCCCAAGGTTGGCTTCTACTAGTTTTTCCATTCGTCTGTAAAGAATTCACGTTAGTATTTTGCAGCTGTGGCTTATTAAACTGATAGTTCGGTAATTTTCACATCTGCCAACACCTGCTTTCTTTGGGATTGGAATTATTATATTCTTCTTGAAGTCTGAGGGTATTTCGCCTGTCTGATACATCTTGCTCACCAGATGGTAGAGTTTTGTCAGGATTGGCTCTCCCAAGGCTGTCAGTAGTTCTAATGGAATTTTGTCTACTCCCGGGGCCTTGTTTCGACTCAGGCCTTTCAGTGCTCTGTCAAACTCTTCACGCAGTATTATATCTTCAATTTCGTCTTCATCTACATTCTCTTCCATTTCCAGAATATTGTCCTTAAGTACGTCGCCCTTGTATAGACCTCTATATACTCCTTCCACCTTTCTGCTTTCCCTTCTTTGCTTAGAACTGAGTTTACATCTGAGCTCTTGATATTCATACAAGTCATTCTCTTTTCTCCAAATGTCTCTTTAATTTTCCTGTATGCAGTATCTATCTTACCCCTAGTGAGATAAGCCTCTACATCCTTACATTTGTCCTCTAGCCATCCCTGCTTAGCCATTTTGCACTTCCTGTCGATCTCATTTTTGAGAGGTTTTTTTATTCCTTTTTGCCTGCTTCATTTACTGCATTTTTATATTTTCTCCTTTCATCAATTAAATTCAATATTTCTTCTGTTACCCAAGGATTTTTACTAGTCCTTGTCTTTTTAGCTAATTGATCCTCTGCTGCCTTCACTACTTCATTGCTCAGAGCTACCCATTCTTCTTCTACTGTATTTCTTTCCCCCATTTGTGAGAATTGTTCCCTTATGCTCTCCCTGAAACTCTGTACAACCTCTGGTTCAATTAGTTTGTCCAGATCCCATCTCCTTAAATTCCCACCTTTTTGCAGTTTCTTCAGTTTTAATCTACAGCTCATAACCAATAGATTGTGGCCAGAGTCCACATCCGCCACTGGAAATGTCTTACAATTTAATACCTGGTTCCTAAATCTCTGTCTTACCATTATATAATCTATCTGATACCTTCTAGTATTTCCAGGATTCTTCCACGTGTACTACCTTCTTTTATGATTCTTGAACCAAGTGTTAGTTATGATTAAGTTATGCTCTGTGCAATATTCTACCAGATGGCTTCCTCTTTCATTTCTTTCCCCCAATCCTTATTCACCTACTATGTTTCCTTCTCTCCCTTTTCCTACTCTCGAATTCCAGTCACCCATGACTATTAAATTTTCGTCTCCCTTCACTATCTGAATAATTTTTTTTATTTAATCATACATTTCATCAATTTCTTCATCATCTGCAGAGCTAGTTGTCATATAAACTTGTACTACTGTAGTAGGCGTTGTGATATTCACTATTTTTGACTTCATTAAAACAGCAAATGCGAGTAGTTAATACTTTCAGCCAGAAGGCAAATACTTGTTTAAAAATAATGATTAATGTATAATGAGGCGTCGCATGACGACGGTGGAATTTTCTAAATAATGTAATTCGTCGTCTTTGGGCGGCAATATAAACAGAAAAATACGGATAGATATGCGATCCTTCACTATTTTGTTCGCTGGAGGACAAATGAAGCCTTGAGCGCTAAAGACTTGTACTGTTTTTCTCAAGTAAGACGGATGCAGATTTGTGGCAGTCTGATCTAATTTTTACTAAATGTATAAAAACGTGTTATGTCTAAGTTTGAGTGAAGTGTAAAGAACTGTTATAACTTACCATGACGACGCACGAGTGACTCAAAGAAGACAATGGCTATATAAAAGAGCGCTCAATGGACATGATACGGACATAAAAAATCTACCGTCATTGTAGTACTAAGCTTAAGGTACGATATATGTTTTAGTTATAATAAATATTTGTTCTGGGAATACTGAATCAGTTAGCAGTGCTCATTCCTATTATCTCCTGAGTATTATTTTCATTTTAATTATGCATTTTGCTAATATTACAGACACCAAGATCAGCAGTCCAATGTGCGTGTTACATTGATAAAAAGAAAACTGTTTTATCGTCTTCTTGCATCAGCTTTAATATTGATTTTCCCTTTTGTGTGATGTTACAGTTGTTTTTATGCCCTTAAGAACTTTCTGGTCCCTTAGGATATTGTTTTGTCATAACAATAACTTCACAACCGGGTATGATCGTATCTACGATCATGAAGTAATTAGAAAGACTATAACGCAATTTCTTAATCAATAGCACGCTAGTTGTGACTGCCTCAAGCCACGTGAAACTGCAAGTAAAAACTATTCACATCTCATAATGCAATATTTTATGACAATGGTCAATCCATGATTCTTACGCCAATTGTGATTGATGAAACAGTAAGCTAAATCTCAATTTCCAACTTTCCATTGAATAACAACATCACTTTTGTTTTGTAACATCACAGCGTGGGCTTCGTGTCTATCTTGGCCACAATAATGCATTCACTATGCTGTTTGTAGTAGCTTACCTGCACTCCTATTTTTGTATTCATTATTAAACCTGCTCCTGCATTACCCCTATTTGATTTTATATTTATAACCCTGTATTCACCTGACCAAAAGTCTTGTTCCTCCTGCCACCAAACTTCACTAATTCCCACTATATCTAACTTTAACCTATCCATTTCCCATTTTAAGTTTTGTAACCTATCTGCCCTGTTAAGGTTATTGAAATGTAATTGCCAAGTTACATGTCTTAACACCTGATACAAGATCCATATCAGAGAAAATGATGTACTTTGCCATACTCCTCAATTGATGATGATCCTTGACATGATGCTTGACAACATGAGTATTTGATACATATTTTAATTATGTTTGCCTGCATTTTGTGCTCATGTTTCTTACTTTCAACTGTGTTAAACCTGATTTAAGATAATTTAGATTATTTTAATGACATGTATGAAGCAAAGTTCACCATCTCATTCCATATACCAAGTTAGAAAAAACATAAATAAAAACTTTGAGTATACATATTTAAATTCAGTTTATTTATTTGTTTTATTGTCAAACACATTATTTAATATTTATAAAGTAATACTAATTACTTAATACTTATAGTGTAATACATTGCTTATTTGGTTAAAAGATCACATCATGGAACTATCTACAAAATAATCTAAAACAAGATGGCTGCTTATCCTATAGAGGAAAGTGGCCCAAAATGGCACAGAAGGACAAAATGACAGGGCAGGTTTTTTTTGTGTGGCTGACAGGATCATAGTCTAATCATTTGTGGTGGGTGTACTTTGAGCACAAGCCATGAATCTTTGTCTGCTTTCACTGGGTGAAGTGAGATACAGGAAACCATTTTCAGAGCTGATGAAACCAATATTTCTGTTAGGAAACATATAAAATGATTCTTTGTGTGGAAGACTTCCTACTGGGGAGAGATCTCATAAAGATAAGTGTAAATGTGTAACAATATTTTGATTGTGAGTTTGTTGGTTTATGAGGTTATGACAAGATTATGCTCAAGGCGAAGAGGATGAAGTGATACTGAACTAAGATGTTTTTGCACTCCATCACATATCTTATCAAGCGCTGAAATAGTATGTCTGTTTATAAAAAACCTTGATATATTTTACTTTTTAATTTGTTAGGTTCACAGTTCTAACAATTAAAGCATAATACATGTTTATGCCATAATTTATGCTTACACTAACAATTAACAGTAAAAATAAAGAAATAACTCTGCTAAGAGAAAAGATGTGTCATTTTGCCACACAGGATAGCCCAAAATGACATGCTGACAACATTTTTGAAACTGCAAATTGATACTGAAACTAATTATTTTGCATTAGATTCTTTATGAATATGCTACTCCACCAAACCTCAGTTTAAAGTAAAATTTCATTTATATAATTTTGATTGGCATACATGTGCTGTGAAAGACAATTCAATTTTTAGTAAGCCATTTTGGGCCCTTTTCCCCTATGTAAACAATTCAAGTATTTACAACTTTAAGTTTGAGCTTCAAAACATTTATGCTAATGAAAGCATAGTGCATTAGCTATTTACTATAATAAATGAAGGTAATTGTGAATTATAAATATATATTTATATACAATTAATGTTTTGCATTCCATTATTCAGAAACAAAATTTTACAAATCTTTGAGTAGAAAAATATTATCATCAGCATCATCATCATCATCATCATCATCATTTTCTGAATTAATGGGCCTTTAAAGCCTATAGCAGAAAAAAGCAAGAGAAATAACCGCAGTACAACAGGGGGAAAAATAGCTCTTTATAAAAAATCATAAAAGAACATATGACAAAAACACAATAAGAAAGGAGGTCTGCAGTCAGTCACAACAGGGGAGATATTATGCCAACAGTATATCATAGCACTTGACTGTGAGTGGAAACAAACAAGAAATTAGACTACCAAGGGTGAGGAGCAGTGTGAGCTTATGAGACCCCCTCCTTTTTGCAGGGCTGACAGCTTGTGTCCATATTCTACACATGTACGAAAGCAGAACTGACATAATGGTCACAGGGAATGCTGATCCCTTATGGTGTGGTGAGAGTCATACTTGAACCCTTTTATGCACCAGCATTAGTCTCTTCACTCATTTCAAAATCAGAAAAAAAGAGCTGTCCACGATACAAAGAAAAGTGGAGACACAAAGCATTTGATAGTGACTGCAGTACAATTGTTTGCTGCAGTTGGCAATTGTAGTTTAGACCTGACCTTTACCATTATCTTATGTAACCAAAGACATTCTCTAACTAAAAGCGTCACAATATAGTATCCACGTAATATCTATTGCAGATGGTAGTCCATTGTTGCTGGTCTCCAGTTTCGTCTTCCACTGGTGTCGGCTCCAATTCTTTATGGACAGTTAAACACTTTATCCTTCCATCACATCCTTGGATGTCCCCTTGAGTATTTTTCAGCAGGTTGTGAATTTTAATATCTAATAAAAATTATTACCTCGGATATGTAAATATACTCTGAGAATTAGGTGAGTATTTATTTTCCATTGTAAGTTTATAAATTTTCTGGTGGTAGTAAGCACATAAGAACTATAATTGCTGTTAAAATCTTCTGTCATAAATGTAATATTGTGTCAGAAACATAACAGTTACAACATAAGCATGCTTTAGTTATATTACACATGAGTGCCACTTGCATATGTTTTTTATGGCAGTTTAAATAGCAAATACCTTGACTGACTCAGCAAGAAATTGCAATTCTATGAGGTAATCATTAGAATATTATGAAACATGCTTTACATATGAATTTTGATGATATGAATAAAGGAATGATATTTCAATAATGGAAACTCAGGGATGGAGCAAAATAAGGGAAAGGCAACCATTCACTCATAGCAGAGCACTGCATGGAACAGAAAACACATAACAGGAAACAGCATTCACACTAGCTTTCAAGTAACAGGTCTTTTTCTATTGATACTACCCACATTTCACACACAACCACAAGGACACACAAATGCACACTCCCATGGCCATAACAAGACTAATTATCAATGCTCGATTATTGAAAGCAGTTGCCCGAGCTGATGGAGGTGGGGAGCGAGTAGGGAAGGGAGGAAATAGAGCATAACAGGAAAGAGGCAGGTCTTTGGATGGATGACTTCTTGGCCACACAATTAGACAAAAAAAAAAATACAGACGGTACAACAAAAAGAGACGTAGAAAGTCGGCAGCAGGGAGGGGGGGGGACTGAGGGGCGAAAGGGGAGGGGGGAGAAAGAGAAAGTTGAAGAGGGATAAAAAGAGGGAGAGAGAAGAGAGAGGGATTGAAAAGGAGAGAGAGTAGATGTAATATGACTGAGAGAGGGGACAGGAGAGGAAGAGGAAGACAGAGAATGACTGCATAGGGAGGTAGGAGGAAGAGTGGTGTAGTGTATGATCTGGACAGTGTGGACAAAAGAGAGAGGAGGAGAAAGGCAAGGGGAGGAAATGGGAAAGCAGAGCGGAAATGAGAGAGCACAGGATGCGATGGAAAGACAATTCCCATCTTCCTAGTTCAGAGAAACAAGTCCTGGAAGGGAGTATCCAAGTGGACTGCATGGTGAAACAGCTGTGACTGGATGGTCAAGTTTGCAGTTTGCCACAATTTAGTGGTGGCAGTTCGTGCAAGTAGGCAGTTAATTACTTTTCATGTCCACATAGAATGCTGTACAGTAATTGCAGCATAGCTGGTAAGTACTGCTGCTCCTTAGGCACGTAGCCCCACCTTCTGTTTGGTAGCAAATGCCTGTGACTGGACTGCAGTAAGAGGTGGTGGGTGGATGTATGGGGCAGACAGGTCTTGCACCAGGACCAAACACAATGGAAAATCCATGGGACGCAGTCCTCCTCCCACCACTCTTCCTCTGCCTCCTCTCCCCCCCCCCCCCCCTCCCATCTGGATTCTCTCCCTTTCCCCTCTCTCTTTCCCTTCCTCTCCTCTTCCCCCCCCCCCCCCATTTCCTTCTCCCTCCCCTTCCTCTTTCCCTCCTCATCATCACCATTTCCCTTCTTTCCCCCCCCTCCCCTTTCTCCCTCTCCCCTTTTTCCACCTGCCTTTTTCCATCCTCCATTCACCCCTCCCTCTTCCTACATCTCTTTTTGCTGTACCCACTGTACTCTTTTCATCTTGTTGTGTGGCCATAACATTATCTGTCCAAGGACCCACTACCCTCTCCTCACTTCCTTCCCTACCCCCTTGCCATTTCCATCATCTCAGGTGACAGCTTTCAATAATCAGGTATCAATAATCAGTCTTTATGTGAGCATGTGAGTGTGCCTTTGGTTGTCTGTGTGGTTGTGTGTGTATAGTATTGCTAGGAAAAGAGCTAGTGCTTGAAAGCTAGTGTGTATGCTGTTCCCTGTTATATGGTTCTGCACTTCATGCAGTGATCTGCTGTACGCAAATGATTGCCTTGCCCTTGTTTTACGTATGAATGATTTTTAAAATGATGAAATATTCCGGACTGTTGACAGGCACATATAAAACTGCACGATACTGTCTTAGCATTTGGAATTATCAGTTCCTTTATCAGAGACGAGGATGGGGAAGGTTAGAAAGGAAGAGCAGCTCATTCAGATCCCAGGGTGAGAGGTGGCCACATGTTATCCTCCAAACAGGTGGGTCCCTTTTATTCTGGCTGCAGTGGCCCATCTTCCCTCTCAACATTCTCCAACTTACACCTGCCTCCTCTCTTATAAAAGAGTTGATAATTCCAAACACAGATAGTGTCATGCAGTTTTACATGTGTCTATCAGCTAAATATTTTTCCTCCTGAAGGTAAGTGATGGCCAGAAATTCCATTTAACAATAGGTCAGCACGTAAGTTCATAGTGTTTTCATTTCACACACTGTTATTCCAGTTGGTATGTATTCCACTTCCTTTTTTTTCCTTCTGTTTGAGTTTACATACTGTCATTTTATCATTTGGAGGCACTGGCACTGAGTGGAGCTGTGAACACCAGAAAATGGAATATCAAGTGGAGAAATCAGAATATTTGTAACATATTTTTCTGTTTGAGTTCAATAAAGGGGTGACAGCACTGGAGTTAGCCAGAAACATTTGCACCATGTGTTGGAATAATGCCATTAGACAGAGCCTGACAATAAAATGGCTTTCTCATTTTAAGGATGATCTTTTTGACATCAGTGACTCTTCGCATTCAGGAAGACCTGCGGGACTTGATGAAGATCATTTAAACACATTAACCCACAATGATCCACGTAACTGTAGTTGGGAACTGGCAAATGTGATGAACTGTTATCATTCCACCATCATGTGACATTTGCATGCCTTGAGGAAGATTAAAAAATTGAATTTATGGGTAAAATATGCCCTATGTTAAAATCACAAAAATTAGCAGCAGGTGGCTGTATGAGCATCTCCACTTGTTCATTATCAATTAGATTGTGAACAACACTCACTATTTCTATCCTGTATTGTAACTGGTGGTGAGAAATGGTGCCTTTATGCTAACATAAGGAAAAGAAAGGATCAGCTGAGGCCAAACAAAGCAACCACCATGCAAATATCTGTGCCCATCGAAAAAAGACAATGCTATGCATTAGATGGAACTGGGATGATGTGGTGTACTACAAATTGCTTCCTCAAGGTGTGACCATCACTACTAACATTTATTGTCAACAACTGAGATGTCTTGCAGATGTAATCCAAGAACAATGACTAGGAAAACTGCGTGAAGTGGTGTTTCTCCATGATTACACCTGCCTACATTTTACTAGACTGATAAAAAATGCTGTACAGGAATTGGACTGGGAAGTCATTCCATACCCACTTCCTTCATCTGATCTTGCACCTTCAGATTATTGATGACTAAAGTCTCTGTTATATGTATCTCTTGTGTTTATTAAATTCACAGAAAAACATTACACCAACCCAATAATTTTATAGTTTTTTTGAGTGACAAGGTTACTGTTTCACACTAATACAGTCATGTTACCACCATATAACCTGTTATTTTGTCATTACAAAAAAAATAGTTCAAATGGCTCTGAGCACTATGGGACTTAACTTCTGTGGTCATCAGTCCCCTAGAACTTAGAACTACTTAAACCTAACCAACCTAAGGACATCACACACATCCATGCCCGAGGCAGGATTCGAACCTGCGACCGTAGCGGTCACGCGGTTCCAGACTGAAGTGCCTTTAACTGCATGGCCACACCGGCCGGCTTTGTCATTACACCTTGAGACTCAATTCAAGAAGCCTCTTATGTGTGGGATGTACCAAAAAGAATCATCCAATTTAAAAAAAAATCATTATTATTATGTTATTTGAGATATGTGTGTGAACCAATGGCAGATATGGAAAAACCTCGAGGAGGGGGTGCTAAAGATATCTGGAGCTACCTTTATTTTTACCAGAATAAAAAATAATCAAGTCTCATGCAAAGTTTAAAAAAGTTTTATTTTAAGTGATTGTATGCATATACAAGACATCAAGATCACTAGAATGACCGTGACTTTTCTCATGGGTGTGTGTTAGCTATCTATGTGCCAGACAGAAACATATAAAATATGATGATGCGGATGCACATGCTACATAAGAAAGTATAACTGCTCAATAACTCAGTTCAGTCAAGCTGATTGACAAAAGAAATGAACGAATAGTGTGCGGGCTGACTGGCAGGGGCAGCACGGATGGCAATGCAGGCAGCCCCGCGAGGAGGAAACACGCACCCCTCATATGTATCTGCCACTGGCGCGAACAGCATACTGTTGGGAAGAGCAAACTCTCGAGCTTTACATCATTTCTGCTAGGTAGCAGCAGTGTGTGCCCACTTCATTTCTAGTAACAGTGGTATTGGTATAACAGAAAGCATTTTGTGTTCTATGTTTTGCGCAGTGCAGGTCAGTAAAAAGTGTTCAGCATGACTTTCATACTAGGTATGGTGGGGTTCCTAGTACAGCACAGAGTATTAGAAAATGGCATTAAAAATTCTGAGAAACAGGTTGTTTGTGTAAAGGCAAATTGCTGGGCCGTCCCTGAGTGTCTGACACAGACGCTGAATGCATCCACCATAGTTTCACAAGGAGTTCACAGAAATCCATTCACCATGCAGGTCAACAGTTCAGCATGCCCTGATGCCCATCTGAATGTTGTGTTGATGTTCACACATGAAACCATACAAAATTCAGCTACTGCAAGCTCTTCGTAAAGGTGATAAACAGCAATGTGTGGAGTTCTTGGAAAGATGAAGAATGGCAGTTTTCTGCCATGCTTAGTGTTTAGTGATGAGGCAACACTTCTTTTGAATGGAAAGGTGAAGCCTCATAACGTGGGGTACGGAACAACCACATGAAGAAGTACAACATGAAAGGGGTTCTCAATAACTTAATGTGTTTTGTGCAGTTTCACAGGAAAAGGTGTATGGTCCATTTTTATTTGCCAGGAATACTGTTACAGGAAGCATGTATCTCCATATGCTTGAGAACTTTCTTTTTCCATAGTTGGAGACTGATCTGAATGACTTCATTTACCAACAGGAAAGGGCACTGCCACCACTGGCATCAGAAAGTGTGGGAATTTTTAAATCAAAGGATTACTGAACGATGGATCAGTTGCAATGGACCAAATAATTCAGCCTTACATTACTGGCCTCCCAGGTCACCGGACATGACTGTGTGTGATTATTTCTTGTGGAGGCTTATAAAAGGCTCTGTTTATGTGCTTCCCTTACCAACTACAATGAATGGACTGAGACATCGCTTAACAGAAGCTGTGGAAGCTGTAACTCAAGAAATACTTGCTGCAGTGTGGGAACAATTTAAATACCACATTGACATAAAATATGCATCCTAAGAGGGGGAGGGGGGCATATTGAACACCTATACCTATGAAAAGGTAGCAAAACAACTTTTTGAGTTTCCCATTCATCAAAAACTAAAATTATTGTATATGTTTCTTAGTTTCAGAAATACAGACATGCTAAATCAGATGCTTCTTTTTGATACACTCTGTATTTTGAGTTTTTGTCTATAAGGTTCTTTTAATATGATTTTAAAAAATTGTTTATGCTACCTTCCAAAGACTGGTAGTACTGTAGTTGCTTAGTGTTACTATCTGTTATGTTTACTTCAGTATATGGGCACTCAACGGGCTGGCTGTATTCTGTATTTGAGTTAATATGTGACAGGTTGCTGTCTTCTGTCAGTAGTATGCTGGTTTCTTCCCGCTCCATTATGTATGGGGTGTAGAAAGAATTATTACTTGAATGTCTCTGTGTGCACCACAATTATTCTTGCCTTCATGGTCCCTACAGAAGTGGTAAACAGGTAGTGTACATTCCTAGTTTACTGTCTTATAACTGGTTCTTGAATCTTAGCAAGAGGACTTTTGCAAGGTAGGCTGTGTGTGTCTTTCTGAAGTACAAGTTTATAAGTTTGTAATTTTTTAGTCTGTAACCATATGCTTCCTCTTCCTTGCATCCCAATTCACTCGCTAGGAAGAGGTGTGGCTTAGTTTCATTTAGGTGAACACTCAGCTGCTCTGTTTTATTAATTACATACTGGACATTCTGATATGCAAGGGTTAATTTATTATGCTTTCCTCTAAAAAAACATCATTGTCTTCTTTGTGACTGAGAAGTCTGTATAAAATCATCTTTTTCTTTGACAATTTCCCATATTTTGTCATACTAGAATTTTTTGCCTTCAAAATTTAGGTGCATACCATGTCTGGTATGTAGGCTTCTTTTCAGTTTGCCTATATCTAATATTTTACATTTGTGAAAACGAGCACACATTTGTTTCAGTTTAATGTTTGTTTTTCGAATAAACTTATTTACACGCGAATTGTACATGAGATCATACCTGTGAGGCAGTGTTGTAATAATGATGTTTTGTGATTTATTTGGTTCTAGGAAGTTTTCCAGGCTTGCTAGGCACCATGTCATTGGCACCAGCTATACACACTACATATTCATTCTCTGCTTTCTTGTTTCCCTGCAGGTCGACATCAGTAACAGATTTCATACTTGCACCTGGTTTCACTATTCCTATTGCTTGGATATCTTTGTAATTGTCTTGTAAAACACTCGCAAAATTTCTGTGTGGCTGTCTGTTAATAAGAGAATGTTGTACCTTTCTTTCAACGGTTTCATACATATAGATAATTTTATTTGCTCACAAATATAACTCTTGTCATAGTGGTCAAATGATATTTCTGTGTCACATAACTTTATGAAATGCCTAATATACAATAATTCAGTTGTTGTTGTTGTTCTCTTCAGTCTGAAGACTAGCTTGATGCAGCTCTCCATGCTACTCACCCTGTGCAAATCTCTTCAACTCCAAGCAGGTACTGCAACCTACGTACTTCTGAATCTGCTTACTGTATTCATCTCTTGGCCTCCTTCTATCAATCACACTCCCCTTATTTCCCTGCAGTACTGAATTGGTGATCCCTTGATCTCTTAGAACGTGTTCTATCAAGTGCCCAAAGAGCAAAAGTCATCTACTACTTTAAGTGTCTCATTTCCTAATTTAATTTCCTCAGCAGAACATGATCTAATTCAATTACATTCCCTTATCATTGTTTTGCTGTTTTCGATAATCATTTTATATCCTCCTTCCAAGACATTGTGCATTCTGTTCAGCTGCTCTTCAAAGTCCATTGCTGTCTCTGACAGTATCACAGAGTCACTGGAAAACCTCAAAGTTATATAACATTGGGGATAGGCTACACCACTGTCTCACTCTCTTTCAACCACTGTTTCCCTTTCATGACCCTTGACTCTTATAACAGCCATCTGGTTCCTGTACAATTTGTAAATAGCCTTTCACTTCCGGTATTTTATACCTCCTACCTTCATAATATCAAGGAGAATATTCCAATCAATGGTGTCAAACGGTTTCTCTAAGTCTACAAATGCTATAAATGCAAGTTTGTCTTTCGTTAACCTATCTTCTAAGATAAGTCATAAGGTCAGTATAGCCTTGTGTGTTCCTGCATTTCCCCAGAATCTGATCTGATCCTCGCTGAGGTCAGCTTCTACCACTTTTTCCATTCTTCTCTAAAGAATTCATGTTAGCCTTTTGCAACCATGACTTATTAAACTGACAGGTCAATAATAGCCACACCTATCAACATCCACATTCTTTAGAATTGAAATTATTATATTCTTCTTGAAATCTGAGGCTATTTCAACTGCCTCATACATTCTGCACACTAAATGGAAGAGTTTCTGCAAGGCTGGCTCTTCCAAGGCTATCAACAGTTCTGACAGAATGTCATCGACTCTCAGGGTGCTGCTTCAACTTAGGCCAACCACTGCTCTGTAAAATTCTTCTCACAGCATCGTACCTCTCACATCATCTGCATCTATGTCTTCTTCCATTTCTATCCTATTCCCTTCAAGTACCTCTCTTTTGTAAAGATCCTCTATATGTTTGGGTGCAAGCCTAGAGACTCTTGTAAACCCCTGTTTAAGAAATCTGGTATTCCCCCATTACCATGTGTATACATTATGGAAACCCTTTTGTTCTTTAAATTAAATGTAATAGGCAAGGACCAGAGACTACAAAAAACTGTGATGTACATGAGCACTTTACCAGACAAAACAGAAACTTACATATGACTCAAATCAGCACAGCACTGTGCCAAAAAGGTACTTTTCACATGGGAGTTAAGCTTTATAACAAACTTCCTGAAAACATAAAAGCTATCACTGAGGTCAATACATTTGGAAAATCTCTAAAGTCATATTTACAGCATCACTGCTTTTACTCCATTGAAGAATATTTAAATTTATGAAATGTGTTATATAAATACTTACGTGTAAAGTGTATTATTGTAAGCTTAAATATGTATGCCTTGAAATTACTTTCAGACTGTATATTTATAACTTGACTTGTCCAATGTCTTATGCATAAGCTGCTATGTAGACAACAGGACCAATAAAATACAATCTACAATTCCACCCTTTAGCTTCCCTTCTTTGCTTGGGACCGGTTTTTCCATTGGAGCTCTTGATATTTGTATAGCTACTTCTCTTTTCTCCAAAGCCTCTTTCCTATAGGTGGCATCTGTCTTTCCCTTTGTGATATACTCTACTCAATCCTTACATTTGACCTTTAGCCATTTCCACATAGCCACTTCCTGTTAATCTCATTCTTTAAACATCTGTATTTCCTTTTGCCTGCTTCATGTACTGCATTTTTATATTTTCTCCTTTCATCAGTAAAATTCTTTGCCTCCCATGTTATCTAAAGATTTCTACTAAGTCTTGTCTTTTTAGCTATCTGCTCCTCTGCTGCCTTCAATACTTCACTTCCCAAAACTACCTGTTCATCTTGTGCTTTATGCCTTTCCTCTGTTCTTGGCTAAGCATTGCCTAACACTCTCTCTGAAACTCTAAACTACCTCTGAGTCTTTAAATTATCCATTTCCCATCTCTTAATTTTCTACCATTTTTTGACATTTCTTCAGTTTTATTCCACAGTAAATAACCAATGTATCAGGTCAGACTCCACACCTACACCTGGAAATATCTCGCAATTTAAAATCTGGTACTGAAATTTCTGCCTTACCATTATAGACTCAGTCTGAAACATTCCAATGTATCTAAGTCTCTTTCACATATGCAGTCTTCTTTCATGATTCTTAAACCAAGTGTCAGTGATGATTAAATTATGATCTGTGCAAAATTCTACCATGCAGCTCCCTCTTTCATTCCTTTCCCCAAGCCCATATTCACTTTCTTTTATCTCATCATGCATTTCTTCAGTCTCTTCATCATCTGTGGAGCTAGTTGACACACAAACTTGTACTATTGTGGTTGGTATGGCTTGTCTATCTTAGTTATGATATTGTGTTCACTATGCTGTTCATATAAGCTTACCATCATTCCCATTTTCTCATTCATTATTAAACCTACTCCTGCATTACCCCTATCTGATTTTGTATTTATAACCCTATGTCCACCTGAGCAGATGTCCTGTTCCTTCTGCCACTGAACTTCACTAATTCTCACTATATCTTACGTTAACCTATCCATTTCCCTTTCTAAATTTTCTAACCTACCTGGCCAATTAAGGGATCTAACATTCCACACTCTAAACCACAGAATGCCAGTTTTGTTTCTCCTGATAATGACATCCTCATGAGTACTCCATGCCCAGAGATCTGAATGGGGCTATCTTACTTCCAGAACATTTTACCCAAGATGATGCCATCATTATTTAACCACACAGTAGAGCTGCATGCCCTCAGGAAAAAAAATCAGCTGTTGTTTCCCGTTTCTTTCAGCCATTCACAGTACAAGCACAATATAATTCATTATAAAACTAAAGTTACTCATTTCCTCTTGTTTATAACCTTTGGTGCTTTAACACTGATGGAGCTGGTATTTAAATCTAGTGATTCTTTCTGTGAATGGAGTGAGGATATCTCCTTGTAAATTGTTTCGCTCCTTTACTCCTCTACCAAAATAATGCTATTTACTGGCACTTTTGGTCCATGATTTCAAACTTATTTTGTACTGATGGTCTTTCCTTCCCTTGTACAGTCCACCAGGACCAGTCTTCCCATACAGCCTGACCCACATAGGGCAAATTCTCCCAAGTCAAGCTCTTACCCTCCTCTATGTGTGACTTTCCCATATCAGTTTTTCATCATACCTGTGACATGACTTGTTCTCCTGTACTCTTCCATTATATGCCTGTCTGCCCTCCATTGCACTTCTGTCTGCTTTGACAGACATCTTTTCTGGAAATTCCTTTTGATTAGATTAGATTAGATTCAGTTTTCATTCCATAGACCCAAAAAATGAGATGATTCTCGTGGGTGTGGAACATGTCAGAAAGTATGACATAAAAACATAAAACATTTGAATATAATACTTACTACCCTGATCATTTGTTAGGAGATAGTTGAAAATAAGATAATACAATGCAGTAAACTGGGACAGCTAATATTTACAGAATTAACACACTGTCAGAATAAAACACTGTTACCCACTATTAATATATTTATCATACGCAAAGTACCTAATCTTGACTGTTGTGGCGAAGTGTTGTCAAAACTGAAATCCAACAGATATTTTTACTTAAGCTGACTTAACAGTCTCTGTTAAGATATTCATCTATGGAGTAGAAGGAGTTGCCTATCAAAAAGTCTTTCAAACTCTGTTTAAACCATGCTTTATCTGAAACCAAGTTTTTAATGATTGCTGGCAATTTATTGAAAATGTGTGTTCCTGAATATTGAACCCATTCCTGGACCAAGGTATTTGATTTTAGTATCTTTATGTACAATGTTCATATTCCTAGTATTGATACTATGTATTGATCTATTAGTTGGAAATAGAGATGTATTACTTGCAACAAATTTCATTAAGGAATAAATATACTGAGAAGCAGTGCTTAGAATACAAAGTTCCTTGAACAGGTTTCTGCAAGATGTTCTTGAATTTACACCACAAATGATTCTTATCACACGTTTTTGCACCCTAAAAACTTTCGCTCAGTTTGATGAGTTGCCTCAGAATATAATCCCATATGATATAATCTTGTTGTTGTGGTCTTCAGTCCTGGGACTGGTTTGATGCAGCTCTCCATGCTACTCTTTCCTGCGCAAGCTTCTTCATCTCCCAGTACCTACTGCAGCCTACATCCTTCTGAATCTGTTTAGTGTATTCATCTTTTGGTCTCCCTCTACGATTTTTACCCTCCACGCTGCCCTCCAATACTAAATTGGTGATCCCTTGATGCCTCAGAACATGTCCTAGCAACCAATCCCTTCTTCTAGTCAAGAATAATAGAACGAAAGTATGCAAATTATGCAAGTTTTTTTTAATATTTATATCTCCTAGATCTGACATCACTCTCACGGCAAATACAGACTTGTTTAGGCACTTAAGCAATTTCTTGGAGCATACTCCAACTAGAATCTTTCAAGGGACATGAAGGGTTTCTTCCTTGCACCTTTGCTTGCACCTTTCAGAACTCTTATTATCATGTACAGAAATTGGTGTGCCTTGTTTGCTGGCTTGCATGTATGTAGGTCTCAGTGTGGTTACCCAGCACTCAGTGTCACACCCATATATCAGTATCCTTGTACTGCTGTGATCTTGTCAGGCCCAGTTTGTATTCACATCTTATAGCTCTTCTGCTATTTGAGAAGATGATCAGTTAACCCTTCTCTGAATCTACCAACATCCCATTTCTCTGGGACCAGTTTTTCTGCATAATCTCACAGGCTTCTAACTTCCATTGTTTCTCTTTGTTTCTCTTTTTGAATAATAAAATAGCGCCACCATGTCATCAGTAAACAATCTTTGCTACTTCTTTAGTATTGTTGACACAAATCAGAAACAGTGGTGGTCCTAATTTACTTCCTTGTGTACCCCTCTGTTTAGGTTTGCTATCTTTGATGTGAAGCCTTCTATTCTTGCCCATTGTTTATTGTGCCCAACAAACACTCTTGCATCAATACCCAGCCATTCCAGTTTTGTTTGCATACCATGTTATTCACCTCATCAAAACCTTTGAATGAATAAGTAACTCTACACAGGGCCAGCTCCACGTATTTTGCCACCCCACTTGAAAATTTAAATCACTCCCCTTCCTGCACTCTGAATCACTGCAGGGATGAATGGTGGTAGACCACACACATTGACATTAGTTGCATAGGTCTTGAAATGTTCCAAATCACGTCAATGTGTTCCAAGCAGTTCTGCGGGTCTCAGAGAACAAGAAAAAGTAAACAGGCTATCGGATGTGACATAGCACCTCCAACAAAAGATTTTCACAGGTTGATGACATATGGTAACCCATTTTGTCAGTAGACAAAGCAAATTTAGGCCTACCCTGAAACAAATCTTTATTAAGTAAATGAAAAAGTACAACATACATAAATAAATGAAAACTATAATTAATGATAAACAGATGTTTACATACTTATCTTATATTACAGATATTTCTCTTGCTTTTTGATCAACAAACTCCTGTAAGACTTCGTTGCAAACCAAACATTCAGCTAGCTCATGTTCAGTCAATGCCATTGCCAGCCCACAAAGTTATGTCCAGCCCATTGTTGACCTTAGATACCTTTTAATCAGTTTAAACTTAAAAAAAAGAAGACATCCTTCTCTACTTGCCACTCTCACTGGTATGTTAGCAAAATTGTTAATGCTACACTTACATTGGACACAAAGCCATATTCTTGTAAGAGTCTTGAAGTTTCAGTTGGGGTGCTACAGGATTTTTACCACTGTTGAGACCAATTTAAGATTATCTTTAAAATCAACAAGACTGATGTCCTTAGCCTCACCATGACTAAAACTGTCACACCATTTGGAACACTTACGATCATTTCACAAATGTCATATAAAAACTAAAAAAAGATGTAAAAATGCATTCTTGGATCTTCAATTTTCTCATATTCCCCCCCATACTGGAACTGGTTCTTCTTCTGTTTTGTTTTATATCTGTGATGTACCACCTATGGTCTGGTTACTAAATCAAGTTTGGTTTCCAGTTCATTAGCATGTAGTAGGTAACTTTGCAATTTGAGTTGTGCTATTTGTGTAACCAATCTATGGAAGATGGTGTGTTCCCAGATAGATTAAAAATGCAGTACTGATGCCAATCCACAAAAGTGGAGCAAGGGATGAAATATCCAACTATCAGCCCATCTCCCTGCTGCCAGTATTCTCAAAAGTATTTGAGAGAATAATGTATGATAGGATTCATGGTCACACTACACAAAATGGCTTACTGGCTCCTACACAGTTCGGCTTTCATAAGGGCTCCTCCACAGACAGAGCTATATTTAACCTAACAGATGAAATTTTAGGTGAACTGAATTACAAAAGGTATCCAATGGGGATATTTTGTGACCTTGCCAAGGCATTTGATTGTGTAGATCACAACACAATCTTAAAAAAGCTTCCACATTATGGCATTAAAGACAAATCTTTGACTTGGTTAGAATCATACTTACAGAACAGGAAGCAAAGGGTTGTCTTAAGGGGGACAGGAACAGCATTTACATCAGATTGGGGAGTCCCACAGGGCTCAATTCTTGGGCCATTAATTTTCCTGATCTTCATTAATGATCTACCAATCACAATTAACAACAGAGCAAAAATAGTAATCTTTGCCGACGATACAAGTATCCTTGTAAAAGGACCCAACTCAACAATGCAGGAAACAGCCATGACAGTCTCTACTCAAGTACACAAATGGTTCACTGCAAATAGCCTAACCTTAAATATTTCAAAAACCAATATGATACAGTTTCTAACAAAAAATAAAAAAAATAAAGCTCCTGAAATACATGTTAACAATCACAAAATTAATGAAACACACATACAAAATTCCTAGATATCCAGATAGACAGTCACCTAAGATGGAAAGAACAAATTGATCAGCTGGTCAAGAAACTTAGCTCATCGTGCTTTGCACTAAGAGCTCTCCATCAGTAAGTAGACAGAGAAATAATGCTGTTGTCATATTTTGCATATTTCCATTCTGTTCTCTCCTATGGCATAATCTTCTGGGGAAATGCTGCAGGTGTTGAAAAAGTCTTCAGAATACAAAAATGAGCAGTGAGGCTAATATGTGGGGTCCCTAATGGGACATCTTGCAGAGGCCTCTTCAAATCTCTCAGGATACTTACCGTCACAGGTCAGTATATATACTCACTGATGTTATTTGTAGCCAACAACAGGGAACTGTTTCAGAAAAATTGTGACATCCACAACCATGACACAAGACAGGTGAAAAAGTTTCATCAAGGCTCTGCAACTCTCACTAAAGTACATAGGGGAGTTACTGAGTCAGGTATAAAGGTCTTCAATAAGCTCCCCATTAATATAAAAAAGGAAATAAATAATGTGCAGGTTTTCAAAAGGAAACTAAAATTATTCCTCATCGAACAAACTTTCTATAAAATGAATGAATACTTAGAGTTATGATGTACAAGAGTGGGGGAAACTGCATAAGAAAATCACTACCTTAAAGATAAAGTGTGATGCTGTTACTTGTAGTTTAACTGAAATTGTGGTGATAAAATGTAAATTTATCTATTTTATTACGAGAAAATGTGAACTCCCATGTATCCCACTCTCTTGAGCATTCACTTAAACCTCTTCTTAAGGAATGCAGTTAGAACTTGTATTCATTCAAACCATGACCATGAAGAAAATTTACTTCCTTATATATGTCAGTAGCATAAAATATGCACTGTCACTTATTCTACTATTTTAAACAATCACTTAAACTGTTTTTGGCATAATGCAGACTTTAATACTGCATGCAAGTAATTGTTCTTGTAAAATAAACCAATGTCTGGGCAATGTGATGTATAAATGTTAATGTACTACTGTAATTGCATCAATTGACTTGTCCTATATTACTTGTACACTGGCTGTACAATATGTAATCAACAGGACCAAATAAATAAATTAATAAAAAATAAAAAAAAGAGATGCTCCCTGCAGTTCCTGAAACACACCTACATTTAAATTTGCTTCTACATGACTACTCTACATACAAGCGCCTCGCAAAGGGTTCTTTGAACACTCTGTTGTCATTTCAAGTAAGACAATAGCTTTCATCATGTCTGTGGTAATACTTCACAAGTTTTTTCTGAGAACATTACTATGGACTAATACACTATGTGATCAAAAGTATACAGACACCTGGCTGAAAATGACTTACAAGTTCGTGGCACCCTCCATCAGTAATGCTGGAATTCAATATGGTGTTGCCCCACCCTTGGCCTTGATGACAGCTTTCACTGTCACAGGCATACGTTCAATCAGGTGCTGGAAGTTTTCTTGGGGAGTGGCAGCCCATTCTTCACAGAGTGCTGCACTGAGGAGAGATATTGACGTCAGTTGGTGAGGCCTGGCACAAAGTCGGCATTCCAAAAAATCCCAAAATTGTTCTATAGGATTCAGGTCAGGACTCTGTGCAGGCCAGTTCATTTCAGGTCTGTTATTGTCATGTAACCATTCCGCTACATGCTGTACATTATGACCAGGTGCTCGATCGTGTTGAAAGATGCAATCGCCATCCCCAAATTGCTCTTCAATGGTAGGAAGCAAGAAGATGCTTAAAACATCAGTGTAGGTCTGTGCTATGATGGTGCCACACAAAACAACAAGGGGTGCTAGCCTCCTCCATGAAAAACACAACCACACCATAACACCACCACCTCCAAATTTTACTTTTGGCGCTACACAAGCTGGCAGGTGCCATCGGACCATCACATTGTTTACTGCGATTTGTCACCCCACACAACGTTTTTGCACTGTTCAATCATCCAATGTTTACATTCCTTACACCAAGCAAGGCATGGTTTGGGATTTACCGGCATGATGTGTGGCTTATGAGCAGCTGCTCAAACATGAAATCCAAGTTTTCTCACCTCCCACCTAACTGTCATAGTACTTGGAGTGGACCCTGATGCAGTTTGGAATTCCTGTCTGATGGTCTGGATAGATGTCTGCCTATTACACATTATGATCCTCTTCAACTGTCAGAGGTCTCTGTCAGTCAACAGATGAGGTTGGCCTGTACGCTTTTGTGCTGTCCACGTTTCTTCATGTTTCCACTTCACTATCATATTGGAACAGTGCATCTAGGGATGTTTAAGAGTGTGGAAATCTTGCATACAGATGTATGACACAAGTGACACCCAATCACTTGACCACTTTTTAAGTCCATGAGTTCTGCGGAGCACACCATTCTGCTCTCTCACGAAGTCTAATGACTACAGAGGTTGCTGTTATGGAGTACCTGGTAGTAGGTGGCAGCACAATGCACATAATGTGAAAAACATATGTTTTTGGGTGTGTTCAGGTATTTTTGATCACTTAGTGTATATCATATAATATCACCACTGAACAAAGGAATGTAAAATCATGGATAAGGTTTACCAAATAGCCAACCTCATGTACTGTCTTTATTTCAACCAGAGCATCATAGACCTCTCTTTTTTTTATACCTGAGAGGTGTGACTGTATCAGTCCTACTTTCCTGTCTTGTAGGGCGTAATGGCTTCAACATTAGGATAAATATATGACCACTCAAGACTGTCCAGCACTGCACACACACAGAAAAGAAATCATAGCTTTTGTCATGAGAAAAAAAGAATGAAACAGTAAATTCTGGTGGCTTTGCAGTACCATTCACAACTAGACATGTTGGCTTTGCAGCACCATTCACAATTAGACTTATGGGCTTTGCACCGCCATTCACAACTAGACTTAGGGAATGACAAAATTCCTTAGGATTTATATAAAAAATCTGCTTCTCTACCCCTATTTTCTTGCCTGTCATATTAGAACTGTTATCATATCATCACCCCCCCCCCCCCCCCCCATGTCCTCCACAGGTATTTTCATTCCATCTAATTGTTTTAAGACTACCTCTGCAAGCCTGAAACCAGATGTGTCTCTTACAGGCACAAAGCCAAGAAAATTTTCAGTAGTGTTTATATTGTGTAAGTGTCACCAGAAGTAGAATTCACTTTGATGAAACAAAGTACAATTGGCATTTGCTCAACCCCAAAAATATCTTTATTATTACTTTATTACGAGGTCTGCAATATTTACCAGACGTGACTGGGCAGACTAAATCAAGATTACATACATACATATGAGTTATTTACATTTTTTTCATATATATAAAGAAAAATATTCACAATACATGAAGATGATACAGTATTATTTTTTCCATTCTTTTTGTAACTATTGAAGAATTCTCCAATGGAGTGCAAATTTCCTTTTGAATGGTGCTGGTGGCAGGGACTGCACTTCTTGGGGCAACAACTTAAACGTTTTTTAAGCATCCACTGGAAAACTATCTTGCATTTGAGACAGCTGATAGCTTGGTACATCAAATGTTCCTCTCATTTCAGAAGTAATGATTATGTATGTCTTGCCTCATGCTGAAAACCCCTTTGTTTTCCTTTATGCTGATGAGGCATAAAATCACATACTGTCTGAAGATTGCCATTATTCCTAATCAGGTGAATAGAGGCTTGCAGTGCTCCAGTCTTTTGCTTGATGCAATGATTATGACTGCTTACTGCTTTATTTTTTGTTCCTTGAACTTACAGAGTTCCCCATAACAGCAGACCATAATTTATGTGGCTATGAAATAGTGCGTAATACACTGTTATAAGGTATGTATCAGTTACTACACCTGTTAATCTACTCAGAAGGTATATTAAATGCAAGAACTTGGAGCACACACACACTCTGTGCTCATTCATTGACAGTTTGCTGTCAGTCATGAATCCCAGCAGTTTGTAGTCTTTATATTATTATTATAGCCAATGTTGTTAAGACTGTATATCAGATATCATGTTTTTTCTTCATTTATTTTCATTTTATTGCCAATGAACCATTCTTTGATGTTTTCAAAGAGCATATTTGTTACTTGCAGAGCTTGTGCAGCAGCTTTTCCTTTTACAAAAAGAGAAAACTGTAACATTTGGTTATTGTATCTCAGATCATTGATGTAAATTAGAAAAAGGAATGATTTTATAATGGACCGATGGGGTACACCATGCTTCTGTTTTTGTTCTTGGGAGAGTGCACAATGAACTGATACTACTTGCTTTCAGTTTTCAATACAGGATTGGAGAGTAGCTAGCAAAACACCTCTAATATCATAGCACTGGCGTACAATGAAAAATTATGCTGCAGTAAGTGGTCAATAAAGAAAATATTTCGTTTTTATATTTTTGATGAAGAAGGTGAATTGTTTCATATTGTATGTTTCTCTCCAGATAATGATGAGACCTAATTTTACCATGAGTTGTTCTTATATGTTCACCTAGAAGTAAATCAAATTTTCCAAACAATTTTACCAACTTCAAGAAATTCCCATTGACATGTGTAAATAGTTTGTCTGAAGAGCCTCTTAAAGGAGAACGCAGTCCTAGCCATTAAATAAATAACTGCTATGAGGCATTCTATTACACTTTTCAAATGGTAGGTTTTTCTATTTAATATCACCGGAGTTCCTGCATCATCAGTATTGCCAGACTTTAATCCTCTAAGAGCTCCACCCACTTTTGGTGAGATTCTAAGTTCACTTGGTACCTAGTTTGGTGAGCTCATATCTCAGAAATTTGTTACCAGCTACGGCATTATTTTAATATTCAAAAAGACTTTTCAGCAGTAACAAAAAACAACATCTGCACTTTTTGAATAAACAAGTCATTTTTTCTTAACAATTTCACCTTTGTGCAAACTTAATTGTAATTTTTAGAAGTAAAGCAACAATTAGAATCACACTTAAGACTGCTGTTAAATTCAGTTATTAGTTTTGGAGGGCTTCTTTTGGTTAAGGTTGTCCTAACAAAATTGTCTATTTTGTTGGGCCATTTTGAGGGATCTGAATAAAATACATAGCTGCTAATTTGAGTGCAAGATGCACAGTTACTACAGTGAGCTGGTTTCCTATTCATTAGAAAGTTTGCACATAATGTCGATTTGCAGTAGGGTTTTAGAACATATAATGTAATCGAACATTATGAAGTACCTCGAAGAAAACGATTTATTGACATATAGTCAGCACGGATTCAGAAAATATCGTTCTTGTGAAACACAACTAGCTCTTTATATTCATGAAGTAATAAGTGCTATCGACATGGGATGTCAAATCGATTCCATATTTTTATATTTCCAGAAGGCTTTTGACACCGTTCCTCACAAGCGTCTTCTAACCAAACTGCGTGCCTACGGAGTATCGCCTCAGTTGTGCGACTGGATTCATGATTTCCTGTCAGAAAGGTCACAGTTCATAGTAATAGACAGAAAGTCATTGAATAAAACAGAAGTAATATTAGGTATTCCCCAAGGAAGTGTTATAGGCCCTCTATTATTCCTGATCTATATTAACGACATAGGAGACAATATGAGTAGCTGTCTTAGATTGTTTGCAGATGATGCTGTCATTTACCATCTTGTAAACGACTTGCAAAATGATTTAGATAAGATATCTGTATGGTGCAAAAAGTGGCAATTGACCCTGAATAAAGAAAAGTGTGAAGTGATTCACATGAGTACTAAAATAAATCAGCTAAATTTCGATTACACGATAAGTCACACAAATCTGAGGGTTGTAAGCTCAACTAAATACTTAGGAATTACAATTACAAATAACATAAATTGGAACAATCACATAGATAATATTGTGGGTAGAGCACACCAAAGACTGCAATTCATTGGCAGAACACTTGGAAGGTGCAACAGGTCTACCAAAGAGACGGCTTACACTACGCTTGTCCACCCTATTCTGGAGTACTGCTGTGTGGTGTGGGATCCGCATCAGGTGGGACTGACGGATGACATCGAAAAAGTACAAATAAGGGCAGCTCATTTTGTATTATTGCAAAATGGGGGAGATAGAGTCACAGACATGATACATGAATTGGAGTGGCAATCATTAAAACAAAGGCGTTTTTCGTAGCGACAGGATCTTCTCATGAAATTTCAATCACTAGTTTTCTCCTCCGATTGTGAAAACATTCTGTTGGCACCTGCCTACATAGGGAGAAATGATCATCATGATAAAATAAGATAAATCAGGGCACACCAGAAAAATTTAAGTGCTCATTTTTCCCTTGTGCCATTAGAGAGTGGAACGGTAGAGAGACAGCACGAAGGTGGTTCATTGAACCCTCTGCCAGGCACTTTATTGTGAATAGCAGAGGAATCACATAGATGTAGATGTAGATGAATTTACCATGTGACACTGACGGTACATCTTCACCTACCGAAAGCTTACCCTGATTTACCTCTACATCTGCATCTGACCATGAATCAGTTTGATAGAATTGTCTAACAAAAATTGGAATTTATTATCCACATTTTCTCTCTCATCTTGTCATTTCCTATACTGGCTGGCTGAGAGACACTTCCTGCCATCACACTTGCAAGAGTTTATAATATTCACAATATAGCCTAGTGAAAATGTGTCACATCACAGTGAGAAAGCCTTTTCACATTAAACCACTAATCACTGGGCACCATCAGCTGAAATCAGGGCACGCCAGAAAAATTTAAGTGCAATTGCTGCAATATTTACTGGTCAGGCTACAAGAGGAATGATATGACTGATGACAGAATCTTCTTCATCTACATGATAATCCCAGAAGTAATTTTTCATTCTGCAGTAGAATGTGTGCTGGTGTAAAACTTCCTGGCTGATTAAAACTGTCTGCTGGATCAAGAATTGAACCCAGGACCTTTACCCTTTGCAGACAGATATCCTACCAATGGAGCCTCCCAAGCACAACTCATGACCTGTCCTCACAGCTTTACTTCCACCAGTAACTCATCTCCTACTTCCCAAACTTCACAGAAGTTTACATGATTATTGTTTGACATTAATAGATAAAAATAAATTTTGTGGGCCAGATGAAACATGTTTCTAACAAGCACAAGTGACACAAACATCTGTCTGATGACTATATCAAACTTCACTCACCACTTAACTATTAGTTAGAATTCATTAACAAAATTATTGAATACTGTTTCTCTACAATGAAACGGCACAACTGTGAGTCTGCTTCTATTCCTTTGTTATTGCTTCAGCTAACACTCTGATAAGCTGTGTTGTTACACATTCAAGTGATCAGCAGTAATATAAAATGAGACGGGTGAGAAAAAATTTGTGATCCATGCAAGAAAATGACCCAGACTGCATGCAACCATTGTGGTAACAATTGTACACAGCAACAGAGTGATACAATGAAAGTTTATTTCATTATTGTTTAATTAAACAGTGATTTAGTTCAAATAATAAAAGTTTATTTTATCATTGTCCAATTAAACTAAGAATAAACTGTGATTTTGGTCATACATGTTTACTCAGGGCTTAATACCATTTACATTGCTCTTCTTCTTGCCATGCTCCTGTAAATTATTTTTTTATACTTTGTAACAGCTTGCAATGTAAACTGTAGGTGAGCAGGGAGAAAGAGAAGGAATGAGAAGGAACTACCGATGTCAGCTGCATCAGAACTTTTTGTGGAATCAGCAGTGATGAGTGAAAATGTTTGTCAGACTGGGATCCAAAACCAGCATCACCTGCTTAAGCAGTTGCATTAACTACAGTGTATTTCAGACATTGTGTTCATCACAATTGCATGAATTATCTCGGAATGCCTCACAGCCGACCCACATTTCCACCTAGCACCACCTATCCACAGACCTTGTCCATATCCTCTGTGCTCGCTACTACAAGATTTTTGCACCTGGTTGAATGTAATTGTGCATCCAGGCATGTCCGAAAGAACAGACGCCGTGCATTCACATAATTTCATTTAAGTTTTCCTTCATTCCCTTTTCTTTCTCAATGTTGAATCCATAATAGATATAATAGATATGCTATCAACATCATAAGGAAAAAACCTATCAAACCTTATTTTGGAGCTGAAATGCCTAAACTGAAATGCAAGAATTATTTATGCAGTTTCATTGTATGTGGTCACACTGTTTGCATTTCAACAACTTTGTATAGTACTTGACTTACACTTTTTGATACAATAAGTAAAAATTCTTTCAAAACAGCTTAACTGTACTTAGATATAAATTATGGTTGTGGCATGTTGAAGAATACGCCTTCTCGGTATCTGACCACACTCAATTTTCCTTTATTTACCATGGACACACTAAATAGGTACTGGTGATTTATACACTTTTTATACAAATATAGGATTTATATCTGAGTTGCTCACTGTTCTGTAATCTTCTACATCTACAGCTATACTCTGCAAACCACCATGAGGTGCATGGCAGGAGGTACATCCCATTATACCAATTATTAGGGTTTTTTCCTGTACCATTTACATATGGAGCATGGGAAGAATGAGTGTTTGAAGGCCTCTGTGTGTGCAGTAATTATTCTAATTTTATCTTCATGATCCCTATGTGAGCAGTACATAGGGTGGCTGTAGTATATTTCTAGAGTCATCAATTAAAGCTGGTTCTTATGTCAGCATCGTTTAGGTCTATCTTCAAGAGTCTTCCAGTTCAGTTCCTTCAGTGTCTCCATGACACTCTCCCATGGACTAAACAAATCTCTGACCATTCATACTGATATTCTCTGTATACATTCAATATCTCCTGCTAGTCTTATCTAGAATGGGTCCCACACATCTGAGCAATGTGATTTGTAAGTGATCTCCTTTACAGATTGAGTGCACTTCCCCAGTATTCTACCAATAAACTGAAGTCTACCACCTACTTCACCCATGACTGAATGTATGTGATCGTTCCATTTCATATCCCTACAATGCGTTACACCCAGGTATTTGTATGAGTTGGCTGATTCCAACAGTGACTCATTGATATTATAGTCATAGGATACTGCATGTTTTCATTTTGTGAAGTGCAAAATGTTACATTTCTGAACATTTAAAGCAAGCTGACAATCTCTACACCACTTTGAAATCTCATCAAGATATGAGTGAATATTTATGCAACTTCTTTCAGACACTACTTCTTTACAGATAACTGCATCATCTACAAAAAAGCCTGATTTTATTATTAATATTGTCTGCAAGGTCATTAATATATGACATAAACAGCTAAGGTCGCAACACACTTCCCTGGGGCACACCCAAAGTTACTTCTTCATCTGATGATGACTCTTCATCCCAGATAACATGTTGTGTCCTCCCTACCAAAAGTCCTCAGTCCAGTCACAAATTTCACTTGATACCCCATATAATCATACTTTTGACAATATGCGTAGGTGTGGTACTGAGTCAAATGTTTTCTGGAAATCAATAAATACAGCATCTAACTTATTGCATTGATCCAAAGTTTTCAGTGGGTCATGTGAGAAAAGTGCGAGTTAGGTTTCACATGATTCATATTTTCAAAATCCATGGTAGTTGGCATTGAGGAGGTCATTCTGTTCAAGGTACCTTATTATGTTTGAGCTCAGAATATGTTCTAAGATTTTACAACAAATTGATTTCAAGGATACTGGACAGCAGTTTTGTGAATCCGTTCCACTACCCATCTCGTAGACAGGAGTGGCCTGTTCTTTTTTTGAGAACTGAGAATAGTTTTTTGTTTGAGGGATCTGTGACATATTATAGTTAGAAGGGCTAACTCAGCTGTAAATCTGGTATAGAATCTGACACAAATCCTATCAGGTCCTCGAGCTTCATTCAGTTTTAATGATTTCAGCTGCTTTCCAACACCACTGACACTAAAACTTACTTCCATCATCTTCTCAGTGGAATGAGGATTAAATTGAGGTAGTTCTCCTGGGTTTTCCTTTATAAAGGAGCACTGAAAAATGAAGTTAAACATTTCAGCTTTTGCTTTGCTACCCTCAATTTCAGTTCCTGTCTCATTCTCTAGGAACTGGACACTAAGACTAACAGTCTTTACATACAACCAGAATTTCTTTGGGTTTGTGAAATATCATTTGACAGTATTCTGCTATGGTGCTCACTGAAGGCTTTATACATGCTCTCTTGACAGCCAAACGCATTTCATTCAGCATTTCTCTATCTATAGTCGTACACTTTGTTTTACAGATATTATGCAGTAATCCGTGTTTCTTTGGACATTTCTTTACAATGACTGTATACCATGGAGGTTCCCTCCTACTACGAACTGTATTACTGGGTAATTATCTGTCCATTGCACTGTTGATTATTCTTTTGATCTTGAACCAGAGTTTCTCTACATGCTCCTGCCCTCTGCTGAAAGTTCCAAGTTCCTTAGTGACATGTGACGCCACTGATTTTTATCTAGTTTACTGAACATACATATCTTTTTGCTTGTTTCAGTTCCACTTTATACCACAGGAGTGCCAACAATACCACCAACAATGCAGTACTCGCCTGTGCCGAACACAACTGGTCTCGCACAATTATTATTGTTTTTGGTACTGCCACTCCATCTCCATGGCAGTGTTGTAAATTCTCATATCCCTGTTGCCAGCAGCTGACTTACAATGATGTTGTTTTATTTTAACCATATGGTGAACACAAAGTTCTGACTCAAGGATGTAAATGCAATTTCTGTCACAAAAGTGAGGAATGAAACCAGGGAATTACCATTCTGTAGGAGACTGAATGCTGATTTTGTAACATAGATAACATAGTCAACATTTAAAATTTGTAAAACATTAACATTTTTATTTACTTATTTTATATCTTTTCTTTCTTAACTGAAAGGGTCCCACTTTTCTTAGTCAGATCAGAAATTCATCCCTAAATTGTAAAAATGTGAGCCAAATCTTTCCACACATAGGGAGATTTTCCTATGCCATGTATCCACTGTTTGTTGCTTCCACATGTAACTAAGTTTGCTCAATGCAGACCATTATGTGTATCACTTCTGTGTTTTGCATGCTGGTATGTCAGTTTGCCACTCTTCACAGAACAGCATCTACCCTCATTATGATGAATAATAATTTAATACAAAATCATCATTAAGACAAACTGAGATGTACATTGCTGGATGAAAGAGTTGTTTCACTGACAAATGCAAAGTGGAAAGAGACTAATGTGTGATATAGCACATGAGACTATTGCATGTGACAGACAGTGCATATTTTACTTATTCTCTGTTTATTGATTTCAAAATCTTTTTCTCAGTGATACTGCTGTAAGTGTTTAAGGCAGTTGTGTAGGAACTGTTAGGTCATCCTATGATGACATTAATCTTTATTCCTTTGTTACAAAGTTTCTTGCTTCTGTAGGGGTGTTAAAGCAGACAGAGGTACATGTCAAGTGATCTGTATGTGCATGGTATAAATGGAGTTGGAAGCATTGCCCCCAGCAAGATTAGCTATTTTAAAAAGATACACTGAAGATGACCAACATCAGTGTTTCATTTTTTATCTGATTCACAATTCAGTAGATAATATCCAGTAAGACACTAGATTTTATGAATGATTTGTATTTCCAACTTATTCTCTCAATATTTCCTTTATGCAAAACATTTATTGTCTTGTTTAATTCATCCTTTTGGAACCATATCAAAATTTAAGATTTTGCCTCCTCCCAAAAACCTGCAGCCCTAGTCGGTGACACAGTTGACACCCATTTAAACTGTCCCAGGCTATATGGTGAAGTTGTCACCTCCTGTCAATCACTTTTGATACCATACTGAAAACCAGCTGCAACTCAGATGAAAACCCTGCTCTGGATCCATGCTGACTCATACACTACCACCCTACACCATGCAAAAGCTTGTGTGTACAGAGTGATTATAATTAAAGTTCCAATTTCAAAATGCTGTAAAAAAGGAACCACTGCTGAGAATGATGTCAAATTCAAACAGAATATTATCAAAGAAGGAGAAAATGATAAGGAACCAAAATTATTTAACAAAAATTGTCTCATTAGATGGGGCTGTAAGCAACATAACATAAATAGGAGTGGCTACAAATGACAGTTGAATTGCTATACAATGGTTATGGCGAGAGCCGCTCATTAAACCAACTGTATTGTGTAGTGTGCAGGACCACACAAGTTAAGCATTCAACAGTTGTGGCACTGTTAATTAGGTGAGCCCATCCACCACAGCAATGTCATACAAAACCAGATGGGAGACACCAGTTTTTAATTGTCCTGAGAGCAAAGAACACATAAAAATCAACAATGAAATTGGTTTTTAACTGTCATGAGACTGTCACAAGACATCTTCAGCATGCTACCCACCATTTTCTGCCACAAATTAAAACTGAGAACCAGCATGTGCTAGTGGAGGGTAATAATTAAAATTCAGTTGTTCACAGAGGTCCATTGTAGCATGTAATTATTGTACAGCAGTGGAATTTGGAACATATCCAAATGCATTAATGTGGAACAGATTTACACTGAAAAAAAAAAACAGTTCCTATTTTGGCAACCAGGAGCAAATCTGGAGCTGTGAATGCAAGAAAGACATACAGAAATGTTTGCCTATATAATGGATTAGGAACAAGACGTGAGCAGAAAAGGTCAAGGTCAGGCAAGTGAAAAATGCATAAGGTTTATTTCATTATTAACTGCCACTAACACAATTTGTTCAATATCAATGCCAGAGACATTGTCAAGATGTTGTATCCATGAAATGGTTTGATCAACAGTTGCTCACAGCAGTTCCAATGGAGTATGAGCAATGTTTTCCTGTATACTAGCATCCAATTCAGTTAGAGACCAAAAGTGTTCCTGGTAAAAGCATTCTTTTAGATACCCCCAGACACAAAAGTCACATGGATTCAGATCAGATGATTGCACAGGCTATGCATCTGGCAAACCTCTGAAGATAACATGTTCATGGAAGGTTGCATTAAGCAGATCTTTCAGTGGGCAAGCACCATGAAGTGTTGTCCCATCTCACATTAAAACAGTGGTTTCCACAAGGTTGTGCTCTTCCAAAGTGGGAATCAGGTGTTATACAAGGAGGTCTCAATAATGTGGAGATGCCACAGTACATGTGACAAGCCCTTGGAGTGTATTGTCTTTAAAAAACAATGCACCACGAATAAAAGTGCTTGTGAATCCACAGCAAACAGTCACACATGGCAAGTGCAGTGGCTCTTCAACACAACACACAGTTTAAAAGTACACCAAATTCAGCAGTTCTGTGTATTCACTACTCCCTGCAGTGTAAAATGCACCTTATCACTCCACAGAATATCGCCCACCCACATATAATCAACTTTGATCTGCATCAGAAACTAAAGAGCAAATTCAGAACATTGCTGTGAATCAGGAGGTTTCAGTTGCTGCATTGTCTGGATCTCACACAGGTATCAGTGTAAAGTAGACCACAAAACTTTCTGTACTGTAGACCATGGGATGGAAAATTCCACGACACTGCATGAACACTATCACTACACGGGACACACGCTGCATATTCAACAACAGCAACCTCACCAATAACTTCCACTAGGATAGGATGCCTTTCTATTTCAGGTGCCACACCAAGCTCACCCATGTTTTCCTGTTTCATTATCATCTTCTTTAAACCATTTAATGACATAGGGCCTCTCCTCAGATCTTTCAGTCAGTGACACTCTCTCAGTGTAGCACTGTAATTGTAGCCATTCACATAAAACATTTTCACTAACAGTGCGTGGTCTCTCTTTTCGATAGCCATACTGTTCACTTTCGTTATGGCTTGTCAAATGACAGTTTGGATGTCATAGTGTCATACAAATAGTGTTCAGTGACAGATTTGCACCTGATGGTCACAACTGGAACTAATTTGTTTTTCAGCATAAATCAGTTCCACATTCCACATTAATGCATTAGCATGTATATCAAGTTTCACTGACGTGATAACTACACACCACACTGGATCTCCATGAGTGAATGCATTCTAATTGCAACCACCCAGTACAAGAGATTGAAGTGTCTTATAGGTGAAGTTCAGAACATGTTGCACAATGTGTGCCTTCAGTTCAACTATGTTTATAAGTGGAGCACAGAATAAAGTATCTTTCAGGTAACTCCACAACCAGAAGTCACATGGATTAAGATCTGGTTACTTAGATGGCCAGGCTATAGGGAAACGATGGTAGATAATTCTAGCATTTCTCAACTGTCTCTTTACCACCTGATTCACTGGCTGTGCAATGTGAAGAGGAGTACCATCTTGTGCAAGAATGCTCCTACCCACATATCCATGTTGTTGAAGGGTTGGAATGATATTGGTGTTGAAACGACTCTCATAGCATTTACCAGTGATGGTACAAGTAAAAGGACATGCAGGGCCAATCTCTTCGAAAAAATAGACCCCTACTATAAATGACACGGCCAACCTCCACCACTCAGTTACTTTTTTGGAATGAAGCAGTACGTGTTCAATTTTTCCATGCACAGCATATGTGCACATCACCACTCAGTCTCTCCTGCACACTGTTGCCACTACTGATGTCAGATCAGTTTTTTTCCTCTCTCCGATAGATTGTGCTTCAAAAAACCTATAGTTTTGAATTCCATAATCATTTTCTCCAGACCTTTGGCAGACATCAGATCAATGCCTTTTTCATGCTGTGGTGTCCAGAACTTCTGCAGAGTTACTGGTGCACAGTCACTGTTCTTGGAAATGAGCTTCACTAGCAGCACTCAGTCTGTAATCAGGAACAGTCATGTGCCACATCTGTTGGTGTGCATGTTATGATGTTTACAGAGTCATCTATTCATCAAATTTTTGTAATTAATTCATTCATTTTCCTCATCATTTTCCCCCCTGCATTAATAATGTGCTGTTCAAATTTGACATCATTTTGAGCTATGGTTCTGTTTTACAGCAGTTTGAAACTGAACTTTAATTATAATCATCCTGCATGTTTATTCCATTTATTCTGTCTACCTGTGCTGTCTTCCTTGATACTGTTATAACTTACTTGCATGCTTTGTGGTTCTTTAATGGAACTTTAGTGGAAACAGGAGGGAAGAACAAATATTAGCATGAACAGAAAATTCAGATATTAATTTATTCTACATCTGATGTCAAATAGTAAAAATAATACATAACTTGGTTGCTGCAGTTGCAGCATCTGTTACTAAATGTTGAAACATTTACACATACCACAGATTTACAAGCCAGTCAGTCTTCAATACAATAATTATTCCATAGGTCACAAGCCCTGACCACTATCAAAGTCTGTAAATGATACTCAACTGGCAAACACAAAATGGTCTCGGTGCATGAATGTTTGAACTTAAGAACACCAACCACTGGAGCTCTGGAGAGGAAATGTTGCATCCCACTGGTAGCGGCATAATCGTTCATGGCAGTGCCCTTGCACAGTGGTGACGACTGTTGGAAATGCAGTGGCATAACTCGTGGATGCATATTTGAAAGTGCCGATCAGATAGCAGCTGATACTGCAGATCCTATTGATTTTATGGCTATGTCGTTACATGTGAACCCTTCGACAATGTTCCACTCTTTTCCCTTTACTTCCCCCCTGCCCCCTCTCACTATACCAGTCTACTCCCACTTAAATAGTTCTGATTATTTTGCATCCTTTGACAATACTTTGTTCACTGCTTGAATGTTTGGTATTGTGTTCCTTTATGGGTTCTTGTGCACTCAAATATGTTTCTATGTTTCACCACCTCTTTTGGTAGCCTTCCCCTGTTACAATCAGCTGTTCCAGGAAATTATTATTATTATTGTTATTATTATTATTGTTGTTGTTGTTGTTGTTGTTGTTATAAAGAACTTTTTCTATCCCTTAGTTTTATTTAATTACTCTTTTATGGCTTTCAGACAAGCCCTGTGATATTTCCCATCCTGATCTTATTTCTTGGTAAATTGCCTTCCTTTCTATTATTCTCACTGATGTAGCATAATAAACTTAGCCTAATTATTGCTTTATTGTGTTTCATGAAACATGCTTTGCTTCACATTATTATATAATTTGCTTCAGCTCTGACCACAGTGTGTTAATATTTTTCCTATATGTAACAAATTGTTGAACATCTCAAGCAAGAACTTTGCTATTTCTCACCATCTTTACTTTGTGTATTCTACAACTCTTCTTTCCCCCTCCCCTGTCATCCCTGTCCTCTCTAAGCATACTACTACTACTACTACTACTACTACTACTACATCCTTATGATCAGTATCAGTTATCCCCTGAATTATGTCTATGTTCTGCAACATATCGCCAATTCTTTTTCCGTGAAGATATTCAATAAATTATCATCCCTTGTATTTTCAGTAACGAATTGGCTCTAATCCCCATCCTATTTTAGCCTGTTTGCTAAAAGATAATTGCAGACCTGTGAGTCCATATTTCCTTCCCAGTGCACTCATGGCACATTTACAGGGTGTATTAAAATGAAAAATCATTGCTGTTATGTAGTTTGAGATATGTGCATGAACGATGTAATGTTAAAAAGAGCAACCTCTCGAGTTTTACATGGTTCCACGAGGTAACAGCATTGTGCACCCACTTCAGTTCAAGTAAAAATGGTATTGGGACAACAGAAAGGATTTTGTATTCTACGTTTTGTGCAGTGCACATCAGTAATAACTGTTCAGCATGACTTTTGTACTAGTTATGGTGTGGATCCTCCTACAGCACATAGTATTAGATGAAGGCAAGAACAATTCTGAGAAACAGGTTGTTTGTGTAAAGGTAAATCGCTGGGCTATCCCTGCATGTCTGACACAGACATCCAACACATCTGCCATAGTTTCACAAGGAGTCTGCAGAAATCCATTCACTGTGCAGCTCGACACCTCAACATTCCCCTGATGCCCATCTGGTGTGTGCTGAATCAATGTTTACACAAGAAACCATACATAATTCAGCTACTGCAAGCTCTTCATGAATGTCACTAACAAGATGTGGAGTTCTGTAATTTCATTCTTGGAAAGATGGAGGATGACAGTTTTCAACCATGCTTAGTGTTTAGTGATGAGGCAACATTCTACTTAAATGGAAAGGTGAACCATTATAATGTGACATTATGGGGTACAAAATGACCAGATGAAGTTGTACGACATGAGAGGGTTTCTCCAAAATCTAATGTATTTTTTGCAGTTTCACGGGAAAAGAGGTACTGTCCATTTTTCTTTGCCAAGATCACTGTTACTGGAAGCACATATCTAGATATGCTTGAGAACTTCCTTTTGCCACAGTTGGAGACTGATTTGAACAACTTCATTTACCAACAAGATGGGGCATTGCCATACTGGCATTTGGGAGTGTGGGAATTTTTAAATCAAAGGATTTCTGAACGATGGCACAGTCACACTGGACCAAATGATTCAGCCTTCCATTGCCCTCCAAGGTCACTGGACCTGATTGTACATGCTTATTTCTAGTGAGGGCTCATAAAAGACTCTATTTATGTGCCTCATTACCAACAGCAATGAATGAACTGAAAGAAAGCTGTGGAAGCTGTAACTCGAGACATGCTTGCTGCTGTTGGGAACAATTTTAATGCTGCATTGACATATGCCATGCATCTCAAGGGGCATATTGAACCCCTATGAGAAGGTATAACAAAAAATTTTTTTGACTTTCCTGGTCATTAAAAAAAATTCATTGTATATGTATATTAGTTTCAGAAATGTAGAGGTGCCAAATCAGATGATTCATTCTCATATACCCCGTATGACTCCCCCAACAGTTACACTTCTACCATTTGTTTCAGCCATGTTCCCACAACTCCAGCAATTGTGAAATGTGATTTATTCATCTCATAACAAACATTTGCTATTGATTACACTTCTGTCATTTGTTTCAGACTTGTTCTCACAACCCAACAATCTCATAACATACATATGCCAATCATATGATCAGAGTAGAGGAGATATGTGAAAAAATGCTTAATACAATTTCAGATGCAAGACTGTAATTAACAAGATGGAGTAATATCTAAACATTAATGTAACTTTTTTGTGAAAGATCTTTACATATTTATATAACATGAAAACTGACACACTACACCCTGATGAAATATTCATTTCATCCTTCATGACATCTTCAGCTGAGTAGCACTGCTAAAGGAGAGTATTATGTAGTTTTCTTTCCAGTGGATCTAGGTTCATACTCAAACTAAGGCATTTGAGGCAACATATTTGTTCAAATGCAGATTCTTTACAGCAATAGACTGCCACTCACACCTCAGCCTTCGCTGGATCTAACTACCCTACAGCCTAGTTCAAAAGCAGATTTCCCTGGCCATCACATCCAGTCTGCCTCAAAATGACTTAGGAATAAATCACTTGTCACTCGGTACTATCCTGGTATTGACTGTATTAATCAGTTACTTCAACAAGGCTATGACTTAAGAAAATCGTGTCCTTGAAATGAGATCCATTCGATCTGACATTTTACCCAACACACCCAGAATAGCTTTCTGTCACCTCCAAATCTTCACAATAACCTCATCAGACCATATGCTCCTTCTGCACCCTATGGCTCCCAGCCCTGTGACAGTCCCTGCTGTAAGGCCTGCCCTATGCACCCTCCTAGCATACTCTGTATCAGTCCTGTAATTGGCAAAACATGTACTATCACACACAGAGACACCCGTGAAACAACACATGTTGTACATGAGCTATTATGTAAACACTGTTTAGGCTTTTACATCGGCATGATTATGACCAAGTTATTATTTAGGATGAATGGGCATAAGCAGAGGGTGTATATTGGCAACACACAACATTCTGTTGCAGGAGCATGCTGTATAACATGACAGTCGTGATCTCAATGCCTGTTTCACCACACACCACACCTCAGTGCCTGTTTCACCACACACCAGATGCCAGTTTCTGAGAACTCCACAGGTGGGAACTAGCGCTACAAATGTCCTTGGTTCTCACCACCCACCTGGCTTTAATGTATGTTAGTTTATTCAGTGTCAACATTTCTTCACAGTAGTTATTCATTTCTTCACTACTTTTGTTTTCTATATCTTTCATTTTCTGGCCTATTTTTTGCCATCCCCTCCCACCTCTATCATATACAATGCACTTACCTCTCCACTCATATTAACTCTCACACAATGTTTTGGTAGTAACCTCTGTCATTTTTATTACTCTATTTTTCCATCTTTAAACTCTCAGGTCTTCAAATTTCATCTATTGCAATTCCCATCTGTTAAGTATCCACTGATCTGGGGCCCTAGATGACTTTTTCAAACTCTAACCCTTTTCCTAAACCTCACCAGTCCTTTCCTCTCTTCCTTCCCTTCAACCTTTGTGCCAGAAGGAGGAGCCACTGGCTCTGCGACCTTGCAAATTTTAATTCCCTTGAAAGGATATTCTCCTGCCATTGCTTGGTGAGTAGATTTTTTTATCTGTCCAGTTACATTGTAGGTTTGTGTTCAGGATGTTCTTGGCTTTTAGTCTGTTGTAATTTTCATTCCCAAATATAGGGGAATCTGAGCATGTAAGTTTAAACAATGAGCAGGAGGCATAAAATTATCTTTATTTCTTGTATTATGAGGATGATGAAAGCAGTTCTCTTTGCATAATTCTAAATTGCTATGCTGACAAAATGATTATATATATGAGAGAGAGAGAGAGAGATAGAGAACTGTTAATAATTACAGATTTTTAAATAATGAACAACACATTTCCTTGAATGCACAGCACGTCTCTAATAATATTTCTCAATAATTTTAGTATGTTCATTATGTTGCTCGAATTTCCCCAAAAAAACAGCACCATACCTTATAACTGACTGGATGAAGCTATGGTACATAATTTTCTTGTTCCATGTTAGTGGCATTATCTAATATTTGCATTGTAAATGCAAAGCTACATAATTGGTGTACTAGCTATTCCACATATTTATTCCAATTTACATCCTTCTCTAGGTTTGATTCAAAAAATTACACAGGATCCATTTCTTCTAGATTTTGATTTTTCTGGATTATTTTAATTTACTGGAATGTTGATTGTTTTATTCTGAACTGGATCATATGGTATTTAGTGATTTTCAGGATTAATCCATTGAGATGAAACCATGTTTCTAAATTATATACTGTATTGGTGGTGCAGACAAGAATATTTTCTGTGTTATGTTTCTCAATTAACACAGATGCCAATGAAACTGATGGGGCATTTGTATCAATTAGTAGGTCATTACTGAAGAACAGAAACAATATAGGTCCTATGATATAGCCTTGAGGGATAGCTTGTGTTACTCTCATTTTAAGGAATAATTTGCTGCATTTGCAGACACTTTTTGTTTCCTGTTGCAGAGGTATGAAGTAAGCCAATGTATAACACTATGCCTAATTCCATACCTATCAAGTTTACAGATAAGAAGTACATGTTTTACTGAGTCGAAGCTTACAAAAGATCCCTGCAACTTTATCTTATTGTCTAATGATATGCTAATCTTGACAAGAAACTTGTTAATTGCATATGTACAGTGCTTTTCTACACTGTATGCCAAACTGATTTTTCAAAATAATCTCATAGTTTTCAGTAGAATTTTGAATATGGACGGCAGCAGCTTCTTCAAAACCTAACATGAGTGGAAGAGGAGATACGGGACAATAATTTCCTACATCTTCTCTTGTTCCTTTTTGCAAATAGCAGTTTCACTTCTCCATACTATAGCATATCTGGGAAACATCCATTTTCGAAACATTAGTTTACTATTATAAGTAGTAGGTGTCTTACCACTTTATGCAAAACTTTGATAACCTGCAGAATGAGGTCAGGAGGGTTATGGAAACGTAGGACATATTGCAGGGAACGTTCCCACCTGTGCAGTTCAGAAAAGCTGGTGTTGGTGGGAAGGATCCATATGGCACAGGCTGTGAATCAGTCATTGAAATGAAGGATATTATGTTTGGCATGTGTTCTGCAACAGGGTGGTCCACTTGTTTCTTGGCCACAGTTTGTCGGTGGCCATTCATGTGGACAGACAGCTTATTGGTTGTCATTCCTTCGCAGAATGCAGCACAGTGGTTGCAGCTAGCTAGGCAAGATGGAATAATAAAAATTGCTATCAATAAAGTTGTCGTCAATACCATAGACTCAAGTGGTGGTGGTGGTGATTATTATTATTATTATCATCTTAAATCAAACACGAATGACAATGATCTTTAGTTAACATCATTTTGACAGTTCTTTCATGCACAGGTAATTACACTCTGTAAGCATTACAGTTGTGCTATATTTAATAAATGCAATGCGCAAACAGATTCCAAATACCAGTTTTTGTCTTTCAGTTGATAGAGTCATAAGTTGTACATTCATCTACTTCCATTTTTCATTGTTTTCAAGGAACAAATAATACATAAGTTGCAGATAAAACTCTCGAGCATGAATACATCGACAAATTACGCAATCTCTGATCCAATGGAAATGTTTACTTAAGTGGGCAGTATTTCTGTGAGTGCCACCTCCAATTTTGTGTTCAGTACACAACTCTGGTAGTATTATCGACACTGCTGCCTTCGCCTGACCACTCTTCTCCCCTCAGCAGCCATAATGTGGGGGCAGAGCCATTCCTGACAGCCACTGTGTCAATCATCAAATTATTGTGGACAAACATAATAAGGCTATATTTTCGTAAGTTACCAGCACGAGAGTTTTGGATATGCAAGTTATTTCGTAAAAAATCATCATTTGTGGTTGACAGTTACTGCCAAAGAATACATTACCTCTGGATTTGATTGTATATCAATGCAAATAAATGTGCATTTTTGAGAATTATCAGAAACTGCTGCTTTCCTTTGCATAAAATCTACAAGTCATATGTAATAAATTGGTGTTTGTGATTTAGTTACTGTAGCAGATATTCTAACTAACATATTGTGTTACATCTAGTTTTCCCTTAAAGTGGAGTAGCTCTATATATTATCTACACGTATTGTAAATTAAATCTGTTTTTGAGTTTGCTAACAATTATAATTAACCTCTACATATTTCAGGAAACTAGTAACTTTTGCCACACGTTTTTGTGTTGCCTTAATGGAAATCTTGCTTTGTGTATTTGCTTCAACTCTTCTGGGGAGTTAGCAAATTTTTAGCTCAACAGATTAAAAGATAATCAGCTGGCTTAATTTTAAATTATTTATCAAAATCACCCTGACTAATGTCAAATGATTGGCAGCTGTTGCAGATAGATGTGTTGGAAGATCTTGTGAGAGTCATGTACCTGTACCAGATACACCTCAGGTTGATCCTGTCTCCTGTTGATCCTGTCTCCTCTGCAGAAAGTACAGGATCTATCACTACTCATCCACTTGACTGTGAGTGATGTGTCAATGGGCGATTTAGGCTCTCCATAGAGGGTGGAAGGGAACCAGAGAGGATCCAGGTTGTTGTACCGATCCCCCTAACGAGCAAGTTTGAGGTGCTGTCTTTCAATGAAACTGAAACTTAGCCAGTATGACTCACTTTACTTGTTTTTGGGAAATCTGTTCTGTCTAGAGTCAAGAGGAGCCAAACACAAAAGTGTAGAAGTCTATTAATCATTGGCAGTTGACATGTATGGCAAATGATGGTGCCCTTGTGGAAAAGGCGGCAGGGGACAGGGAAGGGCACCGAGTGCACTAAATGTTTGTGCCTGGAGGCCTCATCCAACATGCTGAAGGGGTTATTTCAGCAGCCTTTGAGTGAACAAGATGCAACCAACTGCATATTTTTGCACAGATTGGAAAAAAATGATGCCTGTCGTATGGGCTCCAAGGTCGTACTTGCTTCATTCCAGTGACTGGCAGAGAATGTTGAGAAGACCAGCCTTGTGCCTGGAGTTTCAATGAAGCTCATAATTTGTTGCATTGTCCCCAGAACTGATCATGGCTGTTTGCTTCTGAGTGAAGTGGAAGGACTGAATCAGACACTTCGAATGTTCTGTGACAAGCTGGGTTGTGACTTCCTGGACTTTTGCGATAGGGTTGAGAACTGTAGGGTCTATCTAATTTGGCCAGGTGTGCACTACATATCAAAGGCTGATGCTCAGGTAGCTGACTGTGTGTGAGGTGCACACAATGGTTTTTCTGATTAGGTGACTCTCCATCCAATCCAGATAACGACAGCTGTAGGAAACCAAGAAGTATCAGTGTAGGATCAAAAGAAATGCCTCCCACAGGTGAGAGTATTAAAATTCTAATACTGAACTGCCAAACCATTCACAACAAAGTGGAAGGGTTTGAAGTGCTCCTGAAAAGCGGTGAAGGTAACATAATACTAGGGACAGAAACCTGGTGAAGATCTGAAACTGATAGCAGTGAGATTTTTTTGGGAAAATTTAAGTGTATATCAAAAAGATAGGAAAATGGGAAATGGAGTTAATGTCATTGTCACAGTAGTAAGTCCCATAGTGCTGAGAGCCAGCCAGTTTGTCACAGTAGACAAGAAACTCAAAGCCAACAATACAGAAATTGGTGCTGCATGTGAGATATTTTAAGCAATACTATCAGGGATGGGCATAAAATATTAACTGGATTCTTCTATCGTCCACCTGGCTCATGTCCTGATGTATACGAAAACCTCAGAGAAAACCTCATATCATTTGTATTTAAGTTCCCCAATCATACTGTAATCATCACTGGAGACTTTAATAATCCAATAATTAATTTGTAAAACTGTAGTTTTGTTAGTGGTGGGGGTGAAAAAACATCCTGTGAAACATTCTGTGGCTTCTCTGAAAAGTTTCTAGAACAGATAGTTAGGAATCCCACTCATAATGGAAATATATTGTATCTAATGGCAACAAATAGACCTCACCTCTTTGAGGATGTTCACATCAAAACAGATACTAGTGACCATGACACAGCTGTGACAATGATGATTACCAAAGAACAAAGGACAGCTTTATGAATCAAAAAGATATATATGTCCATTAAACTAGATAAAAAATAACTTGTGTCATATCTCAGTGAAAAACTTGAAACTTCCAGCAGAGGGCCGGTGCATGTAGAGGAACTCTGGTTCAAGTTTAAAAGAATAATTGACAACAATGCAGTGGATATATATGTACCCAGTTGAACAGTTCATAATATTAGGGAACCTCCATCGTGTAAACACACTGTAAACAAACGTCAATAGAAATAGAGGTTACATCATAATTGCTGTAAAACAAAGTGTAGGGCTGTAGATAGAGACACGCCAAATGAAACGCATTTGGCTGTCAAGAGAGCAATGTGTGATGCCTTCAATGACTACCATAGCAGAATAGTGTCACACGATCTTTCACAAAACGCAAAGAAATTCTGGTTCTATGTAAAGACTGTTAGTGGCACCAAAGTTAGTGTCCAGTTCCTGGAGAATGAGACATGAACCGAAATTGAGGGTAGCAAAGCAAAAGCTGAAATGCTAAACTCTGTTTTTAAATGTTCCTTTAAAAAGAAAAACCCAGAAGTATTGCCTCAAGTTAATGCTTGCACCGCTAAAAATGTGAATGAAATAAGTATTAGTGTTAGTGGTGTTAAGAAATAGCTGAAATCATTAAGACAGAATGAAGCACCATGGTCCCTAGAATTCCTGTCAGATTCCATATCAAATTTGCAGCTGAGTTAGCTGCTCTACTAACTATAATCTATTATAGACCCCTTGAACTACTTTGAGAAAAAAAAGTCTTGGAAAAAAGAACAGGCCACACCTGACTACAAGAAGGGTAGTAGAAGTGATCTCCAAACTACCATTCACTATCCTTGACCTTAATTTGTTGCTGAATCTTAGAACGTATTCTGATCTAAAACACAATGAGGTATCTTGAACAGGATGACTTCATCAGTGCTAACTAGCATGGATTCCAAAAATATCGATCATGTGAAATGCAACTTACACTTTTCCCACATCACATACTGAAGACTTAAGATCAAGGCAGTCAAGTAAACATAGTATTTCTTGGTTTCTGAAAAGCATTTGACTCAGTGCAACACCTATGCTTATTGTCAAAAGTACAATTATATGGTTCATCAAGTGAAATTTGGATTGAGGACTTTTTGATAGGGAGGACACAGCATGTTACCTCGGGTAGAGAGTCATCATCAGATGTAGAAGTACCATCATGTGTGCCCCAGGGAAGTGTGTTAGGACCATTGCTGTTCATATTGCATATAAATGACCTTGCAGATAATCTTAATTGTAACCTTAGGCTTTTTGCAGATTATGCAGTTATCTATAATGAAGTACCATCTGAAAGAAGCTGCGTAAACATTCAGTCAGAGATTGATAAGATTTCAAAGTGGTGCAAAGATTGGCAACTTGTTTTAAATGTTAAGAAATGTAAAACTGTGCACTTAACAAAACAAAACAAAAAAGAAACAAAAATGTAGTATGCTATAATATCAGTGAGTCACTGTTGGAATCAACCAACTCATAAAAATACCTGGGTGTAACAATTTGTAGGGATGTGAAATGGAATGATCACATTGGTTCATTCATGGGTATAGCAGGTGGTAGACTTTGGTTTAATGGTAGATTACTGGAGAAGTATGATCAGTCCACAAAGGAGATTGCTTACAAATCACTCATGTATCCCATTCTGGAATATTGCTCATGTGGGATCCATGCCAAATAGGACTAACAGGGGATATTGAACACATACAGAGAAAGGCAGCGTGAATGATCACAGGTTTGTTTGACCCATGGGAAAGTGTTACAGTGATGCTGAAAAAAGTGAATTGGCAGATTCTTGAAGACAGGTGTTAACTATCCTGAGAAGGTCTACAAAGCTTCAAGAACTGGCTTTAAATGATGACTTATAGGGATCTTGAGGACATGATTAGAATAATTACAGCACACACAGAGGCATTCAAACAATCATTGTTCCTGCACTCCAGTATGAATGGAACAGGAAGGAACCCAAATGACAGGTACAATGAGATGTACCCTCTGCCAGGCACTTTGTGGTGACTTGCAGAGTATAGATATAGATTTAGAATGATCGGGAACTCCTAAATAAAAAATATATATATATATATATATATATATAATGGAAGGAAACATTCCACGTGGGAAAAATTATATATAAAAAAAACAAAGATGAGGTGACTTACCGAACAAAAGCGCTGGCAGGTCGATAGACACACAAACAAACACAAACACACACACAAAATTCAAGCTTTCGCAACAAACTGTTGCCTCATCAGGAAAGAGGGAAGGAGAGGGGAAGACGAAAGGAAGTGGGTTTTAAGGGAGAGGGTAAGGAGTCATTCCAATCCCGGGAGCGGAAAGACTTACCTTAGGGGGAAAAAAGGACAGGTATACACTCGCACACACGCACATATCCATCCACACATACAGACACAAGCAGACATATGCTTGTGTCTGCTTGTGTCTGTATGTGTGGATGGATATGTGCGTGTGTGCGAGTGTATACCTGTCCTTTTTTCCCCCTAAGGTAAGTCTTTCCGCTCCCGGGATTGGAATGACTCCTTACCCTCTCCCTTAAAACCCACTTCCTTTCGTCTTCCCCTCTCCTTCCCTCTTTCCTGATGAGGCAACAGTTTGTTGCGAAAGCTTGAATTTTGTGTGTGTGTTTGTGTTTGTTTGTGTGTCTATCGACCTGCCAGCGCTTTTGTTCGGTAAGTCACCTCATCTTTGTTTTTTTTATATATATATATATATATATATATATATATATATATATATATATATATGTGCATCTTCAAAAACATAATTCATTAAAATATTGTCAATAGATGTAGATGGCTGAGCATTTTCTCTCACTGATACTGAAAAATTTAATTTGAAGCCATATTTTCTTATTAAGCCAATGTTTTCACCCAACACATTGATGTTGAAATCAGCAACAACTACAGATTTTTCTTTTGCTCTTTACTGAGTTGCTCAAGCAGAAACTGTAATTTATATACAAAATGTCCACTTGTAACTTTCCATCGGATTCTATAAATCAACATTATAGCAATATTTACGTTCCTTAATTGGACATAAAAATCCTCAAAAATACACTCTTTGTTTAAACAGTTAAAGTCACTTCGGTCACAGTAATCTAAATCTGAATAAATAAGTATGCACAAACCTCCTCGTGAATTGTTTTCCATACAAATGTTGATAGCTATCTCAGAGTTTTTAGTTTATATTAAAGTGCATGATATATGTACTCTAAGTTTTATTTATAATTTTAGGTTTACTGTTGGCTGAAAGTCATTTGGGTTCTGTAATAGCTCTGTCAGAACTTATTAGTTTTCCTCATTTCTTATGATATGACAAGTATCAATGGACATTTTGCTAATTGTTATGGAACCTAATCTGTTAAGATGAAAACCATATTTCCCCAGACATTTATTACTTAAGAATTTATAAGGATCTACAAATACAGCTCCCAACCTGTTGCAGTGCTCATCGACAATGGAATTTACCATCATTATGTACAGTTCATTCACTGACATTCTTTATTATTATGCCACTAATTACACACCTAGAAGCTTTATAGAGGTGTCTTACCAATGGAATCATGTCTCTTGTCTCACTGATGATTTCTTCCTCACTGCTGCTTCAAATAGAATTTGTCCCCACATGTAGCAATAAAGCTTTGTAGTTCTGGCTGGATGTGTCTCTTGCAGTTTTTTTCTGAGCACTATATATTATTCACGTGTTTACTCTTTTGCTGAGACTTGATTCCTAAACATTCTTCAATTTTTGCATTTGGTACTTCAACGTTTTTCATTATACTGTCATCTGTCCTGCTTATTTACTCTTTTGCTGTGTATCGCTTTTGTCCCTTTATATTTATTCATTGATTTACAGTTTTCAGTTTGTTCCAAAACTGCTACACATTGTTTTGAGGAATGAAAAATTGTGTCACTGCACCAGATTTCACATTTGTTTCTATTATCAATGTCTTGCTCATTTTCTTGTTTATGGTCCGCAACAAATGGTTTTTTCACCCAACTACTAGTCTCTTGACACTTCAGGTCCTTATTTTTTCCATCATCAATAATCATATCTCACTTTTCAGAACAATTTCTCAGCTATAATGTGATCCTGCTTCCCATTTCCCACCATCTGAGATCTTCTACTCCAAGTGCTGAGCTGTACCCCTAGGATTTCATGACCTTGCCACAGAAAGTCCACCGACAAGCCTATGACTCATGCATTAGAATAAATACCCCACAATTCCTGGTCCATCTGTACCTTTAGAATGCATGACAGCATCTTGGAGAAACTTCCATGTTCCCAACATTTCCTGTCAGCTATGATACTTCACTTGTCACAACATCAGGTTCACTTCCCTCAACTAATGCACTGAATTTTATTTCTCCCCTGACTATGCTCATGCAATTTACAGGAGACTTGTTCTACTTATGACTCCTTTAATTTTGCTTCTCATTCTACACTCAAATTTAAGTTGTCATCCTTATTTACTAAACACCAGATTCCCCTTTTTAAACACTATTTCACACTCATCCATAAAAATTTAATGAGAGCCATCAAATTTAAGTTAACTTCTTTTTCCATGTAACAACACATAAGTGGAATTATAGCACATGTGTGACAGAGCTGTCATGACAATTATATGCTGGCTGGACAAGTAAATGTCATCAGTAGTGCTGTACCAATGGTGTGATGTTCGGTCTTTGATAAAGTTTCTTAATGCAGAAAACATAGTGCTGATCAAAATTTGTCAGCTGTGTGAAGTGTGCAGACCAAACATATTACCAAACAGATAGAATGTCACTGTCTAGGCAATTTTCTGAAGGGGTGTGCATGTAAACCTGTGGATTCATTCGGAACAGTAACACTGTCCTAAGGCAGCTCAACTAACCTCTCCGGACCTGAAGTTAGTTTGCTCTGATTGATGTTTGTGACGACATGCTTTGTATCTTGTAGGACAATATGTATGAATGTAATCATACAAACTGTTAGCTGTTGTTATGCATAACTACCATCCAAAATATTCTACTTCCTATAAGGTCATCAAGTGTCCATATTGAAGAGGGTTGACTGTCCCTCATCAGTGACAGCCTTGTGAAGCTTGGCGTGTTGACATATTATGGAAAAGCACCACTCCAAGATGATGCATCACAGCAGCCAGTGTCCTTACATATTGTGATCCATATTGCATGAAATCGCCATTAAGTACCTGCTGTTCAGGAAGTGTGTGTTGAAAAACCTGACAGATGAAAGTAAACTGAATAGCTTAGAATAGCATTGACATTTCTGCAGTGGTACTATGATGACAAAGATGAATTCCTAGGCAGGATAGTCACTGGTGATCAGACATGTTTTGTCCACTTTTCCATGGATATGAAACAGCAGTTGACACAATGGCATCACAGTGGATCTCTGATCAACATAGAGTTCAAGCTGACTGGATTAGTATGGAAAGTAATGTGCGCAGTATTCTGGGACAGGAAGAGCATTCTGCTCATTGACTTCCTGCCCAGAGACAAAATAGTGAATGCTGAGAATTACTGTGAAACACTGTGGAAATTGTGATGGGTCATTTAAAATGGGAGATGTGGAATGCTCAATGCACATGTTGTGTTAATCCATGACAATGCTCTCAACGCACAACTGCTCTGGACATTGACTGGGAGCTGTTTCATTATCCACTGCACTATCCTGATCTTGCTCTCAATGATTGCCATCTTTCCTAGTACCTTAAGAAATATCTACTGTCTGCTCAGCATTCTCACAAAGATAAAGAGCTGAGGACAACTACCACATGTTGCTTCTATTCCCAGCTGGGAGACTTCTACAACACAGGAATGAAGAAGTTGACCCCACAACATGTCAAGTGTCTCACTTCTGGTGGTGATTATGTTGAAAAATAGTTCAAATATTGCTCTATCTGTCATCATTAAAGTCGTTCATGTAACCTGTAATGTAGCAGAAAAGGACAATAATAAATGAAGAGAATGATGCTGTACTCTACACCTGAAACTATAAACTCAATGACAGTCATTTGACACACTACTCAGTCAAATGATATGAAGAATCAAGATAGAAGAGAACCATACATGAAGAAACATGCCTCCAAAATACAACGTAAATACTATTGAACAAACACATTTCAAATATCTCAACTGGTCACGGACACAACAACACAATGGATTTATACAACAGAACTCTTTTACACAGTATTTACACAATACAAAACTAAAACACCAGTCCTTAATAACTTTTGCTTCTTTTAGGTACTCCGGAAAGTATCCAGATTCAAAAGATTCTTTAATTATGTCTGTTAATGGGCCCTTTATGGAGTCTATACATTCTTTAATTATGCAGACTGGGATTTCATCAAGTCCTACTGAAGTTTTATTTTTTAGTTGGTGTACTACTAGTGCCACTTCCATTTCTGTAGTTGGCAAGAGCACCATTGAGTTTGTTGGCTGGTTCTGAATAGGTAAATCATACGTATCTGGAAATTTCTGCTGTAATTTTTTTGCAATACTGCTGAAATATGAGTTTACAAAATCAGCTAAGTTTTTAGGGTTACCTACTGGTACATCTTTGTTTTTAATATGTGAATTGAGGTCCTTTTTAGCAGAGTTAGATGTTTCCTGTTCGACAATGTTCCAGGCTGCTTTGCTCTTGTTTTCAGCTTCAAGTAATATTATGCTGTTTGAAAGTTTTTTTGCGGCTAGCAGCACCTTTCTGTATATTTTCCTGTACTTTTTGTAGAATTGCAGAACTTCTGGGTTAGATTGATTATTTTTTATGGCCTTGAGATATCTAAGAGTTTCTGAGGATTTTTTGATACCTGTAGTCACTCATTGATTTTTCTTTGTAGTTTTAATTTGATAAAGAGTTTTGGAAAACATCTCTTCAAATCTGAGTTTAAAAATTGACATGAACTTGATAAATTTCTTATTTGCATTGGTTTCTGCATAGACTTCCCTCCAATCTTCATAGTCTAGCTGGGATTTAAACTCATGCAGGGCTGATTTGGAAAACATTCTTTTGTATGTACACAGTTTAGGAGGAGTTTCTACATTAATGTTAGTTTTTAAGATCTGGCAGAGGTGGTCTGATAAGCCCAGGTTTTGGACAACAATATGACATTTTTTACTGTCAATATCTGTAGCTACATGATCTATAGACGAGGAAGATTCTTTTGTTATTCTAGTTGGACAATTAACAAGGGAGGATATTCCATAACAGCTTAGAATATTCACATATATCTTGCTAGCCTTATCAGGCTTCATCATATTAATGTTTAAGTCACCACAGATAATTACATTTGCTTTTGGTCTAGAAAGCTTGTCTAAACTTTGATTCAGTTTTGAGAAGAATATATCATTGTCTCCAATGGGAGAGCAGACACACAAAATATGACTAATTTTAAATGGATAACTGTGTCATGCACCATAGAGTCTACATAAGAGTCATTATGGGTATCAGTAATGAACTGACACTTATGGCTGACTTCATAAAGTTCAGCTGCACAGGCCCTGCATGACTGGTCTGGTTTCTTGCAGGATCAGTAGATTTCAATTTATCCTGCTATGACACAGTCATTTGCAAAGGTAGTTGGACAATAAACTGCACATGTGATCAAAAGCAGAGCTGCCAGGGGCAAGCTGACAAAGTAATTGATGCACCTTAGGTGGAATCTACAACAGGGAAAAAGCTTTGCACGAACTCGAGTCTGCCACACCAAGAGCCAAAAAGTGCTGTCTGAGCCTTTTTTGGTATGCTTCCAAATCTTCGGCTGAATCATCTTATGGAGGAAAAGTGGAATGGTACCCTCTCTGTTAATGGAAGCCAATAAAGTGGTCACTGCCAAAGAAAGCTGTTCGGTCCAGGACAGTAGCACAGCATCCATAATGACTAAACTTGATGAAAACATACTTAAAGACTGCACATGTGGAAACCATTCCAAACTCATTGCTAGTTGTGTAGTAACCATGAAATACATCTAACTGATCCAAGTAGCACAAATATACTTCGTTCATTTGCCTATGAACACTAATGAAAATAAACCTCTTGTGACTCCACTTATAACAAGACAAAAGAATCATACAGGAGGTGCAACATAAGGAATACAAAGAAAAACTGATGTGAGCAGTACAAACTTAAAGAATATAGTGAGAGTCAGTCACCACTGCTCTGCATGTATATAGGCATGTGATGTCGGTAGATTGCACTTTTCATTAATTAACTTAGGTCTAAGAGCATCAGAACCAGAGTGTCACACTGATCTTGAAAAAGTCCTTTATCCTGTCTGCATAGCTGCCACTCACTGTTAGTCACTGTAAAATTCCACTTATCACTATTCTGGATCTTCAGAAAACCTTTCTTCATATTCCAATAATGTTCCTTGAGTCATTAACTAGCTCACCTTTACTGTACCCGCATAGTGAATGTGTTCTCATACGTACAAAGACACAGTTATAATTTTCTTGCACTATGTTGGACTATACTTTGTTGAGCTTTGTTTAGCAATTGGACTGTTTTTCAGGTGAATATTGTACCAAATTTTGCACAGAGCATAATTTAATCATCACTAATACTTGGTTTGAGGATCATGAAAGTAGGTTGTAGATGTAGATGAGACATGGAGACACCAGAAGGTTTCAAATTAATTATATACTGGCAAGACAGAGGTTTCAGAAACACATTTTAAATTGTAAGGCTTTTCTGCAGGCAGATATAGGCTCTGATCACAATTTATTTATTGGTTATGAACTATAGATTAAAACTAAAGAAACTGCAAAAAGGTAGAAAATTAAGGTGATCAGACCTGGATAAGTTGAAATAAATAGAGGTTGTTGAGAGTTCTGCTGGAGCATTAAGCAATGATTGACTAAAACAGGGGAAAGGAATACAGTAGGAGACCAATGGGTAACTTTGAGAGATAAAATAGTGAAGGCAGTAGAGGATCAAATAAGTAAAAGGGCAAGGATTAGTTGGAATCCTTGGATAACACAGGAGCTATTGAATTTAACAGATGGAAGGAGAAAATATAAAAATGCAGAAAATGAAGCAGGTGAAAGGGAATATAAATGCCTAAAACATGAGATTGACAAGAAGTGCAAAATGGCTAAGCAAGAATGACTAGAGGACAAATGTAGGGATTTAGAAACGTATTTCATGAGGAGAAAGATACTGCAGATACCACCTACAGGAAAATTAACGAGGCCTCTAGAGAAAAGAGAAGCAGCTGCATGCATAGCAAGAGCTCTGATGAAAAGACAGTTCTAAGCAAAGAATTGAAAGCTGAAAGATGGGAGGAGTATATATAGGGTCTATTGAGAGGAGGTGAATTTGAAGGCAATATTACGGAAATGGAAGAGGATGTAGATGAAGATAAGATGGGAGATATGATACAGTGAGAAGAATTTGACACAGCACTGAAAAATGTAAGTCAAAACAAGGTCTCAGGAGTACATGCCATTCTGTCCAAACTAGTTATAGCCTTGGAAGAGTCAGCCATGACAAAACTCTTCCATCTGGTGTGCAAGATGAATCAGACAGGTGAAATACTTTCAGACATCAAGAAAAATGTAACAATTCCCCTTCCAAAGACAGCAGTTGCTGACGTGTGAACTATCAACTTAATATGTCATCATTGCAAAATAGTAACACGAATTCTTTACAGAAGAATGGAAAAAACTGACCATAGCCAGCCCTGGGGAAAATCAGTTTGGATTCTGGAGAAATGTAGAAACACATGAAGCAATACTGACCCTATGACTTATTTTGGAATATAGGTTAAGGAAGGCAAGCCTACATTGAAGTATTTGTAGACTCAGATAAAATTTTTGATAGTGTTTACTGGAATACTCCCTTTGAAATTATAAAGGTATAAGGTACAAGACAGAAGGAGCAAAAGGCTATTTACAACATGTACACAAACCAGATGGCAGTTATAAGAGTCAAGGGGCATGAACGAGAAGCAGCAGTTGAGAAGGGAGTGAGACAGCAATGTAGCCTATCCCCAGTATTATTCAGTCAGTACGCTGAGCAAGCAGTAAATGAGGCACAGCTTTGCCACAGGAGACACGAAAGCGGTCGAAGACGTCCGTCTTCTGGTCAGCTCCTGATCATTGTCAGATGGAGGCTAGTTTTTGATTATGCAAAGACTTCTATTATTTGGAAAAGAACAACACAGATTTCTTTACGTAATCAGTATGAATTTTATAATTGCCTAAGGGACCTTTAACAATGAACAGTAAAAAAAATTGCATTTGCAAATGAAATCATTAATAAATGGGGCAGCTATGAGTTGTATAGAAGACAAGGGGCGGCCTTCAGTACACGACCAGGATGCCACAGTATTTTCTGCTGTAGTAAAGGCTGTTTGGCATTTATAAAAATAATATGGCATGGAGGTTAAAAAAGTATAAAGTAAAAGAACAGAATAAGAAATCTGGTAAACACTAAATATATTCAAACAATTCTCACTAGCAAATTAGGGCTTATTTATAAACAATATAACTTACGTAAGTACTTTTCTAACTGTATGGTGCGATCAGATTTCAGCCTGCCCTGTGCTGTCTCCTTGGTTTACATTTTTGTCACAAATTACAGTCATTACTTTTCTCCTTCGTTAAAGACAATTCTTGCACTGTTCAACACCTTCATAACAATAACTTACCGATTTACAGTTTCGAGAATAAGTTACTTGAAATTTATAATGTTGTTAATGTTGTGTGCACGCTGGCAAGACCGCTCACTTTTCTAACTTAAAGTCAACCTTCTTTACGTTTTCACATTACCAGCAGAAGAAGTACATTAAAAATCTGAAGATCTACAAAAGCTTTTTACTGTCAGCTTTTATTTAGATCAAAGCGGAACGTTAGTTCAGCTTCTGTTAAAATGTTTCTTTGACTGCGCAATCGATGTATTAGCGTCCGCGCTAGATGTGCATCTTTACAGTTATGTAAATTATATAAAACAAATGTATTTCAAAGAATATGTCTCATCTCATAAGTTGATCATTTAATATACAGATAGGTGAATGCCTTTCCAAGGGTACTGAAAGCTTTCATACGACGGAAATCCCAGTAATATTACGAAGTTAAAGTCCAACTTTCAGGTTTACCAATGATACTGCTAATCTGTTAGAGACAGCAAACAACTTGGAAAAGAAGCTGAATGGAATGGAGAATGTCTTGGATGGAGCCTATAAGATGAACATCAACAAAAGCAAAACAAGGATAATGGACTGTAGTAAAATTAAAGCAGGTGATGCTGAGGGAGTTAGTTTAGGGAATGAGACACTTAAAACTGTAAATGAGTTCTGCTATTTAAGCAAAAAATAAGTGATGGTGGCCAAAGTACAGAGAATGAAAAATTTAAACTTCCTGGCAGATTAAAACTGTGTGCCGTACCGAGACTCCAACTTGGGACCTTTGCCTTTCGCGGGCAAGTGCTCTACCAACTGAGCTACCCAAGCACGACTCATGCCCTGTCCTCACAGCTTCACTTCTGCCAGTATTGTATTGTAGTTATCAGTAGAGAGATGTATGAGTTTGAATGGAGGATATGTGGTATAGGCAACTCAGCAAAAATTCAACAGTACATAGACTTCTTTATGATTTTGGAGATATACAGTTGTATTTTCTCTGGCATAGCACTTTTTCAGTAGTTAATGGCATGTACATCTCTTTCAGACTGCATATTTTCAACATATTACATCCATAAACAGTAATTTTAGTGCACTCTTTAGTGCCACAATTAGAATTCACATTTCAAGCAACATTAGTTGTTTTATTTACTATGAAATTAAAAAAGTAATATATGCAACAAATATGTATCACTTACATTAATTCTGTTTTGTTATCTCACTGCATGATAATTTATCCTATTCATCAACATAGCATTCAGTGAGTTATATGTCATGAACTGATTATAGCAAGTTAACATACATTTCTATTTAATGTGTTCGTTACAGTATGCTACTCCCAGTATACTTTACTCTGGACCCATACTCATGTTTTTTTATTTGGAAAATGCTCATTAGTGGTAGGTTTCATCATCATATATGTATCAATTTTAACATGTAGGTATTGGCTTTGTAGGTCTCAGTGACAGTTCCATATCCTCAATCACATGTGTTATGTCAGTGTACTTGAGTGTAGTTGGAGGCATGTTTGTGTAGTATTAGAGTCTTTGTTTCTGAAAGTTCTTCTTCTGTCTTCATTTTCAGAAATCTTCTTTCTTGATTCTTCATGTAATTTCAGGTACTGGTATTTTTAATTTTGTATTGTGTAAAAATTGTGTAAGAAAATTCTGTCATACGAATCCCTTGTGTTCTTCTGTCTGTGTGCAGTTGAGATATTTGAAATGTGTTTGTTGAATAGTACTGATGTTATATTTCAGTGACATATTTCTTCATGTATGGTTCTCTTCTTTCTTGTTCTTAATGTCCTTTGTTCTTCGGTCTGTGTGCAGTTGAGATATTTGAAATGTGTTTGTTGAATAGTACTGATGTTATATTTCAGTGACATATTTCTTCATGTACAGTTCTCTTCTTTCTTGTTCTTCATGTCATTTGTTCTTCTGTCTGTGTGCAGTTGAGATATTTGAAATGTGTTTGTTGAGTAGTACTGATGTTATATTTCAGTGACATATTTCTTCATGTACGGTTGTCTTCTTTCTTGATGACTTTCTTGATGACTGTCATCGAGTTTACAGTGTTCAGTTGTAGAGTGATTCTAAAGCTGTGTCCTGATTTGCATGTGTGAGTGTTTTTGTTGCATAGGGTATAAATTGTTTTGTAGGGACATCTTTCTTCATGAGCCAAAATCTTCTTTCTTCATTCTTCATGTAATGTTAATGTAAGTTTTTTAACATGTGCACTGTCACTGGTGAAATGTATAGAAGTTATCAGTGTGGTATAGATTATTCAGCCATTTTTACACAGTACGTAGTGTTCTTAATGTACCTGAGAAGTACAGTTACATTCTCTCTGTCAGTGGATTTTCTCAGTAGTTAACAGCATGCACATCTATTTCAGACAACATGGATTCAATATATTATTTCCTCAAAGAGGTTTTCAGGTGCACTTGTATAGCTACACAATTAGTATTCACGTCACTTCCTCAGGTTACCTTCCATTCCCAAGTGGATGCACTCCACACACTTGCTGCAGTCTGTAATTTATAATTCTAATGTTAGGTTTATTAGCTTGTTTTCCCATTTTCTACAAATATTTCAGTTCCTTACTTTATTTGTCTCAGTATGGTATTACATGTGTCAATTATTATGGAGTTGTACTCATGTTCATATATTTGGAGAACACTCAGTGGTAGGTGTCAACACCATGTATGTATTAATTTTAACATGCAGCTAATGGCTTTGTAGGTCTAAGTGACCATCGCATATCCTCCATTGCATGTGTTATGTCAGTGTACTTGGAAGTTTGCTTGTTTTGTATAGAGTTTTTATTTGTGAAAGTTCACCTTCTCTCTTCATGTTTGGAATCTTCTTTCTTGAGTCTTCATGTAATTTCATTTACTGGTGTTTTTAGTTTCGTATTGTGTAAATACTGTGTAAAAGAGTTCTGTTGTATAAATCCATTGTGTTGTTGTGTCTGTGACCAGTTGAGGTATTTGAAATGTGTTTGTTGAATAGTATTTACGTTGTATTTTGGAGGCATCTTTCTTCATGTATGTTTCTCATCTGTCTTGATTCTTCATGTCATTTGACTGAGTAGTGTGTCAAATGACTGTCATTGAGTTTATAGTTTCAGTTGTAGAGTGATTCTGAAGCCGTATCCTCATTTGCTTATGTGAGTGTGTATACAGTATATTGTGTTTTGTAGAGACATATTTCTTCATAAGATAAAATTGTCTTTCTGCACTCTTCATGTAATGTTAATGTAAGTGGTTTAATATGTGCACTGTGACTGTTGATAAGGTGTTGCATTGCAGTTATCTGTATATGTATCTGTAGATATAGAGGTGGATTTAGTCTGTCATTGGACTTTCTCAGTAGTTAGAAGCATGCTCATTTGTTTCTGGCAACATGGTATCTGTGTATTGTTTCGATGTAGAGAGGTTTCTGGTGCACTTGTATAGTGACATAATTGTAATTCAGGTTTTTGGCATTATTAGGTCTTTTTACCCATTTTCATTCATAGCCTGATATATGCCAGAATTATATACCATTTACATTAGTTCTGTTTCAATATCTTGGTTTCTGATACTTCAATCCATCCTTGAACTTAGAATGTAGTGAGCTATATTTGTGGTGTATTGTATCATATAATTATAACTTAATATATATTTCAGTTATTTACTTTATTTGTCACAGTATGCAATTGTATGTGTCAATTGTTCTCGAGCTGTATTCATGTTTGTTCATTTAGGGAACACTCAGTGGTAGGTGTCATCACCGAATATGTATCAATTTTAAGATCTAGCTAATGTCTTTGTGGGTCTCAGTGACCTGACACATTTCCTAGCCTTAAAGGGGAATAAAAAATGTATATTAGCATTCTGAATTACGAGGCATGTTTTTTAAGTAAGTACCATTTTGAAAATAACTAAAGACCTGCTAAGATATCTCAATAATTATATTTTTACATGAAATCCTGTACCTTAATCTATGCACTGACACCATTACAGTCTGATTCTTCCTTGTTTACGTTGTGTACTGAGTGTTTACGGTGCCTCCAATAATCGTGAGTTCCGCTGAATGTGAAGTGGGGGCTGTTATAAGATTTCTTACCGTTAAAGGCCTAAAAGCAATCAATAATCATTGTGAGATCTGTGCAGTGTACGGTGAAAACATTATTAGTGATGGAATGGTAAGAAAGTGGGTGAGAGCATTTAAAGATGGCTGCACGAACATGTGTGATGAAAAACGGAGTGGGCATCCTTCAGTCATTAATGAAAGTTAGGTTCAGGAAGTGGACAATAAGGTGAGAGAAAACAGATGCTTTATGATTTCCTCCTTGCGGGATGACTTTCCTAATGTTTCTAATAGTGTTTTGTATGGCACTGTGACTGAGCACTTGATTTACCAAAAATTGTGTGTACATTGGATTCCGAAAATGTTGATGGATGTGTACAAAACCAAAGGTTTAGACAGTGCATTGACTTTACTTGGGCGGTACCACAACGACCGTGATGATTTCTCAGGCCAAAATGCTATGGGTGATGAAACATGGGTGGCGCACATCACGCCGGAATCAAAGCAACAGACCATGGAAGTTGAGCAAGGGCATCATTTTGCTGCAAGACAATGCCCGTCCGCATGTGGTGAATCAAACCAAAGATCTCATCACATCTTTTGATGGGAAACTCTAGATCATTCTCCGTACAGCTCCAATCTTGCACCCAGTGACTACCATCTGTTCCTGCACTTGAAGAAACACCTGGGCGGTTAGCATCTTCAAGACGATGACAAAGTCAAAACAGTGGTGATTCTGTGGTTACCAAGTCAGGCGTCAGACTTCTATGAGGAGGGTATTCAAAAATTGGTACAACGTTATGACAAGTGCCTCAATATTGATGGAAATTATGTAGAAAAGTAGATTAAGGTACAGGCTTTCATGTAGAAAAAAAATTATTGAGATATCTTAGCACGTCTTTTTTTTCGGCACTTACTTAAAAAACTCGCCTCGTATTAAAGTAGGAGGAAAGTTCCATTAGATGGCAGTCGCACCCATATTGTCGCCCCCAATACGGCCTGCACAGTGCCATGGAACTGCAACACTCTGTGCTAAGTTTGGCCTGAAGTGGCTAGTATAAATTAAAAAATAAAACATGGACCACCATCAGTAATTTGAACAAGGCGGGGCTTGTGTCTGACTGGTGGAGGTCGCTCAACATCGTCACTGTTAGTGGATGGCGGGCCGAATCATTCTTTGCATCACTCGCCTGAGAACTGCACCAAGATACAAATGAAATGATCTTTGCACCAATCTCAGGGATGTGGAGTGATATACACGGTTTGAAATTAATGACTGAACGCGTGAAGTGTTCGGCTATATACGTCCTCTAACAATGGGTCAGTGGCGTCTCTTTTCCAGCCGTGATCATCTGAGAAACATAAATCGTAAAATATTAATATGAAAGTGACATGGAAGGTTGAAATTTACAACTGAAAATCATAGTACGGTTAACTTTGACTATATTAAAGCACTTACGGTATATTTTAACATAGATTCATACAGGGAGTCATGACAATGCGTCCGTACCTAATCAAAGAGGGAACAGTGCGAACAAAAACCAGCAGACACTAGACAAAAGAATTAGATATAAAAATGACTAACGAAATTAGATAGAGGTTGTACGTCAGCAGATACATCTATAAGTACACACAGATGAAATTATAAGACAGGATGTAATATGGAATTTCTGTCTCCGTAAATGTTGGAAATAATTTTAAAAGCAAAATATATATCTAATTAAAAATTAATACTGCAATGGCTCACTAGAAAGCTTGAAGACATACAAACTACTGAATACCTTCAAGTTTTCTACTAACATTAGGGCCAAGCCACAGTACAAAGCATTTGCATGTGAATCAGCAATCGATAGACAGTCTAAGTATTCAGATATTTTGTGCAATACATGAAACATTTTAAGAAGTAAAAAATCAATAAATACAGGTTTCACATATTTACTCATGACACAACTATACTAGCACCTTGACATAGAAAACAGGTAAAAAAATAACAATTGTTTCCTAAAAGGTCAAATTTCATAGACAAGCAATGCTTCACACAAAGTAGCTTTACTACGAATTGCCCATAGTGCAATAATTTAGCTTCATAAAACAGAATTCATCAGACAATAAAATAGTATAAGGCAAAGCAGACTGAAGGTCTTGACAATTTGTCAACTTTTTAAGTTCAAAGAAAGATTGAACGTATATAACCTCAATGTAGACTCTACGTCTTCCTGGTGTTGGTGGTTTCCCTGATATGTGTAAAAGTTATTGAATTTACATAAAACAATGTAAGACTTGAGGTCTTCTTGCAATGATAGTCAAAGAAACGTCAAAAGTATAAGGAATTTATATGAACCAAAGTAGACTTGAAGTCTTCTTGTGCTGGTAGTTGCGGAAAATGTGCAACATATAAGGAATTAATATAAACCAAAGTAGACTCGAAGCCTTCTAGTGCTGGATTGCCTCAGTATTTTTGGAGAAAATGAGTGGATACAAACTCAAAGTAGACTTGTGGTCATCTGGTGGAGTTCGATTATGGAAATGTTAACTTATACAATCTCAATGTAGACTCGGTGTTTGTTTGGCTCCGCGCAGCTATGGTCGAGCGCACTTGCATAGCATCTGCGGGGGAGGGATGTGATCATCTGATGGCTCCAGTCAATGTCAGCAGGCACCACCCCTCACCGTGGAAGCAGCAGGCATGACATTGGAGAGCTGGATCATCAGCATTAGTATGCAGGCGCACACCGCTGAGTTCCAATTTGCTGCCAACTGTTGCCCAGTACTCCACGGGATCATGGAACAAAATTTTTACATGGCATCAGTGCTTAATAGACACACAGCTATGCAATGCTGCCAACTATATGTTCTGAACTAAGATTCTGGTGTGGTTTCAGATTTTATTAATTTTCGGTCATGAACAGTTGTTCTTTGTACTCAGTTTATTTACACTGCTCATAGGTTGGTACGATGCTCTGTCTACCATCTCTGTATATACGATACTGTTCAAAACATTTAACTCTATACACATACATCACGTTGCTCTACAGAGCAGTAGTGTTAGAGCGTCCTTCTATGGCTTAACAGTACCTTTTTTCAAAACTGCTGCAGCAGAGTTCTGAGGTTCAATAATGTACACACCATGACAAGAATTAGTTTATAGTGGAGATTGTGTCCATTGGCTACCACATGTGGGCAGGCGACTTTTGAATTCTCACAATAATTAATTCGTCACTCGTGTTTCTGATTCGGTGATAGTGGTTTGTGAACCGTGGACTACCTGCAGCATCACAGCATTACAGTGTCCAGAGGATTCACAATGCAGCAGTATACCATCCGAACAAAGCCAGATAGAGGTGAGTAAACACCACTAAGTTATACACTTTATAATGTTCCGTGTTTTTATGTCCCACATGACAGTGAGAAAGTTTGCTTTGTCGAAGTATTTGCTAGTTGTGCTCACTCCACAGAGTGTCTTTGCATTATTTATTTGTCACACAACTGTCCTTGGAATTTTTGTGCATTGGAACTGTGCACAACATTTGCACTTCAGTCTCTAGTTTGTGACAACAGTATTTTCTTAGATTTCAGCTACATAAAAGTAAACTTTAGTCAGATACAAATGGTCATTTTTCTAGCTTGGTATATTCTTAGCCACAAAAAGGGACATAAAATCGGCTGTATTTTCCAAATCTGGAATCAGTCATTCAGTCGGACACTAACAAATGGTCCATGGTCTAATAAATATGTGAACAGAAATAAAGGTCAGGACATCATGCCTCCTGAACCCGTACATGACAAAGTCAAAACAAAATGACCAAAGCCAACAAAAACAGGAAGGCTTGCGACCATGAGTGATACACAAAGCATAGATACAAATGCACTTAAAAACCACACATAATGGTAATCCACTAGAGCAAACACAGAAATCATTGCATTTAAAATTTTTGTACTATTTAGGTATCTAAGAATTACTTTCTCATAGCAGAGTTTGGCTCATAGTTCTTGAAAATTACTGTATACAGGTGAAACTTAAGACCAAAATCTCATGAATTATCATAGAACAGCAATAAACGGTAAGTCCATGTTTGCTACGGTTTGTAGCTTATTTAGAAACTTTGCAAGAGTGTCAATATTCTTTGTACACAAAGCACAGATATCATTCTCCTTCAGGTAATCATTGTATCCTTTTCATTAACTGGTAACACAGTTCATGCAAGGATAAGATTCCCTATGACTAAATGCTACATTACTATTTACATTACTAAAAAATGAACATTGCTATAAAAATGACAAAATAGAAAATATTTAGTAAGCTTTTGCTTATGAAACTTAAGTTTGTAGTGCAGAAGGCACTAGCTTGTGTGTACAAACACAGTCCTCAATACATGAATAAACATGACAACATAGTATAAATTATTATGAAATCTCAAACCATTTGCTGGTACACAGCTTATGGCTCTCTTTGAGACTTGTTATCTCTTAGTATTTAGAGCAGCAAGCTTTTTCTTCCAATAATTATACTTTGCCTAATGTTTACATACAGGTTTACATAGAAATACTTATTCTATGAACAAAATAAGAAAATCCATCATAGACAAATTAAGTACACCTTTATCTCTCTCTCTATAAGAACAAATCAAGATCCTATCTTATAAATTTTCTGAGGTCCCAATTTTGGTAAAGCTCTTTCACCTAACATGGTTTCGGTAATGTAACAAGTAACACCCATCATGTGGAATTTTAATTATCCTGAACAGGCCAGTATATCTCTCTTTTTAGGAGAGATGGTTTAGAGTGGGACCAAAGTAACACCATTTCACCTAGGTTAAATGATTGTACTCATCCTAACCTTTTATCGTATACTCATTTTCATCTCTCAGCGCTAGTATTTAATGATATGAGCGCCTGTCTAGTCTTCTCTTCCCACAAGATGTTGCATCTCGGGGCGAGTGGAAGGGGAGCTACCCACTCATTCTTCTCAGCTTTATTGAACATTATTTCATTGGGTGTGTGCCCTGTGAACAGATGTGGAAGGTCGTTAATGATTTCTTTAAAGAGGGTGACTAAATCAAGTGTAAGTCCAGATAAAACGGTTGAATTCTTTGAATATTCTTTCTGTGCAATTACTTTCTGGGTGGAAAAGAGAAATTAAAATCTGTTTGATGTTCTGCTCTCTCTGAAACAAACACCAAACTCTCCCAGTGAAATTCAATGCATTATCAGACAAAATCGCACTTGGCTTACCTAAACAAGGGAAATAATCCTCCTTCAGTCTCTTAACAATGTGCGCGGCATGAGCTGATTTTGTTACATACAAACGGATGTGTTTGGAAAACAAATCATGTATAGCCACAAGGTACTCGACACTTCTGCTTCCAAGAGGGTATGGTCCAGCCAAGTCAATTGAAGCAATCTCTCCAGGTTTTGATGTCAGGATGGGATGCACCTGAATCTTATTTGGTATGCACATAGGTTTGGTTCTCTTACATATGACACATGTTCGTAACAAATGATGCATGCAACTGTACAGGTTGGGCAGGTAACAGTAAGTGGCAAACTTCTGCTTACATTTTTCTATTCCACAGTGCCCCCAGGACGTGTGTATACCAGATTAGGTGATCCTGGTACACACATGGTATGTGCACACACCACAATTCTGTATCAGAATTATTCCTATGGAATAACATGTAATTGTGCACCATGTAGAATTGACTTAGTTTATGAGTAGGCTGCTCCGCCAACACACCCTTAACTTTTGCCCACTTCGGATCTATGTCTTGCAGGGTTTTCATGTTCTTATACATTTCTAAATAGTATCTGTGATGGACAGGATCTTTCATCAGTAGCACTTTGTAATCGGTGGCCTGCTCAACAAATTCACTGAACTGAGGAAGACCACATGGCAATCTGGATAAGGCATTAGCGATAATATTTTCGCTGGCCTTTATATAGATAATTTCAATATCGTATTCTTGTAAAAATGGGACCCACTGCATCAAGCTCTGGTGTAGAAGCTGAAAGGTCAAAAGAAAGCTAAGTGCCTTATGGTTGCAGTACACTTTAATGTACCGACCGCAAATAAAATAATTAAACTTCTTGAAAGACAATACAAAGGAGAGAGCTTCCAACTCCGTAGCTGAGTTAGATCTTTCACACTCAGTTAATACTCTGCTGGTGAAGCTAATAACCCAAACTTCCATTCGGCCATCAACCACAACCATTTGAAAAAAACAAGAGCCGAAACCCGAATAGGATGCATCTGAGGCAATGAAAAAACGTTTTTGCATGTAGGGATGCTCCAGAATTCCGGCATGAACCAATGCATCTTTCATTCTTTTAAACGCTTCCTGGCACTGTGGAGTCCAGGACCAGGGAGCATTTTTCTTTAACAAAGCTAGTAATTCTGGACTGTTCAACAGCTGGTTTGTCACAAATCATCTAAAGAAAGATGTCATGCCAAGGAAAGCTTTTAATTGTTTTCTCATCATGGGTGGCGGACACTTAGCTATTATCCGTATCTTGTCCGGGTCAGTACCAATACCTGACAGAGATATTATGTGGCCTAAAAACTTCATTTGCTGCTTGCCAAATTTCAATTTCTCCAGGTTTGCAGTAACACCTGAGTCTGAAAATCATTGTAATACTTCTTTAACAATTCTAGGTGTTCATCCCAAGAAGCTGTGGCAATTAATAAATCAATATACTTATCCAACAACCCTGGACTGAGAACAGTGTCAAGGGTCGTAATAAATATGCCAGAGCTGATGTTTAACCTGAACAGTAGCTCCTTGAACTGGTACGACCATTCAGCGGATACAAAGGCAGTATACTTGTGTGAAACTTCCGACAGCTGGGTCTGCCAATACAATGGTCCAAGATCCAGTGCGGTTAGAAAACTCACACCTGAATATTTTTGCACTCTTCCAGAGCTTCCGGATGTGTACATACCAGTACAACAATTTTGTTTATGTTGTGCGCATCAAGGACCACGTGCAGTCCACCACCTGGTTTAAAAACGGCTAACAACGGACAGCAGTAAGGAGAGAACAAAGTTTAAACTACATTCCGTTTGAGCATCTTTCGTAATTCTTGTTTAATGGCATCCCTGCAGGCCCATGGGATTGCATAGGTCTTGTTGCAATAAGTATCATCGGGAACAACATTCATGTGGTATATGTATCCTTTGATAATATGGGGCTTTTTACAAAAGACATGTACATACGTGGTTAAGAGATGCATAAGATCATTCTTTTGTTGCTCACTAAGACACTCAGATTCTCATGCCCTGGCATATATTTTGCTTACGTTGAGTAGATCATCATCTGAATATGTCAACACAGGATCTGACTGGTTGTGGGGTAAATGACTGTCTGCACCAGTACATTTACACTCACTACTCAGACAGACAGGTCTGTATGAATACTGACTTGATGTGCTTTTGTATGAATTAAATTTAACTTTACCCCCCTCTCATTAACAGTCAGGGTGCAGGTTCTGTGTTTGAGGTTGATACATGCATTCCTCCATCTTAGGAACTCCATCCCTAACAAGCACGTACACTCCATGGCTCTGCTCTCAAATTCAATTAAGACCAGTACCTGCTTTTCCACCCTTTGTGTACATGCGCCAATAGCTCCCGACACAACACAATTCTGTACAGACAATGTCAGTACTTTTGTGTTTTCCCGTATTCTTTTCAGAAAATGAGTAGCAATCACAGTCATGCTCGCACCTGTGTCGATTATAATGGTAACCAGAATACTATCAACTACCTCATTTACAGCTGCTTGCACCTGATCTACCCAAGTATCTCTGCAAGATAATGAATGACCTGATAGTTCTTCTCATATATCTACATTGTCATTGTAACAAAGCATGTTCGCTACATGAACGGTACTGTTGCCCCTATTAAATTCTGTGGTCATGATGAGGGAGTGCGATGAGAAGACAGTCAGTTTGACGCATACGAAGTTTGCGTAGGGCGCTCGTCTACACACTGCACAATTTGCACTGTCTCATTTCTGGGATTTTGTGACCATCTGACTGGTGGCCTCGGCTTGTAAACAGTTTGATTCCAGCCCATGTTGGTGTTGGGCAGATTATTATTTTGCAAGGAGTTTTGCAGCCAACGGTTACCTGTGCTCTGTCCGGACGACCACTGTTCTGCATTTGATCTGTTGCAACCATTATGATAACCAGGGTTAAATGTATTATTTTTATTTCGACTTTGAAATCCACCACTGTTATGCGGCTGTTGATTCTCGTTTGTAGTATGCTGCACATCTTGCTTGAGCGGGGCCGCATCATTATTGGCAGTGCTGTTTCGACCATTGTTCTTATGGTTGCAAGACTGCACTGCTAGTGCACCACTGTTTGCCGTTTGTGTGGCATGCGCCATCATGGATTAAATCAAGTGCATGTACAACCAATAAAAATCCCTCTATGTCATCTTCCGAGCCGTGAAGCAATTTTTCACAGATATCCACCATTAATTTGCCTTTTAATATCCTGATCACATCTTTCAACGTGAAGGGGTTGTCCCAGTACCTAGTTTTGTTAATATACCGCTCGAAGTACTTTCAAATCGTTCCCTATTTAGGGCGGTACTTTTCAGGATTAAATACCTCTTGTCTCAATTTGGCTTGCACATGTGGTGACCAATACTTGTCCAAAAACACCTGCTCGCACTGTTCATACGTTGTACAATGTTTGGCAATGGGCTGTAGTCCACAGTGTGGATTTTCCTAGCATGCACACCTGCCTGTCATTCCGTGACATAGGCAGCACCCCCCAGAAACCTCTGATAAAAACTATGGGGTGTGGGAATTTCTTCTCCGGCATAAAAATCTGAAACTGACGGTGTTTCAACAGCCCTTCTTCTAGCAACACCGTAGTTAAAACATTCGCTGCCCCCACAGATTCGAGTGGAGAATTACCATACGGACTGTAATGTCCAGTATGTAGCGGTGATGTCATATTATTCTGTGTTGCCCCCGCCAGATTATTTTGCAGAAACAGTGGAAGTGAATCTGGCACTTGTGGCTGTAATTTCCCCACAGAAAATAACCTCTACCACGCACCAATTAATCATTGTCAATCAAACCATCCACATTCATTCAATTTGGAAAAGTATCTGATCTGATTTTCTTGTAACATATGCGGCGACAGCTAGACGATGCCAAAGTATTTTCTAGCGCGTTTATTCTTTGAAATAACGGAGATGCATATATGCATTCTCCATGGTTGTGAGAGTGGTAACTGGGACAGCTTCTGGAGTAGGGATTGAGGGCTTGACGTATTTCTGAGAGGTACATATTCTGATTTTCTTCTCGTTAAATCGAGTGAATTAACTTTTGTGCCACTAGCGGTTTGTTTGAATAGAAAGAGAGTGTAAACGGAAAATAATTAATACGTAGAATCACCGGAGATATGAACATGTAATGGAGATGGATTTAATACACAATTTCCTTCATAAATAAAGTTTGTGACTTTTTGTTCCGGAGTGAATGAACGAATGAGTTTTTTTCTGAACCATTTGATGATCACGTTGGCCCTGTAATTAGTGGGGAAGTTTCAGCTGTGTTGAAGAGAGCCTGCAATCACTGAGTCTGTGTTAAATCGTCCAAAAAGGCTTCGTACACATCTGGAATTCGCAATCTTTCATAAAAGGGACAAATTGTCCACACGATTGATTCTCCCGACTGAATACAGTGTTTAACAGTAATAATAAATGTAAAGATCTTTTACAGCAAGCCAGCCGCTGATTACCAAGACGAAGGACTCCGCCAAAGACCCTATTTGGCTGATTTCACGTAATGAAATATTATAATAAAAACTGTACACAGATAAAGGAGAAAAAGAGAGAGAGAGTGAAAGGGTCTTAAAGACAACAGATACACATCTATACAGACAAGACATTACACAAAGTTAGCGGCTAGCTGCATTCATCATCTATTCATAGAGGAAGAGGAGACAACTTATTATTATGTTGTTAAAATGGCCAATCCATGACAGGACACGTTTTTGGACGTTGCTAAAATAATTTTGTTCTCTGTTTCATGTCAGCTATGATGAGCTAACCTAACTGATGCTTGGAAAAGAGAGGAAAGGCTCGCAGGTGATATAATTGGATCTACAAATAAAGCCGAAAGACTGCACGCTGGGCGCAGGGAAAAGGCCAGATCTATATTTTTATCATTATAGCTTGCTAGTATAGTTGAAGTATACGCTTTTTTGTTTAGTGTCATTTGATTTTTGAACATTGATTAACTCTGTTCATGTTAGATGTATTTTCATTGACCTGTCCCAGTTGCATTTATCTGTATATGTACATTAAGAAGGTAGACACAGAAGTACTTTTGTGTGAACAGAGTTACATATAGTGACAGTAGAAGGGAGATATATATAGTGACAGTAGAACATTTGTATGGTTTTAACTAGGGCAATGTTTAGGATGAGTCAAGCAGAGCAAAGTAGCACGCAACAGCCTTCAGCTGTTAGCACTGATAATAGTGATGCAGTAAGAAGGGTTGTAGGACAGATGGCTACAGATAGTGCAATAGAACCCCCTGTAGACACGGCTGGAGGTGTAACAGCAAGTACACAGCAGGGATTAGATCCATTGGTAATTATCATGGGACTGATGCAGATGATAACCGAGAGCTTGAATACTTTGAAAACCGATATTAACGCGAAATTAGCCTCAGTTACTGAAGGGCAAAATGATTTGAATACGAAATTAGCCTCAGTTACTGAAGGGGAAAATGATTTGAATACGAAATTAGCCTCAGTTACTGAAGGGCAGGAAAATCTGAAAACCGACATTAACGCGAAATTGGCCTCAGTTACTGAAGGGCAAAATGATTTGAATACGAAATTAGCCTCAGTTACTGAAGGGCAGGAAAATCTGAAAACTGATATTAAAGCACAATTAGTGACAGTCACTCAAACTCAAGAAGAAATGAAATTAGTCCAGACTGAGATTAAGCAGCAGTTACAAGACAGTTTTTTCGAATTAGAGCAGCGGATAGAGACGAAGACCAAGGAACTCAAAGATCAGGCCGAAGAGACGGAACGAAAGTTAACTGCACAAATAGAATTGGTGAAAGCACAATGTGAGGAATCTACTCACCGCGTACGTGTCGAAATGAAGGAGTATGTGGCTATTAAGATAGATACTGTACAGGAACAAGTGGAAATGGTTCCGCAATTAATACAAAAGCAAGACGCCATGTCATGTGCAATTGCGCAACTTCCTGAATTGGCACGTACACAGGCCAACCTAAAGGAAAGTGTTGAACATCTGACAGAGCGACAAGACGTTATAGACCACCAAATTAACGTATTAACAGGTAAATTATCCGAAATCACATTAGAAAACAAAAGGCTAATGTGTGAAAACATTGAGCAAAATGTTAAGGCAGCATTCCAGAGTTTATCTGGCAAACTGGAAGAGAATTTGTTTGCGAAAGGACTTGAGGAGGTGCGACACCAGTTAGGTGCTGATTTGGAGCATTGGAAACAAACGATAGAAGAGTCGATGCGCGCTTCACAACAAAGCTCAGAACAAATGAATACAGGGCAGCAGCAGAAGTTGGCAGCGACTATAGAGCCAGTTACTGCCCATTCGCACACAATACCGACTTGTGTAAGTAATTCAAACATTAAATTGCCACAAGCGGGCTGTTCGTGTGAATTCTTATCTAACGGAGATTACAAAAGCCTTTGCCATGCCGAAGAAAAAATGATAAAGCATAGGCAATTCCAGATTTTTAACCCTGACAAAAGGGGGGTCCATCCAATTGTTTTTATTCGAAGTTTCAGAGGAGTGCTACCCAGAAATTGGTCGGAGTGGCAGAAGATCAGTTTTGTTACAGGGTATATACAAGGTTCGGGGGCAATCTGGGCCTCAGACATGACTTCTGTTTGCTCGACATATGACGATTTTGAGAAGGCGTTTTTAGCAAAGTTTTGGTCAGAAGGGGTACAGGAACGCCTAAGGTAGGAGGTGCTCTACCCAGAGCCTTTCTCGTTTTCGAAAGGAAGCCTTAGAAAGTAACGAAAAATATATAAATAAAACGAGATACTGGGACAGACCTATGCCTTTGCCAGACATAATAAACATACTTAAGGCAAGACTACCAACTAGCATCCGGAATCAATTGATTTACGTTAGACCATATAGATATTATCGAAGAGAATAACCAGAAAGCCCGTAATAACAGATTCCAATATAGGGAGATAGAAGCTCTGCCAAACTGTAGGCAAGGTGGAAGTATGTGTTATGCCAATGGCGATCAATCGACACTTAGAAGGAATGAACAGAGATCGTTAAGTAATGGAGAAACCCCTCAAAATCTCAATAGTAATCCCGGCAATGGTCTTGCGAGGGGCTATTCAAGGAACAACAGGAACGGGAAAAGATACAATCCCGTGTGGGGGAACGAAAGAAATTTCAGACCCCAAGCCTGGAATAATAATGATAATAGGAAGTGGAATCAACCGGGAGGAATGAATTCAAATAGCCAACATCAGTGGGGACGGACATCTATGAATCAACCGGTATTTACCGAAGTGATGGATGACGTCAACCAGCAGACAAATCAAAATCCAACAAACTTGTAAGGACCCACTCGGGCCCCGGAGGAGCGGTCAACAATTGGTTGAGGGGCAACAGGATATGTGACCCATGTTAACGTATAATGATGGACGATTACTGGCAGATGAACTGACCGAGGACTTAGAACCACAAGATGAGGATAAGGAACAGGTGGCAGTAGCCGAAGTGCAAGTCATTATGGAGACTGTACCTATAGTGGCGGTTTTAGACACAGCTGCAACCACAAATGTTATTTCGGAGGCACTATTCAACAGGATCAGAAATATAAGAAGAGTACCAATTTTTCCAGTTCAAAATTGCAGAATAATAGGCGCCTTTGGGGCTCGATCGGCTAATGTAAAGGTGCAGTCACTACTTCGTGTGGAAGTCGGAAATGTAGCAATATTAAGCACATTCCTTGTTGTGAAAAATTTGGTGGTAGATTGCATTATCGGAGTCAACAGCCTACGTCAATACGGATGCAGAATAGATTTTAAAACAGGAATAATTTGGTTGAATGTTAATAAACAAGAAATTGGGTTGGAGTTATTGAGAAAAAAAAGCCTTACGAGAAAATATAATTGTGGGATCAGTGTGCAAGTAATCAGGATGGCCCAAAATTCTAAAGAGCACATAATTAATGAGTTCCAAGTCAAAGAAGATTTCGGTCAATTAGTGTTTGAAAAGTTAAATGAATCCGACTGCATTATCGAAGATCAGAAGAAGCACCTCAATGAATTATTATTCACGTATGATAACGTTTTTGATGAAAGGCCAGGAGTTATTAAGGGATACGTATGCCATCTCTACGTTAAGCCGCACGAAACGCATTGTAGAACTTTCTATCCCGTTCCCTGGAGGTTAAAGGCTCAAGTTCAAAAGGAAATAGATCGCATATTGAAATGGGGTTTGATCGAAACCTGTGCAAGCCCATGCTGCTCCCCATTGCAAATGAGAGAGATGAACGCTCGTAAAAACATAACAATGAACTGTGTGTGTTTAGTGTTAGAAAACTTTAAACTGAAATAATTAATCAGTGACACAGATTGTAGAAATAGTGACTAGCTATTGCTATCGAGTGCTGCAAAGAAGACAGTGGAGATAGGATTCACCTGTGTTGGGGCAAACATGGAACTTTAGCATTGCTAAGGTCATCAAGATTTATAAAGGATCTGAATGACCTTCAAGAAGAAAGAAATGTTTCCCAAAAATGACGCTGCTTAATCAAAAGAGGTTCCCAGTGAATGTTCATATATACTTTCAAGTGCACGCTTAGATGTGTAAACGTGTGAAGTGATGCGTTTAGGCAGTGAATCATGAGTGACGGTTAACGCCGCAAGGATAATTTCCCACGCAAAACAATTGACGCCGGCGCGAGAGTTAGAATCGATATAGACGACACAGATATGCTTTGTAAGAGACTCGCATCAAACGCGAGGGGAAGCTGATTGATGTTGAACTTCAAAAAAAAAAAAAAAAGTGTCATAGTTAGACGTTAAGAGTTCTTGATTTATTGTTGAATGTCAAAAGAAACTAAGATTTATAGAATTAGTAGTTATTTAATGGGTCTTGTTCACTTTGGAATTTTGTTTGAAAATCCATTTCCATATATGTGCATGTATGAATGCCGGATGAATCAGAGAATAAATGAAAGAAGTGAATCCTCATTCCTCACTACTAATAACTTTTCCATTACAGCAATCAAGCGGGGAAATATATGTATTTAGGATAAAAATTTTATGAGTATAGATAAATGATATGACTTTTCAAGGAAATGATGGATTATGTCTTTGTAGAAAATGAACCACACTTTCCATTATTCGATGATTTGAATCAAAAATCTACTGCAAGTTGCGTGAATCCTTTAAATTACGAAGAATAAATCAGTGACAGAAAATGTGTCAGAATTTTTGGACTTACAAGCACAAATGGTGATGCGAAGTCCAAAAGAAAATTCAAACGAGAGTAATTATTATGATGTTTTCGGCAACAGCATTAGTCAATGGATAAACAGAAACTTTAAGTCAATGGCTAAATTCCTGGCATCATAAGAAAAAGGATGCATGAACCCATAGGGATTTTGTTTTCAAAAAGGAGAATCTTGGACGGTGGAACCTAACCAGTTCTTTTACAGGAAGAGTTTCCCTTTCGGTCATTGCTAACTCTTTTGCAATGAATGTTGCATGTGAAATCTGGTATCCCTGTTCCTTCTACTCTTCCCATTGTGGGCCGCGTAGAAGACCGACTACAAATGTGGACGTCGGGGACATGCAAGATCCGGGGGAGTTTCAGCATCGCAAGATATTGTCCTGGAAACAAGATTGTAAAAAAGAAACGCGAGTTATTTATTGTAAATTTTTTTTGCTAGAGGCACAAATCACTCTTCTCCAAATTGTTATATAAATCGATCCCTATCTTTCCTTTAGAGATCAATTTCAAAATTATTTTTTCTCTTCTGTAGGCTTTCCTATCTTCTATGTACCATAGGCTGGCGGTCTAGGCTTAAGAGGTTTTCCAAGGTTTCCCTGCTTAAGAAAGTTCCCGAATGGGTAGACCCTGATAACAGTCTCATGAAAGATCATCTTCCTTGGTTGTGCACAGCAAACATAACACCTTGATGCACGTAAAAGCAATACAGCCGCGGTACCTGTCTCTTCATTTCTTTTGTTTCCAGCGTTTATTTTCTTCGTCTGTCTTAAACATAATTATTTCTTTTTCAGTCAGAGGACTGACACTCATCACTTCCAGGTTACCCACAGTAATAGATAGCTCGCGAAGTGTGTTCGGTAAATCAAAATTAGGCTCACAAACTTCGCTTGCTGCGAGGGGCATTGTAATGTCTCCACAGAAAATACCCTCTACCACGCACCAATTAATCATTGTCAATCAAACCATCCACATTCATTCACTTTGGAAAAGTATCTGATCTGATTTTCTCCTAACATATGCGGCGACAGCTAGACGACGCCAAAGTATTTTCTAGCGCGCTTATTCTTTGAAATAACGGAGATGCATATATGCATTCTCCATGGTTGTGATAGTGGTAACTAGGACAGCTTCTGGAGTAGGGATTGAGGGCTTGACGTATTTCTGAGAGATACATATTCTGATTTTCTTCTCGCTAAATCGAGCGAATTAACTTTTGTGCCACTAGCGGTTTGTTTGAATAGAAAGAGAGTGTAAACAGAAAATAATTAAGATGTGGAATCACCGGAGATCTGGACATGTAATGGAGATGGATTTAATACACAATTTCCTTCATAAATAAGGTTTGTGACTTTTTGTTCCGGAGTGAATGAACGAATGAGTTTTTTTCTGAACCATTTGATGATCACGTTGGCCCTGTAATTAGTGGGGAAGTTTCAGCTGTGTCGAAGAGAGCCTGCAATCACTGAGTCTGTGTTAAATCGTCCAAAAAGGTTTTGTACACATCTGAAATTTGCAATCTTTCGTAAAAGGGACAAATTGTCCACACGGTTGATTCTCCCGACTGAATACAGTGTTAAACAGTAATAATAAATGTAAAGATCTTTTACAGCAAGCCAGCCGCTGATTACCAAGACGAAGGACTCCACCAAAGACCCTATTTGGCTGATTTCACGTAATGAAATATTATAATAAAAACTGTACATAGATAAAGGAGAGAAAGAGAGAGAGGGTGAAAGGGTCTTAAAGACAACAGATACACGTCTATACAGACAAGACATTACACAAAGTTAGCGGCTAGCTGCATTCATCATCTATTCATAGAGGAAGAGGAGACAACTTATTATTATCTTGTTAAAGGGCAACTTTTGCATCTCGTTTTTTAAATCATTCACTTGTTGCTACCACCCAGGCAACTCATTTTTCAAAATATTTTGAATGTGGCCAAGTTGATGCTGCAACGATTTGGCAGACGTTCCTGGTTCAGACAGTACCCCTGCACCAACAGCTTGTTCTGCGGAGCGAATTTCTGTCTCAGTTTTTTGAATTATACCTTTATTGCATTCTGTTACCCATTCACCAAATTCCCTATTTAATGTTTCGCCTTGAGCGTTGAGGTTTTGCTGCAATTTGTGCTCTTGCTCAAGTGAAAGTTCCGCAAACTGGTCTGTTAAATTTGACATTTTCACTTGCATGGTTGCCTGCTTATCTTTTAAGTCCTTCACATCGTCAGACAACCGCTTAACTTGATCCGGGATCTCACGTTATGCTTCAATTAAGATTGATATCTCAGTTTGGATTTGCACTAGGTTTGCATCCAGTTGATTGTTCAAATCAGTGACTACTATATCATCAAATTTCCCATGAATCTTTTTAGATAAGCCTTGAAATTTTGCATCTAATGCAGTGCTTTGCTCACTAAAACTTTTTTAAAATTTTAGTTAAATCTGCAAATTTTGTATTAGACTCGGTCCTTTGTTCATTAAAACTTTCTCGGATATTTTTAGCCAAATTTTCAAATTTTGCATTAGACACAACCCATTGCACTTACCTTGTAAATCAGTATGTTGTCCATTAAAGCTTTCTCGTAACTCAGAGTGTTGTTCATTGAATTTCTCATCCAGCTTTTTTGACATGTTGGAAGAGATGTTATTGAATGTATCTGTTAAAACTTCGAAACAATCTTCAAACATTGCAATCGACTGTGTCACTTGTGCAGTTATTTCACTTGTTCCCAGTAGCATGTCATCAGATTCCAATACATTTGGAGCATTTGCGCTTCTGGTTTCCAAAACATCAATTTTGGAACCCGTTCCCGCCATTATCGCATCGGCAGCAGTACCGTCATTGACATGCGATTGTCTGTGTATCTCGTCGCCGGTATTCATAGTGGAAAATTTTCTGTATTTCGGCATTGACTAATAGAAACAGTAAAATACGGTAACACTAACTCTGAATGATAATAAAATGAAGCTGGACAATGTACTGAGGTTTTAACACTACGCAATTTAATTACTAAGCAAGGACAAGATGGCAGCCTGAAGGGCTAAGCAAAACACTAGAAAGATGAATGTGCCATCTTGTCGTAGTGCAGCACAATGCCAGACATGTTTGACAAACTTGTTAACAATGGAAGTCAACATTAAAATGCAAATTAACACCAATGATGTAGTGAACAGAAAAAATGCCAAAATATGAGTTACTGAACAAGCGTTTAAAGTTATCAAACATGTAAAACAGGGCGAGAATGATGATATCGCTTACCTTTTTACAGATGTGAAGTGCAGCATTGTACTTTCGTAACTCCAGGATTGTACAATATTTCCTCTTTCACTGGCCATTCGAGAAATTTACCATCAATGCCCCATTACTTTCAGATACAACAGGTTGTCCCTCGAAAGATAGACCATGAAATATAAAACAAAATATATATTAATACAACAGTAATGATGTCTGGCCCCATGTTGGGCGCCAGAGTGACACAGTTACTAGCCTCAAAGGGGAATCAAAAATGAAAATTAGCATTTAAAATTAATGAAGAAAGAGGGAAGTGACATTAGATGGCGGTCACGAGCGTATCGTCAGCCGCAATACAGACGGCACAGAGTGATGAAACTGTAACGCTCGATGCCAGTTCGGAGTAAAGCAGCTATTATAAATTAAAACGTAAAACATGCACCATCATCAATAATTTGAATGAAGTGGGGCTTGTGTCTGACTAGTGTAGGTCGCACAACAACGTCACTGTTAGTGGACTGCGGGGCGAATCATTCTTTGCGTCACTCGCGAGGAAACTGTAGCAAGATGCTAATGAAATGATCAGTGCACCTATCTCAAGGACATGGAGTGATATATTTGGTTTGGAATTAATAACTGAACACGAGAAGTGTTCGGCCATAATACGTCCACTAACAATGGATCGTCAGTGCCTCTTCTCCAGGCAAGATCGTCTGAAAAATGTAAATCATCAAATATTAATAACGATTCATACAGAGAGTCATAACTTATCAGAGAACGAACAGAACCGAACAAAAAATAGCGGACACTAGACAAAAGAATTGGATATATAAATGACTGACGAAATTAAACAGAGGTTGTACAGCACCAGATACATTGATAAGTACACAAAGATGAAACTATAAGACCGGATGTAATATCGAATCTCAGACCCTGACAATGTCGGAAACAATTTTAAAAGCAAAATAAATACTTATAATTAAAAAGTAATACTACAGATCGTCCCACATACTCCACTGCATGTGTTTTGGCAGTGTACTCAAGTGTAGTTGGAAGCATGTTTCTGTTATATAGAGCCTTTGTTTGTGAACGTTCACTTCTCTCTTCATGTTTGGAAATCTTTCTTGATTCTTCATGTAATTACATTTACTAAAGTTCTTATGTTTGTATCGTCTAAATACTGTGTAAGAGAGTTCTGTAGTATCAATCCATGTTTGTTGAGTAATATTAATGTTGTATTTCGAAGAAATATTTCTCCATGTACGGTTCACTTCTCTTTTGATTCTTCATGTCATTTGACTGAGTAGTGTGTAAAATGACAGACATTGAGTTTATAGTTCCTCATGTAGAGTGTTCTGAGCTGTTTGTGAGAGTGTATTTGTTGAATAGAGTAAAAAGTGTTTTGGAGAGAAATATTTCTTCATGTCTGGATCAGGTGACAGAGGATTTAGGTTCACTCTGTAAAGGATTTACCAGGGAAGACACCGTGGTTATTGTGGGAGGGCCAGGGAACAGCATCGACAGAGATCCTGGGTACAGTATAGAGTGTGACCTGGTAAAGATTGCGTCGGCATCGAGACACACCAATGTTGAATTTGTATCTGTCCTGAGACGCCATGACCGGCCTCATTTGAACTCTTCTGTTGGGAGAGTTAATTTGGAGTTGGAACGGCTGCTTGGGTCAGGTGTGGGGGCTCATATTGGTGTGGTTCCTGTTGATTATCTCAGTAGGTGGGACTATACCAGGCACGGCCTACATCTCAACAGGAAAGGGAGGGGGAAACTGGCTGGGGTAATAGCAGGAAATTTAAGAGGGGGAGGCACTGCCATCAATGGTAAAATACCAGTGGTTACAGGTGTTGGAGCAGCACCTTTTTTGGGATAGGTAAGACAGAAAGATGTCAAGTTTTACGAGAGGTTAGGATTGAAACAAATCTTCAGTTTAGGAAAGAAATTAAACAGCACAATTCTAGCACATTGGATCACCAATCACAGCTGTCAATTATAAATTTTCACCAATCACCAGAAATGTTATCTCCACCAAGTTGTATCTCAGTCCTAGGTAATTGCATTGATGAATTAAAGTCACTCAACCCAGTTGACATAATCTGCCTCTCTGAACACCATGTGACCACTGGTATAGGAACTAGGCCTAAGCACAATGAGAAACTCAGACAGGAGAGTACTGCAAATGTTAGAATAAGGAAAGGTTCTCATAAAAGTATATTTCAAAATAATGTAAGTATATTTCATCAAAATATTGGGAGTTTAAAGAATAAAGTAGATGAGCTTCTGGTTTGTTTAGAAGATTTAGAAGCTGAGAATGAAATAGATATACTATGCCTGTCTGAGCATCACATTGTTACTGATATGGATAAGGTAAATGTAAGTGGATATAAGTTCTCTGCACATGTAATGAGAGAAAATATGCAGAAACATATAGAAGCATGTGCCTGTGAGCTTAAATTAAATAAAGGCACATTTATAATTGTAACTGTATATAGGTCCCAATCAGGAAATTTTCATCTATTTCTGAAAAATTTGGACTCCTTGTTGTGCTATCTGTCAGACAGGGGGAAGCAAATTATTATTTGTGGGGACTTCAATGTAGCTTCTCTGAAAGAGGGTAATAGGAAAAATGACCTTGAAGTATTACTCGGTTCTTTCAATTTGACACCCGTTATTGATTTTCCTACTCGGGTGGTAAAGGATAGCAGCTCACTGATAGATAACTTCTTTATAGACCAAGATAAGTTTAACCAGATAAATGCTCAGCCTGTTGAGAATGGTCTTTCTGATCATGGTGCACAGCTAGTTACAATATATGACATAGCTCCATTCAGCAATACTAAACAGTCCTCCAAAGTAGTACGTTCAGTCAACGATTTAACAATTGCAAATTTCAGGGAAAGCCTACAGCAGTTAGACTGGGATGAGGTGTACCATGAACCTGATGCCAATTTAAAATATAATTTATTTCATGACATTTTTGTAAATGCATTTGAAAACTGCTTCCCCAAGAAAATAGTTAAATATACTCGTAAGAAACCTTGTAACAAACCATGGCTTACTAAGGGTATAAAAATATCTTGTAACCGGAAAAGGGAAATGTATCTGACAGCAAGAAAGAGTAGTGACCCAGAAACTATCAAACATTATAAAAACTACTGTGTTATATTAAGAAAAATTATTAAAAAATCCAGGAGTATGTGTATCATGTCTGAAATCAGCAACTCTGATAATAAAATTAAAACAATTTGGAATATTATTAAAAGAGAAACAGGTCAACCAAGAGCAGAGGAAGACAATATTACCATCAAATTGAATGAAAACTTTACGAACAAAAAGTCATAAGTTGAAAATATTTTTAATAATCATTTTCTAAATGTTGTGGATATAGTAGGATCCAGGTGTTCATTAGAAGATGCTAGGCTGTTAATGGAAGAGGCCATACCTATGCAATTTGATACAATTGAAATCTCACCCACTTCTCCCTCCGAAATTAGGAAAATAATAAACTTGCTTAAAAGCAAAAACTCACATGGAATTGATGGCATTTCCAGCAAAATACTAAAAGCTTGTTCTCAACAGATAAGTAAGATTCTCAGCCACCTGTGTAATAGCTCTCTGGAACAGGGCATTTTCCCTGATAGACTGAAATATGCTATTGTTATACCTTTGCATAAAAAGGGAGATAGATCTGATGTCAACAATTACCGTCCAATTTCCCTTCTAACAGCTTTATCCAAAATTTTGAGAAAGTAATGTATTCAAGAGTAGCTTCACATATCTGTAAAAATGAAGCACTAACAAAATGTCAGTTTGGTTTCCAGAAAGGTTTTTCATCAGAAAATGCCATATATGCTTTCACCAGTCAAATTTTGAATGATCTGAATAACCGAACACCACCCATTGGGATTTTTTGTGATCTCTCAAAGGCTTTTGATTGTGTAAATCATGAAATTCTGCTAGACAAGCTCAAGTATTGTGGCATGAGTGGGACAGTGCACAAATGGTTTAATTCGTACCTAACTGGAAGAGTGCAGAAAGTTGGAATAAGTAGTTCTCGTAACATGCAAAGATCAGCACATTCCTCAAACTGGGGAACTATCAAGAATGGGGTTCCACAAGGGTCAGACTTGGGTCCTTTGTTGTTCTTATTATATATTAATGACTTGCCATTCTATATTCATGAAGAGGCAAAGTTAGTTCTCTTTGCTGATGATACAAGTATAGTAATCACACCTGACAAACAAGAATTAACTGATGAAATGGTCAATACTGTCTTTCAGAAAATTACTAAGTGGTTCCTTGTAAATGGACTCTCACTGAATTTTGATAAGACACAGTACATACAGTTCCGTACAGGGAATGGTATGTCGCCATTAATAAATATAGACCTTAATCAGAAGCATATAGCTAAGGTAGAATATTCCAAATTTTTAGGTGTGTCCATTGATGAGAGATTAAATTGGAAGAAACACATTGATGATCTGCTGAAACGTTTGAGTTCAGCTACTTATGTAATAAGGGTCATTGCAAATTTTGGTGATAAACATCTTAGTAAATTAGCTTACTACGCCTATTTTCACTCATTGCTTTCATATGGCATCATATTTTGGGGGAATTCATCACTGAGGAATAAAGTATTTATTGCACAAAAGCGTGTAATCAGAATAATAGCTGGAGTCCACCCAAGATCATCCTGCAGACATTTATTTAAGGATCTAGGGATATTCACAGTAGCTTCTCAGTATATATACTCTCTTATGAAATTTGTTATTAACAACCAAACCCAATTCAAAAGTAATAGCAGTGTGCATAACTACAATACTAGGAGAAAAGATGATCTTCACTATTCAAGATTAAATCTAACTTTGGCACAGAAAGGGGTGAATTGTACTGGCACTAAAGTCTTTGGTCACTTACCAAATAGCATCAAAAGTCTGACAGATAACCAACAAGTATTTAAGAAGAAATTAAAAGAATTTCTGAATGACAACTCCTTCTACTCCATAGAGGAATTTTTAGATATAAATTAAGAAAAAAAAAAAAATTAAAAAAAAATTAAAAAATAAAAATAAAAAATAAAGAAAAACAAAAAAAACAAAAAATAAAGTTGTTATATTAACTTAAGTATGTTGTTAAATTAACCTAATTACGTCATGCATTGGAAAATTTGACTCGTTCCACATCATTACGAAATATCGTATTCATGATCCATTGAACTAGTATTAATCTAATCTAATCTAATCTAATCTAATCTAATCATGAGACAAAATCTTCTTCCAGCATTCTTATTGTAGTGTTAATGTAAGTGGTTCGATATACGGTCTGTGGAGAAATATAAGAGTATGTATGGAGGATCTGTGGTATAGATTATTCAACAATTTTTGCGCCGTACGTAGAGTTCTATATGGATCTGGAGATATAGAGTTGGATTTATTCAGTCATTGGACTTCCTCAATAATTACCAGCTTCCACATATGTTTCTGGAAACATGGTAACAATGTATTTTGTCCACATAGGGAGTTTTCTGGCACACTTGTATACTGACATAATAGGAATTCAAAAGTTTATGTTTATTAGGACCTTTTTCCATTTTCATTTGTAAGCTAATATATCCCAGAATTGCATACACCATAAATGGAAATTTGTTTCAATACCAAGGTCCCAATACTTTAATCCATCCATGACCTTAGAATGCAGGGAGCTATATTATTCATGTTTTATTAGTAATATCTTTTTATCAGTTTCAGTTATTTACTTTATTCATCACAGTACGCAATTGAATATGTCAAATACTCTTGAAATAAATTGATCTTCTTTCATTTAGAGAACACTCTGTGGTAGGTGTCATCAACTAATATGTCTCAATTTTAAGATGCAGCTAATGGCTTTGCAGGTCTCAATGACCGTTACATATTCTCCATTGCATGTTTTGTGTCAGTGTACTGTAGTGTATTTGGAATCTTGTTTGTGTTGTATAGAGTCGTTGTTTGTGGAAGTACATCTTCTCTCTTCATGTTTGGAAATCTCCTTTCTCGATTCTTCATGTAATTTCATTTTTGGTGTTTTTAATTTTGTATTGTGCAGGTGCTGTGTAAGAGAGTTCTCTAGTATGAATGCATTGTTTTGTGGTGTCTGTGTCCAGTTGAGGTATTTGTAGTGTGTTTGTTGAATAGTATTAATGTTGCATTTCGGAGACACGTTTCATCATTTGTGGTTCTCTTCTCTCTCTTGATTCTTCATGTCATTTATCTAAGTAATGTGTAAAACGAGTGTCATTGGGTATATATTTTCATATGTAAAGTGAACTAATGCTGTGTTCTGTATGTGTGAGTGGGTTTTTTGTATAGCGTATATAGTGTTCTTTCTACATTCTTCATACAGTGTTAATGGAAGAGGTTTGATATGTGGACTGTGAGTGTTGGAAAGGTGTTGTATTGCAGTTACCTGTAGAGAAATATGCGTGTGTGTATGGAGGATATGTGGGAAAGCTTGTTCTGCCATTTTTATATTGGACATGGAGATCTATATGTATCTGGTGATATAGAGTGGATTTATTCATTCATTGACCATTCTCAATAATTAACAGCTTGCATATCTGTTTCTGGAAACATGGTAGCAATTTATCTTCTCCACGTAGAGAGTTTTCTGGCACACTTGTATACTGCAATAACAGGAATTCAAAAGTTTAGGATTACTAGGTTTCTTTCCCATTTTCATTTGTAAAGTAATATATGCCAGAATTGTATACATCATAAATGGTACTCCGTTTCAATACCGAGGTGTCCGATACTTTAATCCATCCATGAACTTAGCATATGGTAAGCTGCATATGGTAAGCTATATTGGTCATTTTTTATTAGTAATATCTTTTCATCTGTTTCAGTTATTTACTTTATTCATCACGGTACGCAATTGAATATGTCAAATACTGTTGAAATAAATTCATGTTCTTTCATTTAGAGAACACTCAGTGGTAGGTGTCATCACTTAATATGAGTCAATTTTAAGAAGCAGCTAATGGCTGTGTAGGTCTCAGTGACCATCACATATCCTCCTTTGCATGCTTAATGTCAGTGTAGTGAAGTGTATTTGGAAGCTTGTTTGTGTTGTATAGAGTTGTTGTTTGTGGAAGTTCATCTTCTCTCTTCATGTTTGGAAATCTTCTTTCTTGATTCTTCATTTAATTTCATTTTTCGTGTTTTTGATTTTGTATTGTGTAAATACTGTGAAAGAGAGTTCTGTAATAAGAATGATTTGTATTGTTGTGTCTGTGTCCAATTGAGATGTTTGAAGTGTGTTTGTTGAAGAGTATTAATGTCGTATTTCGGAGACACGTTTTATCATTTGTGGTTCCCTTCTCTCTCTTACTTCTTCATGTCATTTGTCTAAGTAGTGTGTAAAACGAGTGTCATTGGGTATATGTTTTCATATGTAAAGTGATCTAATGTTGTGTTCTGATCTGTATGTGTGATTGGGTTTTTTGTATAGCGTATATAGTGTTTTGTAGAGACGTATTTCTTCATGGGAACAAATTTTCTTTCTGCATTCTTCATGTAGTGTTAATGTAATTGGTTTGATATATGGACTGTGAGTGTTGGAAAGGTGTTGTATTGCAGATATCTGTAGAGAAAATTGCGTGGATGTATGGAGGATATGTGGTATAGCTTGTTCTGCCATTTTTATATCGGACATGGAGTTCTATATGTATCTGGTAATATAGAGTGGATTTATTCATTCATTGATCATTCTCAATAATTAACAGCTTGCATATCTGTTTCCGGAAACATGGTAACGTTGTATTTTATCCACGTAGAGAGATTTTTTGGCACATTTGTATACTGCAATAATAGGATTTCAAAAGTTTATTTTTATTAGGTTTCTTTCCATTTTCATTTGTAAACTAATATATGCCAAAATTGTATACATCATAAATGGTACTCCGTTTCAATACCGAGGTGTCCGATACTTTAATCCATCCCTGAACTTAGCATACGAGCTATATTAGTCATTTTTTATTAGTAACATCTTATCATCTGTTTCAGTTATTTACTTTATTCATCACAGTGCGCATCTGAATATGTCAAATACACTTGAAATAAATTCATATTCTTTCATTTAGAGAACACTCATTGGTAGGGGTCATCACCTAATATGTCTCAATTTTAGGATGCAACTAATGGCTTTCCAGGTCCCTATGACCGTCACATATCCTCCATTGCATGTTTTGTGTCAGTGTACTGAAGTGTATTTGGAAGCTTGTTGGTGTTGTATAGAGTCGTTGTTTGTGGAAGTTCATCTTCTCTCTTCATGTTTGGATATCTTCTTTCTTGATTCTTCATGTAATTTTATTTTTGGTGTTTTTAATTTTGTATTGTGTAGGTGCTGTGTAAGAGAGTTATGTAGTATGAATGCATTGTGTTGTTGTGTCTGTGTCCCATTGAGATATTTGAAGTGTGTCTGTTGAATAGTATTAATGTTGTATTTTGGATACATATTTCTCCATGTGCGTTTTTTTTCTCTCTTGCTTCTTCGTGTCATTTGTTCAAGTAGTGTCAAAATGTGTGTCATTGAATATACATTTTCATATGTAGGGTCATCTAATGTTGTCTTCCGGTCTGTATGTGTGAGTGGGATTTTTGTATAGCGTAGATAGTGTTTTGTAGAGTCGTATTTCTTCATGAGACCAAATCTTCTTTCTGCATTCTTCATACAGTGTTAATGTGAGTGGTTTGATATGTGGACTGTGAGTGTTGGAAAGGTGTTGTATTGCAGTTATTTGTAGAGAAATATACGTGGATGTATGGAGGATATGTGGTATAGCTTGTTCTGCCATTTTTATATCGGACATGGAGTTCCATATGTATCTGGTGATACAAAGTGGATTTATTCATTCATTGAACATTCGCAATAATTAACAGCTTGCATATCTGTTTCCGGAAACATGGTAACATTGTATTTTATCCACGTAGAGAGATTTTTGGCACACTTGTACACTGCAATAATAGAAATTCAAAAGTTTCGGTTTATTAGATGTCTTTCCATTTTCATTGGTAAACTGATATATGCCAGAATTGTATACATCATAAACGGTACTCCGTTTCAATACCGAGGTGTCCGATACTTTAATCCATCCATGAACTTAGCATATGGTAAGCTGCATATGGTAAGCTATATTAGTCATTTTTTATTAATAACATCTTATCATCTGTTTCAGTTATTTACTTTATTCATCACAGTACGCATCTGAATATGTCAAATACTTTTGAAATAAATTCATATTCTTTCATTTAGAGAACACTCAGTGGTAGGTGTCATCACCTAATATGTCTCAATTTTAAGATGTAGCTAATGGCATTGCAGGTCTCAATGACCATTACCTATCCTCCATTGCATGTTTTGTGTCAGTGTACTGAAGTGTATTTGGAAGCTTGTTTGTGTTGTATAGAGTCGTTGTTTGTGGAAGTTCATCTTCTCTCTTCATGTTTGGAAATCTTCTTTCTTGATTCTCCATGTAATTTCATTTTAGGTGTTTTTAATTTTGTATTGTGTAGGTGCTGTGTAAGAGAGTTCTGGAGCATGAATGCATTGTGTTGTTGTGTCAGTGTCCAGTTGAGATATTTGAAGTGTGTTTGTTGAATAGTATTAATGTTGTATTTCGGAAACATGTTTCTCCATTTGTGGTTATCTTCTCTCTCTTGATTCTTCATGTAATTTGTCTAAGTAGTGTGTAAAACAAGTGTCATTGGGTATATATTTTCATATGTAAAGTGAACTAATGCTGTGTTCTGATCTGTATGTGTGAGTGGGTTTTTATATAGCGTATATAGTGTTTTGTAGAGGCGTATATCTTCATGACACCAAATCTTCTTTCTGCATGCTTCATACAGTGTTAATGTAAGTGGTTTGATATGTCTACTGTGGGTGTTGGGAAGGTTTTGTATTGCAGTTATCTGCAGAGAAATATACGTAGATGTATGGAGGACATGTGGTATAGCTTGTTCTGCCATTTTTATATCGGACATGGAGTTCTATATGTATCTGGTGATATAGAGTGTATTTATTCATTGATTGAACATTCTCAATAATTAACAGCTTGCATATCTGTTTCCGGAAACATGGTAACATTGTATATTATCCACATTGAGATTTTTTTGGCACGCGTGTATACTGCAATAATAGGAATTCAAATGTTTAGGTTTATTAGGTTTCTTTCCATTTTCATTTGTAAACTAATTTATGCCAGAATTGTATACATCATAAATGGTACCCCATTTCAATACCGAGGTGTCCGATACTTTAATCCATCCATGTACTTAGCATATGGTAAGCTGCATATGGTAAGCTATATGAGTCATGTTTTATTAGTAACATCATCTGTTTCAGTTATTTACTTTATTCATCACAGTACGCAATTGAATATGGAAATACTCGTGAAATAAATTCATGTTCTTTCATTTAGAGAACACTCAGTGGTAGGTGTCATCACCTAATATGTCTCAATTTTAAGATGCAGCTAATGGCTTTGCAGGTCTCAATGACCGTTGCATATCCTCCATTGCAGGTTTTGTATCAGTGTACTGAAGTGTATTTGGAAGCTTGTTTGTGTTGTATATAGTCGTTGTTTGTGGAAGTTCATCTTCTCTCTTCATGTTTGGAAATCTTCTTTCTTGATTCTTCATGTAATTTCATTTTAGGTGTTTTTAATTTTATATTGTGTATGTGCTGTGTAAGAGAGTTCTGGAGCATGAATGCATTGTGTTGTTGTGTCTGTGTCCCGTTGAGATATTTGAAGTGTGTTTCTTGAATAGTATTAATGTTGTATTTCAGAGACACATTTCTTCATTTGTGGTTCTCTTCTCTCTCTTGATTCTTCATGTCATTTGTCTAAGTAGTGTGTAAAACGAGTGTCATTGGGTATATATTCTCATATGTAGAGTGATCTAATGCTGTGTTCTGATCTCTATGTGTGAGTGGGTTTTTGGTATTGCGTATATAGTGTTTTGTAGAGACGAATTTCTTCATGAGACCAAATCTTCTTACTGCTTTCTTCATGTTGTGTTAATGTAAGTAGTTTGAGTTGTGGACTGTTAGTGTTGGAAAGGTGCTGTATCGCAGTTATCTGTAGAGAAATATACGTGGATGTATGGAGGATATGTGGTATAGCTTGTTTTGCCATTTTTATATCGGACATGGAGTTCTATATGTATCTGGTGATATAGAGTGGATTTATTCATTCATTGAACATTCGCAATAATTAACAGCTTGCATATCTGTTTCCGGAAACATGGTAACACTGTATTTTATCCACGTAGAGAGTTTTTTGCCACGCTAGTATACAGCAATAATAGGAATTCAAGAGTTTAGGTTTATTAGGTTTCTTCCCATTTTCATTTGTAAACTAATATATGCCAGAATTGTATACATCATAAATGGTTCTCCATTTCAATACCGAGGTGTCCGATACTTTAATCCATCCATGAACTTAGCATATGGTAAGCTGCATATGGTAAGCTATATGAGTCATGTTTTATTAGTAACATCTTATCATCTGTTTCAGTTATTTACTTTATTCATCACAGTATGCAATTGAATATGTCAAATACTCGTGAAATAAATTCATGTTCTTTCATTTAGAGAACACTCAGTGGTAGGTGTCATCACCTAATATGTCTCAATTTTAAGATGCAGCTAATGGCTTTGCAGGTCTCAATGACCGTTACATATTCTCCATCCATTGCAGGTTTTGTGTCAGTGTACTGAAGTGTATTTGGAAGCTTGTTTGTGTTGTATAGAGTCGTTGTTTGTGGAAGTTCATATTCTCTCTTTATGTATAGAAATCTCCTTTCTTGATTCTTCATGTAATTCATATTTGGTGTTTTTAATTTTGTATTATAACGGTGCTGTGTAAGAGAGTTCTGTAGTATGAATGCATTGTGTTGTTGTGTCTGTGTCCCGTTGAGATATTTGAAGTGTGTTTCTTGAATAGTATTAATGTTGTATTTCAGAGACACGTTTCTTCATTTGTGGTTCTCTTCTCTCTCTTGATTCTTCATGTAATTTGTCTAAGTAGCGTGTAAAATGAGTGTCATTGGGTATATATTTTCATATGTAGAGTGATCTAATGCTGTGTTCTGATCTCTATGTGTGAGTGGGTTTTTTGTATAGTGTATTTAGTGTTTTGTAGAGACGTATTTCTTCAGGAGACAAAATCATCTTTCTGCATTCTTCATGTAATGGTAATGTAAGTGGTTTGATATGTGGACTGTGAGTGTTGGAAAGGTGTTGTATTGCAGTTATCTGCAGAGAAATATACGTGGATGTATGGGGGGTATGTTGTATAGTATGTCCTTCCATTTTTATTTTGGACATGGAGTTCTATACGTATCTGGTGACGTAGAGTGGATTTATTCATTCATTAAACATTCTCTATAATTAACAGCTTGCATATCTGTTTCTGGAAAATGGTAACATTGTATTTTATCCTCGCAGCTAGTTTTTTGGCACATTTGTATACTGCAATAATAGGAATTCAAAAGTTTAGGTTTATTAGGTCTTTCCCATTTTCATTTGTAAACTAATATATGCCAGAATTGTATACATCATAAATGGTACTCCGTTTCAATACCGAGGTGTCCGATACTTTAATCCAACCATGAACTTAGCATATGGTAAGCTGCATATGGTAAGCTATATTAGTCATGTTTTATTAGTAACATCTTATCATCAGTTTCAGTTATTTACCTTATTCATCACCGTACACAATTGAATATGTCAAATACTCTTGTAATAAATTCATGTTCTTTCATTTAGAGAACACTCAGTGGTAGGTGTGATCACCTAATATGTCTCAATTTTAAAATGCAGCTAATGGCTTTGCTGGTCTCAATGGCCGTTACATATCCTCCATTGCATGTTTTGTGTCAGTGTACTGAAGTGTATTTGGAAGCTTGTTTGTGTTGTATAGAGTCGTTGTTTGTGGAAGTTCATCCTCTCTCTTCATGTTTGGAAATCTTCTTTCTTGATTCTTCATGTAATTTCAATTTTGGTGTTTTTAATTTTGTATTGTGTAAATACCGTGAAAGAGAGTTCTGTAATATGAATGATTTGTATTGTTGTGTCTGTGATCAATTGAGATATTTGAAGTGTGTTTGTTGAATAGTCTTAATGTTCTATTTCGGAGACACATTTCATCATTTATGGATCTCTTTTTTCTCTTACTTCTTCAAGTCATTTGTCTAAGTAGTGTATAAAATGAGTGTCTTTGAGTATATAGTTTCATATGTAGAGTGATCTAATGTTGTGTTCTGATTTATAAGTGTGAGAGGGTTTCTTGTATAGCGTATATAGTGTTTTGTAGAGTCATTTTTATTCGTGAGACCAAATCTTCGTACTGCGTTCTTCATGTAGTGTTAATGTAAGTGGTTTGATATGTGGACTGTGAGTGTTGGGAAGGTGTTGTATTGCAGTTATCTGTAGTGAAATATACGTGGATGTATGGAGGACATGTGGTGTAGCTTGTTCTGCCATTTTTATATCGGACATGGAGTTCTATATGTATCTGGTGATATAGAGTGGATTTATTCATTCTTTGAACATTCTCAATAATTAATAGCTTGCATATCTGTTTCCGGAAACATGGTAAAATTGTATTATATCCACGTAGAGAGTTTTTTGGCACACTTGTATACTGCATAATAGGAATTCAAAAGTTTAAGTTTATTAGGTTTCTTTCCCATTTTCATTTGTAAACTAATATATGCCAGAAGTGTATAAATCATAAATGGTACTCCGTTTCCATACCGACTTGTCCGATACTTTAATCCATCCATGAACTTAGCATATGGTAAGCTATATTAGTCATTTTTATTAGTAACATCTTATCATCTGTTTCAGTTATTTACTTTATTCATCACAATACGCATCTGAATATGTCAAATACTCTTGAAATAAATTCATATTCTTTCATTTATAGAACACTCATTGGTAGGTGTCATTACCTAATATGTCTCAATTTTAGGATGCAACTAATGCCTTTCCAGGTCCCTATGACCGTTACATATCCTCCATTGCATGTTTTGCGTCAGTGTACTGAAGTGTATTTGGAAGCTTGTTGGTGTTGTATAGAGTCGTTGTTTGTGGAAGTTCATCTTCTCTCTTCATGTTTCGATATCTTCTTTCTCGATTCTTCATGTAATTTTATTTTTGGTGTTTTTAATTTTGTATTGTGTAGGTGCTGTGTAAGAGAATTATGTAGTATGAATGCATTGTGTTGTTGTGTCTGTGTCCCATTGAGATATTTGAAGTGTGTCTGTTGAAGAGTATTAATGTTGTATTTTGGATACATATTTCTCCATGTGCGGTTTTTTTCTCTCTTGCTTCTTCATGTCATTTGTTCAAGTAGTGTCAAAATGTGTGTCATTGAATATACTTTTTCATATGTAGGGTCATCTAATGTTGTCTTCCGGTCTGTATGTGTGAGTGGGATTTTTGTATAGCGTAGATAGTGTTTTGTAGAGTCGTATTTCTTCATGAGACCAAATCTTCTTTCTGCAGTCTTCATACAGTGTTAATGTAAGTGGTTTGATATGTGGACTGTGAGTGTTGGAAAGGTGTTGTATTACAGTTATTTGTAGAGAAATATACGTGGATGTATGGAGGATATGTGGTATAGCTTGTTCTGCCATTTTTATATTGGACATGGAGTTCTGTATGTATCTGGTGATACAGAGTGGATTTATTCATTCATTGAACATTCTCAATAATTAACAGCTTGCATATCTGTTTCCGGAAACATGGTAACATTGTATTTTATCCACATAGAGAGATTTTTGGCACACTTGTACACTGCAATAATAGAAATTCAAAAGTTTCGGTTTATTAGGTTTCTTTCCATTTTCATTGGTAAACTGATATATGCCAGAAGTGTATACATCATAAATGGTACTCCGTTTCCATACCGACTTGTCCGATACTTTAATCCATCCATGAACTTAGCATATGCTAAGCTATATTAGTCATTTTTATTAGTAACATCTTATCATCTGTTTCAGTTATTTACTTTATTCATCACAATATGCGTCTGAATATGTCAAATACTCTTGAAATAAATTCATATTCTTTCATTTAGAGAACACTCGGTGGTAGGTGTCATCACCTAATATGTCTCAATTTTAAGATGTAGCTAATGGCATTGCAGGTCTCAATGACCATTACATATCCTCCATTGCATGTTTTTTGTCAGTGTACTGAAGTGTATTTGGAAGCTTGTTTGTGTTGTATAGAGTCGTTGTTTGTGGAAGTTCATCTTCTCTATTCGTGTTTGGAAATCTTCTTTCTTGATTCTTCATGTAATTTCAATTTTGGTGTTTTTAATTTTGTATTGTGTAGGTGCTGTGTAAGAGAGTTCTCTAGTATGAATGCATTGTTTTGTGGTGTCTGTGTCGAGTTGAGGTATTAGTAGTGTGTTTGTTGAATAGTATTAATGTTGTATTTCGGAGACACGTTTCATCATTTGTGGTTCTCTTCTCTCTCTTGATTCTTCATGTCATTTGTCTAAGTAGTGTGTAAAACGAGTGTCATTGGGTATATATTTTCATATGTAAAGTGAACTAATGCTGTGTTCTGATCTGTATGTGTGAGTGGGTTTTTTGTATAGCGTATATAGTGTTTTGTAGAGACGTGTTTGTTCATGAGACCAAATCTTCTTTTTGCATTCATCATACAGTGTTAATGTAAGTGGTTTGATATGTGGACTGTGAGTGTTGGAATGGTGTTGTATTGCAGTTATCTGTAGAGAAATATACGTGGATGTATGGAGGAATTGTGGTACAGCTTGTTTTGCCATTTTTATATCGGACATGGAGTTGTATATGTATCTGGTGATATAGAGTGGACTTTTTCATTCATTGAACATTCGCAATAATTAACAGCTTGCATATCTGTTTCCGGAAACATGGTAACATTCTATTTTATCCTCACAGCTAGTGTAAAACGAGTGTCATTGGGTATATATTTTCATATGTAAAGTGAGCTAATGCTGTGTTCTGATCTGTATGTGTGAGTGGGTTTTTTGTATAGCGTATATAGTGTTTTGTAGAGACGTGTTTGTTCATGAGACCAAATCTTCTTTTTGCATTCATCATACAGTGTTAATGTAAGTGGTTTGATATGTGGACTGTGAGTGTTGGAAAGGTGTTGTATTGCAGTTATCTGTAGAGAAATATACGTGGATGTATGGAGGAATTGTGGTACAGCTTGTTTTGCCATTTTTATATCGGACATGGAGTTGTATATGTATCTGGTGATATAGAGTGGACTTTTTCATTCATTGAACATTCGCAATAATTAACAGCTTGCATATCTGTTTCCGGAAACATGGTAACATTCTATTTTATCCTCACAGCTAGTTTTTTGGCACATTTGTATACTGCAATAACAGGAATTCAAAAGTTTAGGTTTATTAGGTCTTTCCCATTTTCATTCGTAAACTAATATATGCCAGAATTGTATACATCATAAACGGTACTCTGTTTCAATACCGAGGTGTCCAATACTTTAATCCATCCATGAACTTAGCATATGGTAAGCTGCATATGGTAAGCTATATTAGTCATTTTTTATTAGTAACATCTTATCATCTGTTTCAGTTATTTACTTTATTCATCACAGTATGCAATTGAATCTGTCAAATACTCGTGAAATAAATTCATTTTCTTTCATTTAGAGAACACTCAGTGGTAGGTGTCATCACCTAATATGTCTCAATTTTAAGATGCAGCTAATGGCTTTGCAGGTCTCAATGACCGTTACATATCCTCCATTGCAGGTTTTGTGTCAGTGTACTGAAGTGTATTTGGAAGCTTGTTTGTGTTGTATAGAGTCGTTGTTTGTGGAAGTTCTTCTTCTCTCTTCATGTTTGGAAATCTTCATTCTTGATTCTTCATGTATTTTGATTTTCGGTGTTTTTAATTTTGTATTGTGTAGGTGCTGTGTAAGAGAGTTCTGTAGCATGAATACAGTGTGTTGTTGTGTCCGTGTCCAGTTGAGATATTTGTAGTGTCTTTGTTGAATAGAATTAATGTTGTATTTTGGAGACAGATTTCTTCATGTGCGGTTCTCTTCTCTCTTGCTTCTTCATGTCATTTGTGTAAGTAGTGTGTAAAACGAGTGTTATTGGGTATATATTTTCATATGTAGAGTGATCTAATGCCGTGTTCTGATCTGTATGTGTGAATGGCTTTTTGTATTGCGTATATAGTGTTTTGTAGAGACCTATTTCTTCATGAGACCATATCTTGTTTCTGCATTCTTCATACAGTGTTAAAGTAAGTGGTTTGATTCGTGGACTGTGAGTGATGGAAAGGTGTTGTATTGCAGTTATCTGTAGAGAAATATACGAGTATGTATGGAGGATATGTATTTCTTGCCATTTTTATATTGGACATGGAGTTCTATACATATCTGGTGACGTAGAGTGGATTTATTCATTCATTGAACATTCTTGATAATTAACAGCTTGCATATCTGTTTCTGGAAAATGGTAACATTGTATTTATCCTCGCAGATAGCTTTTTGGCACATTTGTATACTGCAATAATAGGAATTCCAAAGTTTAGGTTTATTAGGTCTTTCCCATTTTCATTTGTAAACTAATATATGCCAGAATTGTATACATCATAAATGGTACTCCGTTTCAATACCGAGGTGTCCGATACTTTAATCCATCCATGAACTTAGCATACGGTATGCTGTATATGGTAAGCTATATTAGTCACGTTTTATTAGTAACATCTTATCATCTGTTTCAGTTATTTACTTTATTCATGACAGTACACAATAGAATATGTCAAATACTCTTGAAATAAATTCATGTACTTTCATTTAGAGAACATTGAGTGGTTGGTGTCATAACCTAATATGTCTCAATTTTAAGATGCAGCTAATGGCTTTGCAGGTCTCAATGACTGTTACATATCCTCCATTGCATGATTTGTGTCAGTGTACTGAAGTGTATTTGGAAGCTTGTTTGTGTTGTATAGAGTCGTTGTTTGTGGAAGTTCATCTTCTCTCTTCATGTTTGGAAAACTTCTTTCTTGACTCTTCATGTAATTTCAATTTTGGTGTTTTAATTTTGTATTGTGTAAATACTGTGAAATAGATTTCTGTAATATGAATGATTTGTATTGTTGTGTCTGTGATCAATTGAGATATTTGAAGTGTGTTTATTGAATAGTATTAATGTTGCATTTTGGAGACACGTTTCATCATTTGTGGATCTCTTTTCTCTCTTAGTTCTTCATGTCAATTGTCTAAGTAGTGTATAAAATGAGTGTAGTTGGGTATATAGTTTCGTATGTAGAGTGATCTAATGTTGTGTTCTGATTTCTATGTGTGAGTGGGTTTTTTGTATTGGGTATATAGTGTTTTGTAGAGTCATATTTCTTCATGAGACCAAATCTTCGTACTGCATTCTTCATGTAATGGTAATGTAAGTGGTTTGATATGTGGACTGTGAGTGTTGGAAAGGTGTTGTATTGCAGTTATCTGCAGAGAGATATACGTGGATGTATGGAGGACATGTGGTATAGCTTGGTCTGCCATTTTTAAATCGGACATGGAGTTCTATATGTATCTGGTGATACAGAGTGGATTTATTCATTCATTGAACATTCTCAATAATTAACAGCTTGCATATCTGATTCCGGAAACATGGTGACATTGTATTTTATCCACGTAGAGAGTTTATCGGCACACTTGTATACTGCATAATAGGAATTCAAAAGTTTAAGTTTATTAGGTTTCTTTCCCATTTTCATTTGTAAACTAATATATGCCAGAATTGTATACATCATTAATGGTACTCCGTTATAATACCGAGGTGTCCGATCCTTGAATCCATCCATGAACTTAGCATTTGGTAAGCTGCATATGGTAAGCTATATTAGTCATGTTCTATTAGTTATATTTTATCATCTGCTTCAGTTATTTACTTTATTCATCACAGTACGCAATTGAATATGTCAAATACTCTTGAAATAAAGTCATATTCTTTCATTTAGAGAACACTCAGTGGTAGGTGTCATCACCTAATATGCCTCAATTTTAAGATGCAGCTAATGGCTTTTTCAGATCTCAATGACCGTTACATATACTCCATTGCATGTTTTGTGTCAGTGTACTGAAGTATATTTGGAAGCTTGTTTGTGTTGTATAGAGTTATTGTTTGTGGAAGTTCATCTTCTCTCTTCATGTTTGGACATCTTCTTTCTTGATTCTTCATGTAATTTCATTTTTGCTATTTTTTATTTTGTAGTGTGTAGGTGCTGTGTAACAGAGGTCTGGAGCATGAATGCATTGTGTTGTTGTGTCTGTGTCCCGTTGAGATATTTGAAGTGTGTTTGTTGAATAGTATTAATGTTGTATTTTGGAGACATGTTTCTTCATTTGTGGTTCTCTTCTCTCTCTTGATTCTTCATGTAACTTGTCTAAGTAGTGTGTGAAACGAGTGCCACTGGGTATATATTTTCATATGTAGAGTGATCTAATGCTGTGTTTGATCTGTATGAGTGAGTGGGTTTTTTGTATAGTGTATATAGTGTTTTGTAGAGACATATTTGTTCATGAGATCAAATCTTCTTTCTGCATTCTTCATACAGTGTTAATGTAAGTGGTTTGATTTGTGTACTGTGAGTTTTGGAAAGGTGTTGTATTGCAGTTATTTGTAGAGAAAAGTACGTGGATGTATGGAGGATATGTGGTATAGCTTGTTTTGCCATTTCTATATCGGACATGGAGTTCTATATGTATCTGGTGATATAGAGTGGATTTATTCATTCATTGAACATTCGCAATAATTAACAGCTTGCATATCTGTTTCCGGAAACATGGTAACAATGTATTTTATCCATGTAGAGAGTTTTTTGGCACGCTTGTATACAGCAATAATAGGAACTCAAGAGTTTAGGTTTATTAGGTTTCTTCCCATTTTCATTTGTAAACTAATATATGCCAGAACTGTATATATTATAAATGTTAATCCGTTTAAGTACTGAGGTGTCCCATACTTTAATCCATCCTTGAACTTAGCATATGGTAAGCTGCATATGGTAAGCTATATTAGTCATTTTTTATTAGTAATATCTCATCATCTGTTTCAGTTATTTACTTTATTCACCACAGTACGCATCTGAATACGTCAAATACTCTTGGAATAAATTCATATTCTTTCATTTAGAGAACAGTCAGTGGTAGGTGTCATCACCTAATGTGTTTCAATTTTAAGATGCTGCTAATGGCTTTGCAGGTCTCAATGACAGTTACATATCCTCCATTGCAGGTTTTGTGTCAGTGTACTGAAGTGTATTTGGAAGCTTGTTGGTGTTGTATAGAGTCGTTGTTTGTGGAAGTTCATCTTCCCTCTTTATGTATGGAAATCTCCTCTCTTGCTTCATCATGTAATTTTATTTTAGATGTTTTTAATTTTGTATTGTGTTGGTGCTGTGTAAGAGAGTTCTGTAGTATGAATGCATTGTGTTGTTGTGTCTGTGTCCCGTTGAGATATTTGATGTGTGTTTGTTGAATAGTATTAATGTTGTATTTCGGAGACACGTTTCTTTATTTGTGGTTCTCTTCTCTCTTTTGATTCTCCATGTAAATTGTCTAAGTAGCGTGTAAAATGAGTGTCATTGGGTATATATTTTCATATGTAGAGTGATCTAATGCTGTGTTCTGATCTGTATGTGTGAGTGGGTTTTTTGTATTGCGTATATAGTGTTTTTTAGAGACGAATTTCTTCATGAGACCAAATCTTCTTACTGCATTCTTCATGTTGTGTTAATGTAAGTAGTTTGAGATGTGGACTGTTAGTGTTGGAAAGGTGTTGTATCGCAGTTATCTGTAGAGAAATATACATGGATGTATGGAGAATATGTGGTATAGCTTTTTTTGCCATTTCTATATCGGACATGGAGTTCTATATGTATCTGGTGATATAGAGTGGATTCATTCATTCATTGAAAGTTTGCAATAATTAACAGCTTGCATATCTGTTTCCGGAAACATGGTAACATTGTATTTTGTCCACATAGAGATTTTTTTGGCACGCGTGTATACTGCAATAATAGGAATTCAAATGTTTAGGTTTATTAGGTTTCTTTCCATTTTCATTTGTAAACTAATGTATGCCAGAATTGTATGCATCATAAATGGTACTCCATTTCAATACCGAGGTGTCCGATACTTTAATCCATCCATGAACTTAGCATATCGTAAGCTGCATATGGTAAGCTACATTAGACATGTTTTATTAGTAACATCTTATCATCTGTTTCAGTTATTTACTTTATTCATCACAGTACGCATCTGAATATGTCAAATACTCTTGAAATAAATGCATATTCTTTCATTTAGAGAACACTCAGTGCTAGGTGTCATCACCTAATATGTCTCAATTTTAAGATGCACCTAATGGCTTTGCGGGTCGCAATGACCGTTACATATCCTCCATTGCATGTTTTGTGTCAGTGTACTGAAGTGTATTTGGAAGCTTGTTTGTGTTGCATAGAGTCGTTGTTTGTGGAATTTCATCTTCTCTCGTCATGTTTGGAAATCTTCTTTCTTGATTCTTCATGTAATTTGATTTTCGGTGTTTTTAATTTTGTATTATGTTAGTTCTGTGTAAGAGAGTTCTCTAGTTAGAATGCATTGCGTTGTTGTGTCTGTGTCCCGTTGAGATATTTGATGTGTGTTTGTTGAATAGTATTAATGTTGTATTTCGGAAACACGTTCTTCATTTGTGGTTCTCTTCTATCTCTTGATTCTTCATGTCATTTGTCTAAGTAGTGTATAAAACGAGTGTCACTGGGTATTTATTTTCATATTTAGAGTGATCTAATGCTGTGTTCTGATCTCTATGTGTGAGTGGGTTTTTTGTATAGTGTATTTAGTGCTTTGTAGAGACGTATTTCTTCATGTAATGGTAATGTAAGTGGTTTGATATGTGGACTGTGAGTGTTGGAAAGTTGTTATATTGCAGTTATCTGCAGAGAAATATACGTGGATGTATGGAGGATATGTGGTATAGTATGTTCTGCCATTTTTATATTGGACATGGAGTTCTATATGTATCTGGTGACGTAGAGTGGATTTATTTATTCATTGAACATTCTCGATAATTAACTGCTTGCATATATGTTTCCGGAAACATGGTAACATTGTATTTTATCCACATAGAGATTTTTTTGGCACGCTTGTATACTGCAGTATTAGGAATTCATATGTTTATGTTTATTAGGTTCCTTTCCATTTTCATTTGTAAACTAATATATGCCAGAATTTTATACATCATAAATGATACTCTATTTCAATACCGAGGTGTCCGATACTTTAATCCATCAATGAACTTAGCATATGGTAAGCTGCATATGGTAAATTATATTAGTCTTGTTTTATTAGTAACATCTTATCATCTGTTTCAGTTATTTACTTTATTCATCACAGTACGCATCTGAATATGTGAGATACTCTTGTATTAATTCATGTTCTTTCATTTAGGGAACGCTCAGTGGTAGGTGTCATCACCTAATATGTCTCAATTTTAAGTTGCAGCTAATGGCTTTGCAGGTCTCAATGACCGTTACATATCCTCCATTGCATGCTTTGTGTCAGTGTACTGAAGTGTATTTGGAAGCTTGTTTGTGTTGTATAGAGTTGTTGTTTGTGGAAGTTCATGTCCTCTCTTTGTGTTTGGAATTTGTCTTTCTTGATTCTTCATGTAATTTGATTTTTGGTTTTTTTAATTTTGTATTGTGTAAATACTATGTACGAGAGTTCTGTAATATGAATGCATTGTGTTGTTGTGTCTGTGTCCAGTTGAGATATTTGAGGTGTGTTTGTTGAATTGTATTAATGTTTTATTTGGGAGACACGTTTCTTCATTTGTGGTTCTCTTCTCTCTCTTAATTCTTCATGTCATTTGTCTAAGTAGTGTGTAAAACGAGTGTCATTGGGTATATATTTTCATATGTAGAGTGATGTAATGCTGTGTTCTGGTCTGTATGTGTGAGTGGGTTTTTTGTATTGCGTATATAGTGTTTTGTAAAGACGAATTTCTTCATGAGACCAAATCTTCTTTCTGCATTCTTCATGTTGTGGTAATGTAAGTGGTTTGAGATGTGGACTGTGAGTGTTGGAAAGGTGTTGTATTGCAGTTATCTGTAGAGAAATATACGTGGATGTATGGAGGATATGTGGTATAGCTTGTTTTGCCATTTCTATATCGGGCATGAAGTTCTATATGTATCTGGTGATATAGAGTGGATTTATTCATTCATTGAACATTCGCAATAATTAACAGCTTGCACACCTGTTTCCGGAAACGTGGTAACATTGTATTTTATCCACATAGAGAGTTTTTTGACACGCTTGTATACAGCAATAATAGGAATTCAAGAGTTTAGGTTTCTTAGGTTTCTTCCCATTTTCATTTGTAAACAAATATATGCCAGAATTGTATATATTATAAATGTTAATCCATTTCAGTACCGAGGTGTCCCTTTTTCTAATCCATCCTTGAAGTTAGCATACGATAAGCTGCATATGGTAAGCTATATTAGTCTTGTTTAATTAATAACATCTTATCATCTGTTTCAGTTATTTACTTTATTCATCACAGCACGCAATTGAATATGTCAAATACTCTTGAAATATATTCATGTTCTTTCATTTAGAGAACACTCATTGGTAGGTGGCATCACCCAATATGTCTCAATTTCAGGATGCAGCTAATGGCTTTGCAGGTTTCAATGACCGTTACATATCCTCCATTGCATGTTTTGTGTCAGTGTACTGAAGTGTATTTGGAAGCTTGTTTGTGTTGTATAGAGTCGTTGTTTGTGGAAGTTCATCTTCTCTCTTCATGTTTGGAAATCTTCTTTCTTGATTCTTCATATAATTTCATTTTAGCTGTTTTTAATTTTGTATTGTGTAGGTGCTGTGTAAGTGAGTTCTGTAGTATGAATGCATTGTGTTGTTGTGTCTGTGTCCCATTGAGATATTTGAAGTGTGTTTGTTGAATAGTATTAATGTTTTATTTCGGAGACACGTTTCTTCATTTGTGGTTCTCTTCTCTCTCTTGTCTCTTCATGTAATTTGTCTAAGTAGAATGTAAAACGAGTGTCGTTGGGTATATATTTTCATATTTAGAGTGATCTAATGCTGTGTTCTGATCTGTATGTGTGAGTGGGTTTGTGTATCTTATATAGTGTTTTGTAGAGACGTATTTCTTCATGAGACGAAATCTTCTTTCTGCATTCTTCATACAGTGTTAATGTAAGTGGTTTGATATGTGGACTGTGATTGTTGGAAAGGTGTTGTATTGCAGGTATCTGTAGAGAGATATACGAGTATGTATGGAGGATATGTGGTATAGATTGTTCTGCCATTTTTATATCGGACATGGAGTTCTATATGTATCTAGAGAAATAGAGTGCATTTGTTCAGTCATTGAACTTTCTCAATATATAACAACTTGCATATCTGTTTCTGGAAACATGGTAGCAATTTATCTTCTCAACGTAGAGAGCTGTCTGGCACACTTGTATACTGCAATAATAGGAATTCAATAGTTTACGATTATTAGGTTTCTTTCCATTTTCATTTTTCAACTAATATATGCCAGAATTGTATACATCATAAATGGTACTCCGTTTCAGTACCGAGGTGTCCGATACTTTAATCCATCCATGAACTTAGCATATGGTAAGCTGCATATGGTAAGCTGTATTAGTCATTTTTTATTAGTAACATCTTATCATCTGTTTCAGTTATTTACTTTATTCATCACAGTACGCATCTGAATATGTCAAATACTCTTGAAATAAATTCATATTCTTTCATTTAGAGAGCACTCAGTGGTAGGTGTCATTACCTAATATGTCTCAATTTTAAGATGCAGCTAATGGCTTTGCAGGTCTCAATGACCGTTACGTATCCTCCATTGCATGCTTTGTGTCAGTGTACAGAAGTGTATTTGGAAGCTTGTTTGTGTTGTATAGAGTTGTTGTTCGTGGTAGTTCTTCTTCTCTTGTAATGTTTGGAAATCTTCTTTCTTGATTCTTCATGTAATTTGATTTTCTGTGTTTATAATCTTTTATTATGTATGTGCTGTGTAAGAGAGTTCTCTAGTTAGAATGCATTGCGTTGCTGTGTCTGTGTTCAGTTGAGATATTGGAATTATGTTTGTTGAATAGTATTAATGTTGTATTTTGGAAACACGTTTCTTCATTTGTGGTTCTCTTCTCTCTCTTGATTCTTCATGTCATGTGTCTAAGTAGTGTGTAATATGAGTGCCACTGGGTATATATATTCATATGTAGAGTGATCTAATGCTGTGTTCTGATCTGTATGTGTGAGTGGGTTTTTTGTATGGCGTATATAGTGTTATGTAGAGCCATATTTCTTCATGAGAACAAATCTTCTTTCTGCATTCTTCTTGTAGTGTTATTGTAAGTGGTTTCATATGTGGACTTTGAGTGTTGGAAAGGTGTTGTATTGCAGTTATCTGTAGAGAAAGATATGTGGATGTGTGGAGGATATGTTGTATAGTTTGTTCTGCTGTTTTTATATCAGACATGAAGTTCTATATATATCTGGTGGTATGGAGTGGATTTATTCATTCATTGAACATTCTCAATAATTAACAGCTTGCATATCTGTTTCTGGAAACATGGTCCATTGTATTTTATCCATATAGAGAGTTCTCTGGCACGCTTGTATACTGCAATAATAGGAATTCAAATGTTTAGGTTTATTAGGTTTCTTTCCATTTTCATTTGTAAACTAATATATGCCAGAATTGTATACATCATAAATGGTACTCCATTTCAATACCGAGGTGTCCGATACTTTAATCCATCAATGAACTTAGCATATGGTAAGCTGCATATGGTAAGCTATATTAATCATGTTTTATTAGTAACATCTTATCATCTGTTTCAGTTATTTACTTTATTTATCACAGTACGCAATTGAATATGTCAAATATTCATGAAATAAATGCATGTTCTTTCATTTAGAGAACACTCAGTGGTAGGTGTCATCACCTACTATGTCTCAATTTTAAGATGCAGCTAATGGCTTTGCAGGTCTCAATGACCATTACGTATCCTCCATTGCAGGTTTTGTGTCAGTGTACTGAAGTGTATTTGGAATTTTGTTTGTGTTGTATAGAGTCGTTGTTTGTGGATGTTCTTCTTCTCTCTTCATGTTTGGAAATCTTCTTTCTTGATTCTTCAAGTAATTTCATTTTAGGTGTTTTTAATTTTGTATTGTGTAGGTGCTGTGTAAGAGAGTTCTGTGGTTTGAATGCATTGTGTTGTAGTGTCTGTCTCCCGTTGAGATATTTGAAGTGTGTTTGTTGAATAGTACTAATGTTGTATTTCGGAGACACTTTTCTTCGTTTGTGGTTCTCTTCTCTCTCTTGATTCTTTATGTCATTTGTCTAAGTAGTGTGTAAAACGAGTGTCATTGGGTATATATTTTCATATGTAGAGTGATCTAAGGCTGTGTTCTGATCTCTATGTGTGAGTGGGTTTTTTGTATAGTGTATTTTGTGTTTTGTAGAGATGTATTTCTTCAGGAGACAAAATCTTCTTTCTGCGTTCTTCATGTAATGGTAATGTAAGTGGTTTGATATGTGGACTGTGAGTGTTGGAAAGGTGTTGTATTGCAGTTATCTGCAGAGAAATATACGTGGATGTATGGAGGATATGTGGTATAGTATGTTCTGCTATTTTTATATTTGACATGGAGTTCTATATATATCTCGTGATGTAGTGTGGATTTATTCATTCATTGAACATTCTCGATAATTAACAGCTTGCATATCAGTTTCTGGAAAATGGTAACATTGTATTTTATCCTCGCAGATAGTTTTTTGGCACATTTGTATACTGCAATAATAGGAATTCAAAAGTTTAGGTTTGTTAGGTATGTTTCCCATTTTCATTTGTAAACTAATATATGCCAGAATTGTATACATCATAAATGGTATTCCGTTTCAATACCGAGGAGTCCGATACTTTAATCCATCCATGAACTTGGCATATGGTAAGCTGCATATGGTAAGCTATATTAGTCATTTTTTATTAGTAACATCTCATCATCTGTGCAGTTATTTACTTTATTCATCACAGTACGCATCTGAATATGTCAAATACTCTTGAAATAAATTCATATTCTTACATTCAGAGATCACTCAGTGGTAGGTGTCATCACCTAATAAGTCTCAATTTTAAGATGCAGCTAATGGCATTGCAGATCTCAATGACCATTACATATACTCCATTGCATGTTTTGTGTCAGTGTACTGAAGTGTATTTGGAAGCTTGTTTGTGTTCTGTAGAGTCGTTGGTTGTGGAAGTTCATCTTTGTTCTTCATGTTTGGAAATCTTCTTCCTTGATTCTTCATTCAATTTTATGTTTGGTGTTTTTAGTTTTGTATTGTGTAGGTGCTGTGTAAAAGTGTTCTGTAGTATGAATGCATTATGTTGTTCTGTCTGTGTCCTGTTGAGTTATTGGATGTGTGTTTGTTGAATAGTGTTAATGTTGTATTTCAGAGACACGTTTCTTCATTAGTGGTTCTCTTCTCTCTCTTGATTCTTCATGTCATTTGTCTAAGTAGTGTACTAAATGAGTGTCATTGAGTATATAGTTTCATATGTACGGTGATCTAATGTTGTGTTCTGATCTGTATGTGTGAGTGGGTTTTTTGTATACCGTATATAGTGTTTTGTAGAGGCATATTTCTTCATGAGAACAAACATTCTTTCTGCATTCTTCATGTAGTGTTAATGTAAGTGGTTTGATATGTGGACTGTAAGTGTTGGAAAGGTGTTGTATTGTAGTTATCTGTAGAGAAATATACGTGTGTGTATGGAGGATAAGTGGTATAGTTTGTTCTGCCTTTTTTATATCGGACATGGAGTTCTATATGTATCTAGAGAGATATAGTGCATTTGTTCAGTCATTGAACTATCTCAATAAATAACAGCTTGCATATCTTTTTCTGGAAACATGGTAACAATTTATTTTCTTAACGTAGAGAGCTTTCTGGCACACTTGTATACTGCAATAATAGGAATTCAAAAGTTTACGATTATTGGGTTTCTTTCCATTTTCATTTGTACAGTAATATAAGCCAGAATTGTATACATCATAAATGGTACTCAGTTTCAATACCGAGGTGTCCGATACGTTAATCCATCCATGAACTTAGCATATGGTAAGCTGCATATAATAAGCTATATTAGTCATATTTCATTAGTATCATCTTATCATCTCTTCCAGTTATTTACTTTATTCATCACAGTACGCATCTGAATATGTCAAATATCCTTGAAATAAATTCATATTCTTTCATTTATAGAACACTCAGTGGTAGGTGTCATCTCCTCGTATGTCTCAATTTTAGAATGCAGCTAATGGCTTTGCAGGCTCAATTACCGTTACGTATCGTTCATTGCATGTTTTGTGTCAGTGTACTGAAGTGTATCTGGAAGCTTATTTGTGTTGTATAGTGTCGTTGTTTGTGGAAGTTCTTCTCCTCTCTTCATGTTTGGAAATCTTCTTTCTTGATTCTTCATGTAATTTCATTTTATGTGTTTTTAATTTTGTATTATAACGGTGCTGTGTAAGAGAGTTCTGTAGTATGAATGCATTGTGTTGTTGTGTCTGTGTCCAGTTGAGATATTTGAAGTGTGGTTGTTGAATAGTATTAATGTTGTATTTCAGAGACACGCTTCTTCATTTGCGGTTCTCTTCTCTCTCTTGATTCTTCATGTCATGTGTCTAAGTAGTGTGTAAAATCAGTGCCACTGGGTATATATTTTCATATGTAGAGTGATCTAATGCTGTGTTCTGATCTCTATGTGTGAGTGGGTTTTTTGTATAGTGTATTTAGTGTTTTGTAGAGACGTATTTCTTCATGAGACAAAATCTTCTTTCTGCATTCTTCATGTAATGGTAATTTAAGTGGTTTGATATGTGAACTGTGAGTGTTGGAAAGGTGTTGTATTGCAGTTATCTGCAGTGAAATATACGTGGATGTATGGAAGATATGTGGTATAGTATGTTCTGCCATTTTTATATTGAATATGGAGTTCTATATGTTTCTGGTGCCGTAGAGTGGATTTATTCATTCATTGAACATTCTCGATAATTAACAGCTTGCATATCTGTTTCTGGAAAATGGTAACATTGTATTTTATCCTCGCAGATAGTTTTTTGGCACATTTGTATACTGCAATAATAGGAATTCAAAAGTTTTGGTTTATTAGGTCTTTCCCATTTTCATTTGTAAACTAATATATGCCAGAATTGTATACATCATCATAAATGGTACTCCGTTTCAATACCGAGGTGTCCGATACTTTAATCCAACCATGAACTTAGCTTATGGTAAGCTGCGTATGGTAAGCAATATTAGTCATGTTTTATTAGTAACGTCTTATCATCTGTTTCAGTTATTTACTTTATTCATCACAGTACGCATCTGAATATGTCAAATACTCTTGTAATTAATTCATGTTCTTTCATTTAGAGAACACTCAGTGGTAGGTGTCATCACCTAATATGTCTCAATTTTAAGATGCAGCTAATGGCTTTGCAGGTCTCAATGACCGTTACATATCCTCCATTGCATGCTTTGTGTCAGTGTACTGAAGTGTATTTGGAAGCTTGTTTGTGTTGTATAGAGTTGTTGTTTGTCGAAGTTCATGTTCTCTCTTTGTGTTTTGAAATTTTCTTTCTTGATTCTTCATGTAATTTGATTTTTGGTTTTTTTAATTTTGTATTGTGTAAATACTATGTAAGAGAGTTCTGTAATATGAATGCATAGTGTTGTTGTGTCTGTGTCCAGTTGAGATATTTGAAGTGTGTTTGTTGAATAGTATTAATGTTTTATTTCGGAAACACGTTTCTTCATTTGTGGTTCTCTTCTCTCTCTCAAATCTTCATGTCATTTGTCTAAGTAGTGTCTGAACCGAGTGTCATTGGGTATATACTTTCATATGTAGAATGATCTAATGCTGTGTTCTGATCTCTATGTGTGAGTGGGTTTTTTGTATTGCGTATATAGTGTGTTGTAGAGACGAATTTCTTCATGAGACCAAATCTTCTTACTGCATTCTTTATGTTGTGTTAATGTAAGTCGTTTGAGATGTGGACTGTGAGTGTTGGAAAGGTGTTGTATTGCAGTTATCTGTAGAGATATATTCGTGTGTGTATGGAGGATACGAGGAATAGCTTGTTCTGCCATTTTTATATCGGACATGGAGTTCTATATGTATCTGGTGATATAAAGTGGATTTATTCATTCATTGAACGTTCTCAATAATTAACAGCTTGCATATGTGTCTCTGGAAACATGGTAACATTGTAATTTATCCATGTAGAGAGTTTTCTGGCACACTTGTAACTGCAATAATAGGAATTCAAAAGATTAGGTTTGTTAGGTTTCTTTCCCATTTTCATTTGTAAACTAATATATGCCAGAATTGTTTACATCATTAATGGCACTCTGTTTCAATACAGAGGTATCCGATGCTTTAATCCATCCATGAACCTAGCATATGGTAAGCTGCATATGGTAAGCTATTTTAGTCATGTTTTGTTAGTAACATCTTATCATCAGTTTCAGTTATTTACCTTATTCATCACCGTACACAATTGAATATGTCAAATACTCTTGAAATAACTTCATGTTCTTTCATGTAGAGAACACTCAGTGGTAGGTGTCATAACCTAATATGTCTCAATTTTAAGATGCAGCTAATGGCTTTGCGGGTCCCAATGACCGTTACATATCCTCCATTGCATGTTTTGTGTCAGTGTACTGAAGTGTATTTGGAAGCTTGTTTGTGTTGTGTAGAGTCATTGTTTGTGGAATTTCATCTTCTCTCGTCATATTTGGAAATCTTCTTTCTTGATTCTTTATGTAATTTGATTTTCGGTGTTTTTAATTTTGTATTATGTTAGTGCTGTGTAAGAGAGTTCTCTAGTTAGAATGCATTGCGTTGTTGTGTCTGTGTCCAGTTGAGATATTGGAATTGTGTTTGTTGAATAATATTAATGTTGTATTTCGAAGACACGTTTCTTCATTTGTGGTTCTCTCCTCTCTCTTGTTTCTTCATGTAATTTGTCTAACTAGTGTGTAAAACGAGTGTCATTGCCTATATATTTTCATATGTAGAGTGACCTAATGCTGTGTTCTGATCTCTATGTGTGAGTGGGTTTTTTGTATAGTGTATTTAGTGTTTTGTAGAGACGTATTTCTACAGGAGACAAAAACTTCTTTCTGCATTCTTCATGTAATGGTAGTATAAGTGGTTTGATATGTGGACTGTGAGTGTTGGAATGGTGTTGTATTGCAGTTATCTGCAGAGAAAGATAAATGGATGTATGAAGGATATGTGGTATAGTATGTTCTGCTATTTTTATATTGGACATGGAGTTCTATATGTATCTGGTGACGTAGAGTGGATTTATTCTTTCATTGAACATTCTCGATAATGAACAGCTTGCATATCAGATTCTGGAATAAGGTAACATTGTATTTTATCGTCGCAGATAGTTGTTTGGCACATTTGTATACTGCAATAATAGGAATTCAAAAGTTTAGGTTTATTAGGTCTTTCCCATTTTCATTTGTAAACTAATATATGCACGTATTGTATACATCATAAATGGTACTCCGTTTCAATACCGAGGTGTCCGATACTTTAATCCAACCATGAACTTAGCATATGGTAAGCTGCATATGGTAAGCTATATTAGTCATGTTTTATTAGTAACGTCTTATCATCTGTTTCAGTCACTTACTTTATTCATCACAGTACGCAATTGAAAATGTCAAATACTCTTGTAATAATTTCATGTTCTTTCATTTAGAGAATGCTCAGTGGTAGGTGTCATCACCTAATATGTCTCAATTTTAAGATGCAGCTAATGGCTTTGCAGGTCTCAATGACCGTTACATATTCTCCATTGCAGGTTTTGTGTCAGTGTACTGCAGTGTATTTAAAAGCTTGTTTGTGTTGTATAGAGTCGTTGTCTGTGGAAGTTCATCTTCTCTCTTCATGTTTGGAAATCTTCTTCCTTGATTCTTCATATAATTTCATTTTAGGTGTTTTTAATTTTGTATTGTGTAGGTGCTGTGTAAGAGAGTTCTGTAGCATGAATGCATTATGTTGTTGTGTCTGTGTCCAGTTGAGATAATTGAAGTGTGTTTGTTGAATAGTATTAATGTTGTATTTCGGAGACACGCTTCTTCATTTGTGGATCTCTCCTCTCTCTTGATTCTTCATGTTATTTGTCTAAGTAGTGTGTAAAACGAGTGTCATTGGGTATATATTTTCATATGTAGAGTGATCTAATACTGTGTTCTGGTCTGTATGTGTGAGTGGGTTTTGTAAAGCGTATATAGTGTTCTGTAGAGACGTATTTCTTCATGAGACCAAATCTTCTTTCTGCATTCTTCTTGTAGTGTTAATGTAAGTGGTTTGATATGTGGACTGTGAGTGTTGGGAAGGTGTTGTATTGCAGTTATCTGTAGATAAATATACTGGTATGTATGGAGGATATGTGGTATACTTTGGTTCTGCCATTTTTATATCGGACATGGAGTTCTATATGTATCTATAGAAATAGAGTGGATTTATTCAGTCATTAAACTTTCTCTATAAATAACAGCTTGCAAATCTTTTTCTGGAAACGTGGTAACAGTGTATTTTCTCCACGTAGGGAGCTTTCTGGCACACTTGTATACTGCAATAATAGGAATTCAAAAGTTTATGTTTATTAGGTTTCTTTCCATTTTCATTTATAATCTAATTTATGCCAGAATCGTATACATCATAAACAGTACTCCGTTTCAATACCGAGGTGTCCGATACTTTAATCCATCCATGAACTTAGCATACGGTATGCTGTTTATGGTAAGCTATATTAGTCATTTTTTATTAGTAACATCTTATCATCTGTTTCAGTTAGTTACTTTATTTATCACAGTACGCCTCTGAGTATGTCAAATACTCTTGAAATAAATTCATATTCTTTCATTTAGAGAACACTGAAGGGTAGGTGTCATCACCTAATATGTCTCAATTTTAAGATGCAGCTAATGGCTCTGCAGGTCTCAATGACCGTTACATTTCCTCCATTGCATGTTTTGTGTCAGTGTACTGAAGTGTATTTGGAAGCTTGTTGGTGTTGTATAGAGTCATTGTTTGTGGAAGTTCATCTTCTCTCTTCATGTTAGGAAATCTTCTTTCTTGATTCTTCATGTAATTTCATTTTAGGTGTTTTTAATTTTGTATTGTGTAGGTGCTGTGTAAGAGAGTGCTGAGGTGTGAATGCATTGTGTTGTTGTGTCTGTGTCCCATTGAGATATTTGAAGTGTGTTTGTTGAATAGTATTAATGTTGTATTTAGGAGACACGTTTCTTCATTTGTGGTTCTCTTCTCTCTCTTGATTCTTCATGTCATTTGTCTAAGTAGTGTGTAAAACGAGTGTCATTGGGTATATATTTTCATATGTAGAGTGATCTAAGGCTGTGTTCTGATCTGTATGTGTGAGTGGGTTTTTTGTATGGCGTATACAGTGTTTTGTAGAGACGTATTTCCTCATGAGAACAAACATTCTTTCTGCATTCTTCATGTAGTGTTAATGTAAGTGGTTTGATATGTGGACTGTAAGTGTTGGAAAGGTGTTGTATTGTAGTTATCTGTAGAGAAATATATGTGTGTGTATGGAGGATAAGTGGTATAGTTTGTTCTTCCTTTTTTATATCGGACATGGAGTTCTATATGTATCTAGAGAGATAGAGTGCATTTGTTCGGTCATTGAACTATCTCAATAAATAACAGCTTGCATATCTTTTTCTATAAACATGGTAACAATTTATTTTCTCGATGTAGGGAGCTTTCTGGCACACTTGTATACTGCAATAATAGGAATTCAAAAGTTTACGATTATTAGGTTTCTTTCCATTTTCATTTGTAAAGTAATATAAGCCAGAATTGTATACATCATAAATGGTACTCAGTTTCAATACCGAGGTGTCCGATATGTTAATCCATCCATGAACTTAGCATATGGTAAGCTGCATATAGTAAGCTATATTAGTCATATTTCATTAGTATCGTCTTATCATCTCTTCCAGTTATTTACTTTATTCATCACAGTACGCATCTGAATATGTCAAATACTCTTGAAATAAATTCATATTCTTTCATTTAGAGAACTCTCAGTGGTAGGTGTCTTCTCCTAATATGTCTCAATTTTAAGATGCAGCTAATGGCTTTGCAGGTCTCAATGACCGTTACATATTCTCCATTGCAGGTTTTGTATCAGTGTACTGAAGTGTATTTGGAAGCTTGTTTGTGTTGTATAGGGTCGTTGTTTGTGGAATTTCATCTTCTTCCTTCGTGTTTGGAAATCTTCTTTCTTGATTCTTCATGTAATTTGATTTTCGGTGTTTATAATTTATTATTATGTAAGTGCTGTGTAAGAGAGTTCTCTAGTTATAATGCATTGCGTTGTTGTGTCTGTGTCCAGTTGAGATTTTGGAATTGTGTTTGTTGAATAGTATTAATGTTGCATTTCGGAAACACGTTTCTTCATTTGTGGTTCTCTTCTCTCTCTTGATTCTTCATGTCATGTGTCTAAGTAGTGTGTAAAATCAGTGCCACTGGGTTTATATTTTCATATGTAGAGTGGTCTAACGCTGTGTTCTGATCTGTATGTGTGAGTGGGTTTTTTGTATAGCGTGTATAGTGTTTTGTAGAGGCGTATTTCTTCATGAGACCAAATCTTCTTTCTGCATTCTTCATACAGTGTTAATGTAAGTGGTTTGAGATGTGGACTGTGAGAGTTGGAATGGTGTTGTACTGCAGTTGTCTGTAGAGAAATATACGAGTATGTATGGAGGATATGTGGTATGTTTGCTCTGCCATTTTTATACCGGACATGGAGTTCTATATGTATCTAGAGAAATTGAGTGGATTTGTTCAGTCATTGAACTTTCTCAATAAATAACAGATTGCATATCTGTTTCTGGGAACATGGTAACAATTTACATTCTCCACATAGAGAGCTTTCTGGCACACTTGTATACTGCAATAATAGGAATTCAAAAGTTTACGATTATTAAGTTTCTTTCCATTTTCATTTGTAAAGTAATATAAGCCAGAATTGTATACATCATAAATGGTACTCAGTTTCAATACCGAGGTGTCCGATACGTTAATCCATCCATGAACTTAGCATATGGTAAGCTGCATATGGCAAGCTATATTAGTCATCTTTTATTAGTAACATCTTATCATCTGTTTCAGTTATTTACTTTATTCATCACAGTACGCATCTGAATATGTCAAATACTCTTGAAATAAATTCATATTCTTTCATTTAGAGAACTCTCAGTGGTAGGTGTCTTCTCCTAATATGTCTCAATTTTAAGATGCAGCTAATGGCTTTGCAGGTCTCAATGACCGTTACGTATCCTCCATTGCATATTTTGTATCAGTGTACTGAAGTGTATTTGGAAGCTTGTTTGTGTTGTATAGGGTCGTTGTTTGTGGAATTTCATCTTCTTCCTTCGTGTTTGGAAATCTTCTTTCTTGATTCTTCATGTAATTTGTTTTTCGGTGTTTATAATTTTTTATTATGTAAGTGCTGTGTAAGAGAGTTCTCTAGTTAGAATGCATTGCATTGTTGTGTCTGTGTCCAGTTGAGATATTGGAATTGTGTTTGTTGAATAGTATTAATGTTGCATTTCGGAAACACGTTTCTTCATTTGTGGTTCTCTTCTCTCTCTTGATTCTTCATGTCATTTGTCTAAGTAGTGTGTAAAACGAGTGTCATTGGGTATATATTTTCATATGTAGAGTGCTCTAATGCTGTGTTCTGATCTCTATGTGTGAGTGAGTTTTTTGTATAGTGTATTTAGTGTTTTGTAGAGACGTATTTCTTCAAGAGACAAAATCTTCTTTCTGCATTCTTCATGTAATGGTAATGTAAGTGGTTTGATATGTGGACTGTGAGTGTTGGAAAGGTGTTGTATAGCAGTTATCTGCAGTGAAATATACGTGGATGTATGGAAGATATGTGGTATAGTATGTTCTGCCATTTTTATATTGGATATGGAGTTCTATAAGTTTCTGGTGCCGTAGAGTGGATTTATTCATTCATTGAACATTCTCGATAATTAACAGCTTGCTTATCTGTTTCCGGAAACATGGTAACATTGTATTTTATCCTCGCAGCTAGTTTTTTGGGTCATTTGTATACTGCAATAATAGGAATTGAAAAGTTTTGGTTTATTAGGTCTTTCCCATTTTCATTTGTAAACTAATATGTGCCAGAATTGTATACATCATCATAAATGGTACTCCGTTTCAATACCGAGGTGTCCGATACTTTAATCCAACCATGAACTTAGCTTATGGTAAGCTGCGTATGGTAAGCAATATTAGTCATGTTTTATTAGTAACGTCTTATCATCTGTTTCAGTTATTTACTTTATTCATCACAGTACGCATCTGAATATGTCAAATACTCTTGTAATTAATTCATGTTCTTTCATTTAGAGAACACTCAGTGGTAGGTGTCATCACCTAATATGTCTCAATTTTAAGATGCAGCTAATGGCTTTGCAGGTCTCAATGACCGTTACATATCCTCCATTGCATGCTTTGTGTCAGTGTACTGAAGTGTATTTAGAAGCTTGTTTGTGTTGTATAGAGTTGTTGTTTGTCGAAGTTCATGTTCTCTCTTTGTGTTTTGAAATTTTCTTTCTTGATTCTTCATGTAATTTGATTTTTGGTTTTTTTAATTTTGTATTGCGTAAATACTATGTAAGAGAGTTCTGTAATATGAATGCATTGTGTTGTTGTGTCTGTGTCCAGTTGAGATATTTGAAGTGTGTTTGTTGAATAGTATTAATGTTTTATTTCGGAAACACATTTCTTCATTTGTGGTTCTCTTCTCTCTCTCGAATCTTCATGTCATTTGTCAAAGTAGTGTCTGAACCGAGTGTCATTGGGTATATACTTTCATATGTAGAATGATCTAATGCTGTGTTCTGATCTCTATGTGTGAGTGGGTTTTTTGTATTGCGTATATAGTGTGTTGTAGAGACGAATTTCTTCATGAGACCAAATCTTCTTACTGCATTCTTTATGTTTTGTTAATGTAAGTGTTTTGAGATGTGGACTGTGAGTGTTTAAAGGTGTTGTATTGCAGTTATCTGTAGAGAAATATTCGTGTGTGTATGGAGGATACGAGGAATAGCTTGTTCTGCCATTTTTATATCGGACATGGAGTTCTATATGTATCTGGTGATATAAAGTGCATTTATTCATTCATTGAACGTTCTCAATAATTAACAGCTTGCATATGTGTCTCTGGAAACATGGTAACATTGTATTTTATCCATGTAGAGAGTTTTCTGGCACACTTGTAACTGCAATAATAGGAATTCAAAAGATTAGGTTTGTGAGGTTTATTTCCCATTTTCATTTGTAAACTAATATATGCCAGAATTGTTTACATCATTAATGGCACTCTGTTTCAATACAGAGGTATCCGATGCTTTAATCCATCCATGAACCTAGCATATGGTAAGCTGCATATGGTAAGCTATAGTAGTCATGTTTTATTAGTAACATCTTATCATCAGTTTCAGTTATTTACCTTATTCATCACCGTACACAATTGAATATGTCAAATACTCTTGAAATAACTTCATGTTCTTTCATGTAGAGAACACTCAGTGGTAGGTGTCATCACCTAATATGTTTCAATATTAAGATGCAGCTAATGGCTTTGCGTGTCCCAATGACCGTTACATATCCTCCATTGCATGTTTTGTGTCAGTGTACTGAAGTGTATTTGGAAGCTTGTTTGTGTTGTATAGAGTTCTTGATAGTGGAAGTTCATCTTCTCACTTTGTGTTTGGAAATTTTCTTTCTTGATTCTTCATGTAATTTGATTTATGGTGTTTTTAATTTTCTATTCTGTAAATACTATGTAAGAGAGTTCTGTAATATGAACGCATTGTGTTGTTTGGTCTGTGTCCAGTTGAGATATTTGCAGTGTGTTTGTTGAGTAGTATTAATGTTTTATTTCGGAGACACGTTTCTTCATTTGTGGTTCTCTTCTCTCTCTTGATTCTTCATGTCATTTGTCTCAAACGAGTGTCATTGGGTATATATTTTCATATGTAAAGTGATCTAATGCTGTGTTCTGATCTCTATGTGTGAGTGGGTTTTTTGTATAGCGCATATATTGTTTTGCAGAGACGAATTTGTTCATGAGAACAAATCTTCTTACTGCATTCTTCATGTAGTGTTAGTGTAAGTGGTTTTATATGTGGACTATAAGTGTTGGAAAGGTGTTGTATTGCAGTTATCTGTAGAGAAATATACGTGTGCGTACGGAGGATATGTGGTATAGCTTGTTCTGCCATTTTTATATCGGACTTGGAGTTCTATATGTATCTGGTGATATAGAGTGGATTTCTTCATTCATTGAACGTTCTCAATAATTAACAGCTTGCATATTTGTTTCTGGAATCATGGTAACATTGTATTTTATCCATGTAGAGAGTTTTCTGGCACACTTGTATTCTGCAATAATAGGAATTCAAAAGTTTAGGTTTATTAGGTTTCTTTCCCATTTTCATTTGTAAACTAATATATGCCAGAATTGTATACAACATGAATGGTACTCCGTTTCAATACCAAGGTGTCTGATGCTTTAATCCATCCGTGAACTTAGCATATGGAAAACCTGCATGTGGTAAGCTATTTTAGTCATGTTTTATTAATAACATCTTATCATCTGTTTCAGTTATTTACTTTACTCATCACAGTACGCATCTGAATATGTCAAATACTCTTGAAATAAATTCATATTCTTTCATTTAGAAAACACTCAGTGGTAGGTGTCATCACCTAAAATGTCTCAATTTTATGATGCAGCTAATGGCTTTGCAGGTCTCAATGACTGTTACATATCCTCCATTGCATGTTTTGTGTCAGTGTACTGAAGTGTATTTGGAAGCTTGATGATGTTATATAGAGTCATTGTTTGTGGAAGTTCATCTTCTCTCTTCATGTTTGGGAATCTTCTTTCTTAATTCTTCATGTAATTTCTTTAGAGGTGTTATTGATTTTGTATTGTGTAGGTGCTGTATAAGAGAGTTGTGTAGTATGAATGCATTGTGTTGTTGTGTCTGTGTCCAGTTGAGGTATTTGAAGTATGTTTGTTGAATAGTATTAATGTTGTATTTCGGAGAGACGTTTCTTCATTTCTGGTTCTCTTCTCTCTCTTGATTCTTCATGTCATTTGTCTAAGTAGTGTGTAAAACGAGTGTCATTGGGTATATATTTTCATAGGTAGAGTGATCTAATGCTGTGTTCTGATATGTATGTGTGAGTGGGTTTGATGTAAAGGGTATATAGTATTTTGTAGAGACATATTTGTTGATGACATCAAATCTTCTCTCTGCATTTTTCATGTCGTGTTAATTTAAGTGGTTTGATATGTGGACTGTGAGTGTTTGAAAGGTGTTGTATTGCAGTTAGGTGTAGAGAAATATATAAGAGTATGTATGGAGGATATGTGGTATAGTTTGTTCTGCCCTTTTACATTGTACATAGAGTTCTATATGTATGTGGAGATATAGAGTTGGATTTATTCTGTCATTGAACTTTCTCAGTAATTAACAGCTTACACGTTTGTTTCTGGAAACATGGCAACAATTAATTTTTTCCACATAGAGAGTTGTCTGGCACACTTGTATACTGGCATAATAGGAACTAAAATATTTAGGTTTATTAGGCTTTTTTCCCATTTTCATTTGCAAACTAAGATTTGCCAGAATTGTATACATCATAAATTGTAATCAGTTACTATACCAAGGTGTCCGATACTTGAATCCATCCATGAACATACCATATAGTGAGCTGCATTAGTCATGTTTTCTTAGTGATATTTTCATCTGTTTCAGTTATTTACTTTATTCGTCACAGTTCACAATTGCTTATGTCAATTACTCTCGAGCTAAATTCATGTTCGTTCATTTAGAGAACACTCAGTGGTAGGTGTCATTACCTAATATGTATCAATTTTATGATGCAGCTAATGGCTTTGTAGGTCCCAGTGATCATCACATATCCTCCATTGCATGTTTTGTGTCAGTGTATTGAAGTGTATTTGGAAGAATGTTTGTGTTGTATAGATTCATTGTTTGTGAAAGTTCCTCTTCTCTCTTTATGTTTGGAAATCTTCTTTCTTGATTTTTCATGTAGTTTGATTTATGCAGTTTTTATTTTGTCTTGTGTAAATACTGTGTAGGAGAGTTCTGTCATGTGAATGCTTTGTGTCGTAGTGTCTGTGTCCAGTTGAGATATTTGAGGTGTGTTTGTTGAATAGTATTGATGTTGTAGTTTGGAGACATATTTCTTCATGTGCAGTTCTCTTCTCTCTTGTTTCTCCATATCGTTTGAGTGACTATACAAAAAATGACTGTCATTTAGTTTATAATTTCTGATGTAGAGTGATTCTATAGTTGTATTTCTATCTGTTTGTGTGAGCGATTTTTTTTGTGACATATTGCTTGATGTGACAAAATCTTTTTCTTGCAATCTTCATGTATTGTTAATGTAAGTGGTTTAATATGTGCACTGTCATTGCTGAGAAGATGTTGTATTGCAGTTTTCTGTAAAGTAATATATGAGTGTCTCAATGGGATAATGTGCCAACAGTTTTGGCGAATAATTTTGATTATGTTTACTGTGTAAATCTGCATTTTTTAGTTAGTAAAGTTATTAGCCTTACTTTATGCTAGTGAGCGGGTTTCATTTGAATGCCCCTTATATTAATGTAAGTGGATTAATAGTAATTCTAGAGCAGAGGATTACTATGGTCTCTCAAATTATGGTATTAAGTACTTCAGATCATTGACTAAAATACTCAACAATATTGAAAATGAAAGTTATTATTCAGAATGTTTAACAATATTTGTAGTTAAACCAGTACATAAGTAAGGAGATACAGCATCACCAGGTAACTGTCGACCAATATCGCTTATACCCCTAATATGATAATTAATAGAATTCTGCTTGAATAAGCAGATGAATCAATATTTTGAACTTAATGATATACTCTCTTCCTCACAGTATAGTTTCAGATCTAGCCTTTCTACAGTCTAAGCAGTTGAGAGTATGGTAGCAAAAACATACAATTGTTCTGAAAATAACGATATCTGTGCAAGATTGTTGGACCTTAGGAAAGCTTTTGATATGGTCTCCCACAATCTATCATAAAAAAACTACCACTAAAGAATGAGAGAGAATGCTCTATGCCTAATGCAGTCATACTTGGATAACAGAAAAAGGTTTGTTAAGGTAAATAATCTGATGTCAGAATGTCTCCCAGTTGTAAAGGGGGTACCTCAAGGATCTGTTCTTCGACCTTTCCTTTTCATTATTTACATAAATGATTTACCTGCAGTTGTATCGTGTATGCAGTGCTACATGCTGATGACACAACACTCACCACATGTGATACCAATCTTGAAAATGTGCAACACAGCATAGCAGTGGCAATGGAGAGGTGCATTACTTGGTTTGAGGCAAATGTACTGCAGAAGAATGATAGTAAAACTGAAGCTGTTGTATTCAACCTGAATGCTCCCAGTCATGGTACATGGTATCAAAACAGTAAAGTTATTAGGATTTCATATAGATCAAAAGCTCAGCTGTGATACTCACACAGGGAAGATATGTGGCAAATTGGCACGTGCCATATATCTGCTATGTCAGCTGAGGAGCAGTGTCAGTAAAGAACTTCTGTTGTATGCATATTTTGCATTCTTCTATTCGCACCTGAGTTATGGAATAATATCATGGGGCAATTGCATAGTCTCAAAATTACGGTTTAAATGGCAAAAGAAAGCCATAAGGTGCATAGCAGAATTTAGCCCTTGTGAATCATGTTGAGATAAATGACAGTGCCTGGCCTGTATATTTACAACTTCCTCGTCTTCATTAAAGAGAATCTGAGAATCTGACTTGACTTAAAGAGAACAGTTCAAGACCATAACATAAAAAGTGGACATACCATTAATATGCCATATGCTAGGCTTGCAAAGAGACTCAACAGCTACACATCTTGGTCCTCTCTACTTCAACAAATTACCTGCAAATGCCTACACCATGCCAGTGAATAAATTTAAAACTAGTCTTTCAAGGTGGATCAAAAGTAAAGTAATTAACTCTGCTCAAGAGTTCCTTGAGTATGTGGCAAATGACGCACTTTGCTTATGAGAATGAACTATAAATTAACTGCAAGCTATACTTATGCCACACTGTGCAACTATTTTATTATTGTTTCATGTACTTATTGTTAATTATCTGTTGGATTATTTATTTGTCATTCACTGGACTATGTAGTTCATTTATCTTGTAATTGATCAATTAGGAAACTTCTTGTTGTTATTTACATTTGCACAAATATGTATAGCATCTGTCCTGGATTATTATATTGTAGTTAATAACATTTGTCATGTCGATGATTATTATTGTGTATACACTGATGACACCAATTTCATGTAAAAATGCTCAACGGTGGAATAAAACATTTGTATTTGTAGTTCACTAGCTTTGAATCTTGTGGCTGTGTTATGTCATTAATATGTACAAGAAATAAACATTGCCAAGGATACTTCCCTGGGGGGACTTCATAGCTGAGTTATGTATTCCAGTTTTATTATTAGGATCTTACCTTCGTTTTCATAATGTACGTTTGCACACTGTCTTCTGTCATGGAGATACGAACTTTAAAAATTTGCTTCCGCTCCTATTATGTGATAAGTTTCTAATGTGGATAAAAATATTCCATTATCACTGAATCAAAGGCCTTAGCCAGATGTAGAAAAGCTCCAATTACTTTGTTTTCTTATTTTCATTATCTCACATTCTGTTACATCCATTAGGACAAAATTGAATAACTTGTTTCGGATGAAATTATTTGTGCTGTTGATTCATCAATTTTCTTTGTATGCCTTACTAAAATCCTCTTTCATAATGTTTTACTAATATTACTGGATTCTCTTATCTGTTCAGAGTAATATTGTGAATTTAGAATCTTCAGAGATATCTCAAGTTTCCTGCATTTTATAAATGAGCTCTCCACCTTATGGACATCTTTTATGAAAACGTATAATGTAATCAGTCTCTCTGTCTAAATAAGATATAAATGATGAAGCACTACTTGTACAGTGAAATTTCTCTGTTTGTACATTAAAGCTCAAATATTACTTTTGTAATTCATTTGCCTGAACCAGAGGGCTGATCAGTAAGACTTATATGATATTACGAATGTTATACTTAATCTCTTAAAATAACTTAACAACCACAACTTGTCATAGAGATCTAAAAAACAGCAATGACAGTTCTGCATATGGGAAAATGTGATTTTATCATTTGCTGCAAAATCCATTTGAACAAAACATTTAATTTTTGATGAATGGGCAATATATAATAATCTGTGATGTTGTCATTTTGGTCTTCAGATCAAAGACTGATTTAATGCATCTATGCACCTATCCCCAGTAGTCTGTCCTGTGCACATATCTGCATGGGTACTCCTGCTACAGACCACCATCCCTCCACCCCCTCCCTCCCTGCATTTTCCACAATTAGCGCATTGACAATCCCTTGATGCATCATGAGGTTCCACATCAGTATATCTCTTTCTTTACTCTGGTTGTGCCATAAATTTCTTTTTACCTCAATTTGATTCAGTACATTCTCATTAGTTACATGATCTACCATACTAATCTTTAGCTTTCTCCTGTAGGTTTACATTTTAAAAGCTGTTATTTTCTTCTTGTCTGAACCGCTTATTATTAGAGTTTCACTTCTATACAAGGCTGCACTCCAGACAAATGTGCTCAGAAAAGATTTCCTAAGATTTAAATTTATACGATATTGTGGTGCTTGTGTTGTTATGAAGAACAATATAATGTTCCCTCAGATATGTCTCAAGGAAAACTTACAGCAGCAACTTCAGCCATTATGAAATACGTGAAATTTATTTGATGTTGCAAATACGAACAACCACATGCATGAATGCATGTGTGTCCAAAGGACCAATGCATCATTCTTCTTAACAACACATGCATTGTAATATCGTAATTTCTCTGCTGATAGCATTCACTGACTTTCAATTGAAATGTCCTCCCCTGTACAGGTATTACCACTACATGATATGTGTGTGAGTACAACATTCAGCACAAGATTGATGACATATGGAAGATTGGATCTGGGTATGAGTCCTGCACAGGAAGCCAAAGTGGTTAAGATTACCACTTACATAATGCAGAAAATCCTTGCTGGGGTTCCAGTCCACAATAGATTTCATTGTTGACATTCCTTATACAGCTAATGGTTGTTTGTAATCACATCTGTGAGTACATTTCAAGTATTTAAATTTTTATTCTACATTAACAAATGTATCTTTTTTCAGACATCCTATGTTGGTTTTGCTGATTTGCAGTTTATATCCACTGATTGGCCATTGTCATTTATTTGTTGCTGAAGTAACACACTTTACTTCTACTTTTAGTTTTAATTCCTTTTCTAGCTCCCTCAGCAGCACCTGATTTAATTCTAACACATTTAAGTGCCCTTATTTTACTGTTGTTCATGTGGATCTTGTAACATCTTCTCAGTTCATGCTATTCAACTATTCATCCAAGTCATTTTTCCTCTGACAGAGTTAGAGTGCCGTCTGCAGATGTCTGGATTTTAAATTCTTCAGCCTCAACTTAATTTCACTTTATAGATTTTTCTTTGGTTTCCTTTACTGCTTGCTCATTGTATATGCCCAATATTCAAATAAAGAACTAAAGAAGATGGACCACACCAAACAGCAACCAAGCTTTATAAGAAACTACATTGTGACGTTAAAATGATAAAAGATACTTCGGGAGTGGACTGAACAGATGCATGACAACTACTGTCTGCTGTGATGAAAATTATCTGTGCATATGCAAACTTGTTTGCAATTTTTTTTGTACTTAGTGTCATATTTAATATACATGATTAACTTTGGCTGCTTTGAATGTCTGTAGTAAGTTCCAGAAATGTGACCTGTCCAATACTATAATGTACTTGATGTACAAAAAGATTAAAAGAATCAATAAACTACTTAACTTTGGTTGATAACTTGAGATTTTCATTTTCTCTGAGAAGAGGTATAATATGTTGAATACACACTCTCTGTTCTCATATTTTTGTCACAGCAGGCCATGTGGTTGTAATTTTGTTTTCAGAGATTGGAATACGTCATTTTAGCCTGTCACAATTATGTCCTTTCATACTTTGAGGTATTCTCTGTACTATAATTGTAACTGGGGTGTAGCTGTCTTCCAGATTACATATAGTTCATATTTTTCTCATTTGAGATTTAGCATAAATGGCCTCTTGATCAATCTGAGAAATCATCAAAGATATACCACCTTAAGAAACACCTCATCCCTACATTCCTGGTACTCTAAGGTCAAGTAGTATCAGAATTAAGGTCATCAACATCAAAGGGACAAATCACTAAACCTTATGATTAACATTCCACGTTTAGTTAATAATTTCCTACTACTGCGGGAATCTTCTTTGAGCAGCAATATTTCTGAACAATCTAAAGGCTGAAAGAAAGTGAACCCTTCCTAAAAGTAATTACAGGAATTTGACCCTGGGTAAGTTGAGCTCCACTGTCAATATTAGCTGAGTATAAGCTTGATAAGTCACCTCTTCCATATTGTCATAGTAGGCTGTGTTTGGTGTGACTTCAGTTAGGGAAAATTGAGGTGTGTAGTGTGAGATGGAGCCATGCCACAAAAAATGAAAAACTGGGCTTTGGCTCTTTTCAATATTTGTTGACACCTTGCATCTATCCTTTGAACTAGAACCACGTAGCACAGCTGCTGCCCTTTCTGCAGCAGTTGTCCTAAATCCTTGAATGTATCATTTTGAATGAGATGAAGGGCTGTGCTACATAACGATGTTGTCTACTGTGTGAGCTGCAGATGTACCAACATAGAACTGTTACAGATTGGTTTATCACTTATATGGGAATAACATATTGTTCCAAAATATAATTGTTGCTTCTATATTTGCATTTTGTCTCTTCATTGCAATGAACATGGTATATCATTCTTCTGTGTATGTAAGTTGCACTTCTGGTAACAATGTTTTACAATAGTGAGAGAAATATGGATCATTGAGTATCAGAAAATGTTGAAAAGGTGATAAAAATGCAATCATAATCTGCATAAATGAATGACAGCAGATGTGAAGGGGAAAGAAGCAGTGGAGATGAATATGTGAGTGATAAAACCAGTAAGTAAGTTACAGTAAAGCAATAAGGACCTGGATGTGACTGGGGAAAAAAAAAAAAAAAAAAATCGGATGGATCTAACTTCAGCTGGAGCAGCTATTTAATGTTACATGAAGTTTCTGAAACATAATTATTTTGTGAGTTTTACAAGCTGCAGGACTAAAATATTCAGAATAAAAATCTCAGAGGCCTTGCTGAGCATAAGGGCTACTGTAGGAGCTACACTAAAAAAACATGATGTAGGAGTGTTCAGAAGAAAGCTGTCATTTGCTTACAGGGGAACATTGGTGACTGTAACAAAACACAATGTATGTTTTAGAAACATTTTGAGCAATTTTTGCACCATCACAGAAAAGGGCATCAACAGCTAGAGGGACAGGAAAGTGTTTAATATTCATGAAGATTAATTAGGGACGAAAATACTGATGAAATTAAAACATCATATCTCTGCATGCCATGTATAGATAAGATGTAGAAAACCTACCAGGTTGGATACTGTTCGAGGCTATATTTTAAAGTTGCAGAAATACAGATTCCATTATTCATGGAAAGACAATACAGGTTAGGCGTACGTTTCTGTGTCATCAGTCTTCTGACTGATTCAATATGGCCCACCATGAATTCTTCTCCTTTACCAACCTCTTCATCTTAGAGTATCATTTGCTACCTACATCCTCAGTTATTTTCTGGATGTCCCACTCTCTGTTTTCTTGTAGAGTTTTTACTCTCTACAGCTCCCTCTAGTACCATGGAAGTTATTTCCTGCTGGCTTAATGACGTTCTATCATCATGTACCTCCTTCTTGTCAGGGTATTCCATATATTCCTATCCTCATCAATTTTATGGAGAACCCCCTCGTTCCTTACCTTATGAGTACACTTCAGTGTACATTGTAAATGTGAAATGCACCATTTCTATGGAGGAGAATTCCTACAAACATGGGTTTTATGTGTAAAATATTGAGCATATAATAAAATTTTCAGTGCAAAGTTTTTATAAGCTTCAAGTTACCACATACAGACACATGCAAAACATATGATGAGTACAGTGCTACTCCAAACAATGATATACCTTTGGATGTCAGGCTACATCAACTTTGATCTGACAAAGCATATGCTATGTTGAGGTAAAACACAAAGGCTTGTTTCAGTAATGATTGTGACTGCTCTGTAATCACTTATGATTTACAATAATCACTGCTGAGACCTAAAATTCAAAGAGAGACATTGTGCTACATAAGACAGGTAGTGGGTATGCAACTTGGCTTCTGCATATGCAACTCCATTTCAGGTATTATGTGCTTGTGGCCAGATGATATTGGCTCATGCAGTTCATCAGAAAATGCATCATGTATCATAAAAGTGCAGAGTGATCCCTCAAATATTCATTATAAAAGAAAGTTGATTTTTTTTTCAGATCTTGCCCTGGACAAAAAACAAAATGCAATACCATGTTTGATGTGTACTCTCATTTTCAAAGGACTCTATGACACCATTCATCATTATTTCCTTGTTCCTGGATGTACCTGTTTATGCACTGGCCAAGATTCTGACACAATAAAAAAAAAAATCTGAAAAACAGATCATATATACACAGCTGACCAGTGGTGTGAATTTGTGAAAAATGCTAGAGTCATAAACCCATTTAAGGTCATTCCAAGGACAACAGAAAATTTCAGGAATTTTCAGTAGCTGAACAATAAAGTAGTTAGGAGTTGTGTTGTAGGAAATGGTGTTACCGTTAACAGTAGGAAAATTGGTGCTCTAAAATTTGGTAGACAATGGAAGAGTGACATGGGCTGGAACTCTTCAAAAAAGTGCCAGGTCATCGCTCCAAAACCAGAATAGACCCAGTGGCTGATTATCCTTATATGACTAAACTTCTTGCGGAAATATTTTTTCCACACAGAAGACCTAATCAACCCTGAAGTTAAAAGACCTTGTTCCACTAATTCCATACATTTCTCTAGTTCTTCTTGGAGTTTAATGAAATCGTTTTTTTGTTGAAATGGAAGCCTGATAACACGATTTACAGTTGGCCAACAGTATATCAACCATGATAAAACTTTTTGATATGTGTGTATAACTTTTTTTTTTAAATTGTTGTATTTGTTGTGGCATACAATGTTGTAATCATTCCTATTTACATTAAACTTTAAATTTTTCCTATTGCACAAAGTATGTGACAAAAAGTTAAGAAGGAAAAAGTTAACCCTTTATTGTACAAATAAGATCTTAATACAATGTTTTAGAAAACCGTATTTATTTCCATTTCTTCTCAAAGTAACATAGTTCCCTCTCTCACTAGACGCCTCACTTCACAGAGTATTTCTGAAATGTTTACTTTTTCAGTAACCATCTCCACTCTTATCAAGTCTTATGTTAATTCACCTTATGGTATTGTGATTGGTCATAATATTGGAAAACCTATACACACATTTATTATGTGTTTACCTTGTTTTATAATTTTCATTCAGTCTTACAGTACACACACCCTAGATGACTTTGACCAGCAACTTTGCTGTGCATTGACTATTAATCTTTGTTGTTATTGATACTGAACTTTAAATGAAATAAAGACAAATTTAAACATACACAAGTAGTGAATTGTGAGAAATGACAAGCTAGTAAGTAGCATATCAACATTACAGGGTCAGGAGTGGAATCATCAACAATGATCTTGATACGACTCATTTCATAGCTGCAGCTATAATAGCAAAGATGTCTATGATGCATTAAACTCTAGCTTCCCTAAGTTTAGCTGCATATGGCCATGGGAACAGTTATTAGGTAATTATCTTCTCAAGCAAAGAAAAAGGGAGTGGAGGAGGCAGTGAAGAAGTAGGACTTTGTGATTGAGTCACTAAATGTATGTAAAAAAAAAAAAAAATAAAATAAAAAAAAAACTGCAGTGACTTTGTGTGTGTGTGTGTGTGTGTGTGTGTGTGTGTGTGTGTGTGTGTGTGTGTGTGTGTGTGTGCCTAATTATAGAAAGTTAGATAACAGTGTGTCTCTTTACAGTGGTGTTTTTGATTGCTGAGATTTAGTGAAAAACCAACTTTCGCACATGTGAAGAACACATGTGCTTTGTTAAATATGACACAGTGTACATCAGTGTTTGATGGAGGCTAGACATGTAAATACGGCCAACCACTGAATACAAAAGTACAGGCTTCATTTACTAAACAATACCAAAGATGTAAAATACATCAACACTGCAGCATTACATTGGGTCAATGCAAATTTTTATCATTGATTTGGGTATGAGACCATCTGCAGGAAATGTCTATTGCATCAGCAGAGAAAGAGACTTTAAGTGTACTGTAGCTATAATAAGAAATAAAACACACTAAATGTGATACTGACCTTTTGGGAAGAACTGACCTGTTAGCTTGGCTGCCTCCTGTGGTACAGTTGCACACAGTTAGCAGACGTGGAGCCCTAACCTGCCTGTTTCACAGCTGCAACAAGAAGAAGCTGATGCACAATAATAATATTGCTGTCTCTTCTTAAAACATTCTGAAATAAAAAATATAAATGATTACAACAGTCACATTGATAATTCACTTTATATAATTATATAGAATGAGATATAGAAAGTCATTTCTGTTGCAAGAATGTATAATAAATTAATCGTGAATTGTTATTTAGGAATGATACTATTGATATTGCCAAATAACTGAACCTTGAAGTACCAAATACCCTTGAAAATGTAGCTTCAATTTTGTTGATGAACACGTATGAGTATATGTGTGACATGGAGTTTGGGTCAGTATGCACTACAATATTGTGCTTTGTGTGACTAAAATTTGGAATGGCTTCTGCTATCACAAATCTTACAACTGTGAAAGCTACACAGTCAATTTTGTCAGTGTAAGAAAGGCAAACCCTTTAACTTCCAGACATTTTTGTGTAATGTACAGAGAAAATGTCAGGAGTGATAGCATTGTCAATCAATAGTGCTGATTATTTCAAAGCTGCTCACTTCATGGTAGATTACAATTACCATTTTTGGGACAGGAAAAGCATATTTATGGAGTGAATCACAATGATCATTTCAACAGTGCACAGTGAAATATTGTAGAAGTTACAAATACCAGTTCAAAGCATGTCACATGGCCTATTAAGTCCTTGCATGGTTTTGCTGTGTAATAATTTTTGTTCACATAATGCCACAAGAAATGAAATAAAGCTTGATAAGAATGAATAGATGTTGTTGGGCATCTTCTGTACACCCTTAACCCTTTAACTGCTCTGGTCGTGTTAATGCACATGCTTTTGTACCTGTCCCTGTGTGCTCTGAATGTTTTTATGCACACCAACAGTCCTACCTGGTACTCTGAATGTGTCTACATGTAAACATGTTCAGAGTACAAGATAGAAGTACTTGTGGCTCGTGTAAACATGTTCGGAGCACACAGGACAGGTACAAAGGCACGGGCGTTAACACATCCAGAGCAGTTAAAGGTTTAATTTGGCAACCAGTGATTACTACTTCTTCCACTGTACATGGAAAAAAGTAGCTTTTGTCACAACATTTTAGTAATGGTGAGGACATTTAAGACATCACTGAATAACGGTTCAATTGATCAGTGGTGTAGCTCTGTGATGTTGGGACACAGAGGATTTTTGACATTGTGAGGTGTTCTTTTACATTGCACTAAATGGTGATAGGAAGCAGTTTAAGGTTGTAAATTTAATACATATCTAGTGAAGATTCTATATATGTGTTAGTGTTTTCTTAATAACCAAATAGAACTTAGACACAACCAAGTACAAAATACACAGTTGTGGAACTAAATTACAGCTGGAAGAACCTGTAGAAATTGCCCAAGACGCAATCTCCTAGTAGGCAGATGACCTGGTTATTAAGACCATATCAGATACAAAATGAGAATAAATTTTATTTATGTGGATGGTAGCTTCAGGAAATTTATTTTTAACTGACATATTTTGAGTTCCATGAGCCAGTAGGCTCAGGTAGAACAGAATGTTAGAGATATCATCAGTGAAGAATACTACACGGTTCATTTGGACAAGTGTAACAGAGGTAATCAGCAGTGATTTTGAAGACACACAATTGTCATTTGTCTGAAGTTTTTAAGGAAAGCCATGTAAAATTAAATATGAATGGCCAGTTAGCAATTTATATTGTCCTCCTCATTAGTTCTTCCTTGCAGGTCTTTTTCTGTTCTGTTCCATCTTTTACCTGTCAAGGCATATTTTATTGTTATGCAAATTTAAGGTGGAGCAAGGTGAAAGGAAAGGGAAGGGGAGGAACTGATGATATCAGCAGCATCAGGACTTTATGCAGAATCAGCAGCAATGAGCGAAAATGTGTGGGAGACTGGGACTCAAAGGTGCCATCTATCTGTAGTCCCTGTTCGTGTCCTTGGCGCTCACTAAGTTTAAATTCCCGCAAGAGGTCAAACATAAATGTGCATTCTCACCAAAGATTGTGGATAATATCCTACCTCCTGTGGAAAATTAGTGAGTCTGGAGGACATGAACAGGGACTGCAGATACAAGATGCTGGGTGCGAATGAGTTTGCCAGGGAATGTAGCAAGATAGTCCATGGATTTGTGATGAACACTGTGTCTGGTGTGTTGCAGTGCTTAATGCCACTGCATAGTAAGCAGGAGGTCCTGGGTTCAATGTACAGTCCAGCACACATTTTCATACATCACTGCAATTCCACATTAAGTCCCAATGCAGCCACTATCTGTATTTCCTCCTGTTCCCTTTCCTTTCAACCCCCTCCACCATCAGTATACATAATAAGTATCACAACCACAGATTCTGCACAGTGTCTACTCTTTCGGACATGTCCTGAAGAACAGATACCACACATCCATATAAAATTATTTTATTGTGGTTTCTTTGACTGCTTCTATTCTACTTTCCACTTTATACATCTACTTTTACTTTTCGTGACTGACCATTTTTGTACGTCATTCTTATTTCCAGTTTCCGTGTCTCCCTTGCATTTAGAACTGACAATATCATTTGGCAATTTTGCATTCAGAAGCTTAGCAGAAGTTGCAAAACTTAGCCAACCTAGAATTTCGTAACATTCTCAAATTTTTTCACTACTGGTACTTCATTTTAGACCATGTGTGGTTTTTTTACATGCTTTTATAGTGAAGAGACTCATTAGGACCAAACTGGGAGGTGGCAGGTATCAAAATTATGACAATATCGCACTGAAACTTACGTTCTCTCCAATGGTTAGTAAGGAGGTGAGCAGTTGGAAAGCAAATGAAAAGTGTAATATTCGCCTAGAACCATTGAAAATTGCTCCTGTTCAGAGTCATTAGGGCACTAGACTGTACTAAGCAATCATAAGGAAGAAGGGAGCATCAAACAAATTATTTTCGGTTCTATAGAGAATTTATTTATTTATTTATTTTGATCCAACATCAACTGATTACCAAAAAAGGTTTTTTTTTGTTCCAGTCTTCTGGATAAGTTAGAGCCTTACTTACTAGGGTTATATATTATTGTCTGGCACTTTTATCTACACAACTTTTTCTAAATGTAGTTGAGAGAACAGAGTTACATAGGTAGACTATACATAAAAAATTGTTATTGCCACACTTAGATTAAGGAATTTACAGGTTGTGACACAGTATTCAGATCTGAGATCAAATATTTACAGTTTGTGGCACAGTCTAAGATCTGAGATTACATATTTTTTGAGATAGATGGTCTTCCATCATACGAGTTTACTAAATCTAGAAACTCATCTATTGAATATACAGGATTGTTTGGGAGCCATAATTTTAATTTCATTTTTAGTTTTGTAATGGGCAATTTGGAGATATTAGGATGGAAGCAATTCAATAGTCTTATGCCTGCATAGTTAGGGCTTTTCTCATAAAGTGTTGTTCTATGAGAGATGATGTGGAGTCTCTCTCTACCTCTAGTGTTGTGATCGTGTATTTCTTTATTAAGTGTTTTGTTACTATTTACTGCCACAATGATTATCTTCAGCACATACAGGTTATACACAGTTAGTATTTTAAATTCTTTAAACAAATTTCTGCAGGACTCCCTGGCACATTTCTTTCCCATAATTCTCGTGCCTTCTTTTGTAAGTTAAGTAGACTTTCAATATTACCTTTACTGCTGGATCCCCATACCTCTATCCCATAGCTTAGATGGGATTCAAATAGTGCAAAATATATTTGCCTCAGAGTGGTGATGTTACAAATAGGTGTCAGTTTTCTTAGGACATATGTGGTAGTACTTAGCTTTTTGCAAATATCATTCACATGATCAGACCAGTTTAACTCTGTATCAAGTGTCAAGCCAAGAAATTTGGTCGAGTATTGTTTTTTAATGTATTCATCACCCATTAAGATTTGGTTTTCATGAGTTTTTTGCATCCCAAGATCAAATTCAATATAGACAGATATATTTGTGATTAATTTTAGTTTGTTTTCATTAAAATACTGCAGAATTAAGCCTGCTGCAGTATTGTATTCCACTTTGAGCTGTGAATAGCTTGGATTGCAGCATATTAACGTGGTATCATCTGTGTATAAGATAGCTGTTGCATGGTTTGTTATGGACTGAATTTCATTAACATAAATAATAAAAAGAAGTGGTCCTAATAATGACCCCTGTGAAATACCAAAATTTATGTTAGTGGTGTTTGATTTGTATGCTCCCTCTGTAGTGCTAATAGACACAAACTGCTTCCTATTTGTCAAGTAGGACCTCATCAGGTTATGGGCTGTGCCTCGAATGCCATAGTTTCACAGTTTGTCCAGCAATATGGTCGTATCAACACAGTCAAATGATTTTTGTAAGTCCAGAAAGATGCCACATACATGTTCTTTTTAATCTATTGCTTGAGTGACACCTTCGATTAAGTTGGATGCTGCTGTAATGGTGGACGACCCCTTGACAAACCCATACTGTGCCTTAGAAATCACTTTTTTACATTCCAGGAAGTTCCAGATTCTTATGTATATTACTTTCTCAAAGACTTTGGATATTATTGGAAGAACAGAAATGTGTTGAAAGTTTTCTACTAGATTCCTGTTTCCTTTTTTAAAAATAGGCACAACTCAAGCAATTTTCAACTCATCTGGAAATAGACCATCTTACATATGAGAGTTAATAACTGTTGATAAAGGTGATGCAATTTTATGTATACATTTCTTAAGAGTGTCCAGACTAAGACCATCATATCATGTTGCATGGGAGTTCTTTAAGCTACTCACTATTTTAATAGTTTCTTCTTTACTTGTTGGCATCAAAAATATACTTCCTGACACTGGTGTTCCTCTGAATTTGTATTTATGATTTTTAAGCTGATTGTTTATGCTGGAGCCAACAGAGGCAAAGTAATTGTTAAATATATCTGCTATCTTATTCTGATCAGTTTCTATTGTGCCGTTTATCAGCAAGTGATTTTCAGTTCTATGTTTCTCAGATTTAGGTATTTCTCTATTTACTAGTGACCATGATGTTTTGGAGATATTATTTGAGCTCTGAATGACACTTTCAAAATGTTTGTGTTTTTCCGAAATTAGGAGGTCTACATAGTATTCCTGATACTTTTTGAACTCTTCTTTTAATTTTTTATTGCTCAAGTCATTTAACATAGCATACTCATACCATCTTAGTTTTTCTCTAGCCTCAGTGACTGAACTTGATATCCAATTTCAGGTTACAACATGTGATTGAATTCTCCTTTTTATTAATGGGCAGGCTTGGTTAAGAATGTAGAATAGTTCACTTGAGAATTTGCCTAACTATGAAGTGTCATTAGAACACTGTTCCAATCCACATTCCTTAGCATATTATTCAAATGAGTTATTTTTGGTCTGTATTCATCCTAATATATCTATAGCAACTGTGTGTAGGAAACCTTTTTATGTGCACACTTAGTTCTACTGCATGGTGGTCTGCAAAGCACTTATAATAACAGAAGATGTAAGATCGTAAAGACGAATACCAGTGATTATGTTATCTATTGCAGACTGGCATGTTTCAGTCTCCCTGGTTGCAGTGTTTATCAGGTATCTTACATTATATTCAAGCAGAGTATTCTTGAATTGTCTAGTGTGTAAACATAAATGTATTAGAAGATAAGTTACACACTAAACAATTCAAGAATACTCTGCTTGAATATAATGTAAGATACCTGATAAACACTGCAACCAGGGAGACTGAAACATGCCAGTCTACAATAGATAACATAATCACTGGTATTCGTCTTTACGATCTTACATCTTCTGTTATTATTAGTGCTTTGTCAGACCACCATGCAGTAGAACTAAGTGTGCACATAAAAAAGTTTCCTACACACAGTTGCTATAGATATATTAGGACCAAAATATAACTCATTTGAATAATCTTATCTTCTAATACATTTATGTTCTCCCCCCTCCATGAACCATGGACCTTGCCGTTGGTGGGGAGGCTTGCATGCCTCAACGATACAGATAGCCGTACCGTAGGTGCAACCACAACAGAGGAGTATCTGTTGAGAGGCCAGACAAGCGTGTGGTTCCTGAAAAGGGGCAGCAGTCTTTTCAGTAGTTGCAGGGGCAACTGTCTGGATGATTGACTGATCTGGCCTTGTAACATTAACCAAAATGGCCTTGCTGTTCTGGTACTGCGAACGGGTGAAAGCAAGGGGAAACTACAGCCATAATTTTTCCCGAGGGCATGCGGCTTTACTGTATGATTAAATGATGATGGCGTCTTCTTGGGTAAAATATTATGGAGGTAAAATAGTCCCCCATTCGGATCTCCGGGTGGGGGTTACTCAGGAGGACGTGGTTATCAGGAGAAAGAAAACTGGCGTTCTATGGATCGGAGCGTGGAATGTCAGATCCCTTAATCGGGCAGGTAGTTTAGAAAATTTAAAAAGGGAAATGGATAGGTTAAAGTTTGATATAGTGGGAATTAGTGAAGTTCGGTGGCAGGAGGAACAAGACTTCTGGTCAGGTGAATACAGGGTTATAAATACAAAATCAAATAGGGGTATGGCAGGAGTGGGTTTAATAATGAGTAAAAAAATAGGTGACAGGTAAGCTACTACAAACAGCATAGTGAACGCATTATTGTGGCCATGATAGACACGAAGCCCACACCTACTACAGTAGTACAAGTTTATATGCCAGCTAGCTCTGCAGATGACGAAGAAATTGATGAAATGTATGATGAGATAAAAGAAATTATTCAGGTAGTGAAGGGAGACGAAAATTTAATAGTCATGGGTGACTGTAATTCATCAGTAGGAAAAGGGAGAGAAGGAAACATAGTGGGTGAATATGGATTGGGGCTAAGAAATGAAAGAGGAAGCCGCCTGGTAGAATTCTGCGCAGAGCATAACTTAATCATAGCTAATACTTCGTTTAAGAATCATAACAGAAGGCTGTGTACATGGAAGAACCCTGGAGATACTTAAAGGTATCAGATAGTTTATATAATGGTAAGACAGAGATTTAGGAACCAGGTTTTAAATTGTAAGACATTTCCAGGGGCAGATGTGGACTCTGACCACAATCTATTGGTTATGAACTGTAGATTAAAACTGAAGAAACTGCAAAAAGGGGAATTTAAGGAGATGGGACCTGGATAAACTGACTATACCAGAGGTTGTACAGAGTTTCAGGGAGAGCATAAGGGAACAATTGACAGGAATGGGGGAAAGAAATACAGTAGAAGAAGAATGGGTAGCTTTGAGGGATTAAATAGCGAAGGCAGCAGAGGATCAAATAGGTAAAAAGACGAGGGCTAGTAGAAACCCTTGGGTAACAGAAGAAATATTGAATTTAATTGATGAAAGGAGAAAATATAAAAATGCAGTAAATGAAGCAGGCAAAAAGGAATACAAACGTCTCAAAAATGAGATCAACAGGAAGTCAGTTTGGGTTCCGTAGAAATGTTGGAACACGTGAGGCAATACTGACCCTACGACTTATCTTAGAAGAAAGATTAAGGAAAGGCAAACCTACATTTCTAGCATTTGTAGACTTACAGAAAGCTTTTGACAATGTTGACTGGAATACTCTCTTTCAAATTCCGAAGGTGGCAGGGGTAAAATACAGAGAGCAAAAGGCTATTTACAATTTGTACAGAAACCAGATGGCAGTCATAAGAGTCGAGGGGTATGAAAGGGAAGCAGTGGTTGGGAAAGGAGCGAGACAGGGTTGTAGCCTATCCCCGATGTTATTCAACCTGTATATTGAGCAAGCACTAAAGGAAACAAAAGAAAAGTTCGCAGTAGGTATTAAAATCCATGGAGAAGAAATTAAAACTTTGAGGTTCGCCGATGACATTGTAATTCTGTCAGAGACAGCAAAGGACTTGGAAGAGCAGTTGAACGGAATGGACAGTGTCTTGAAAGGAGGGTATAAGATGAACATCAACAAAAACCAAAACGAAAATAATGGAATGTAGTCGAATTAAGTCGGGTGATACTGAGGGAATTAGATTAGGAAATGACACACTTAAAGTAGTAAACGAGTTTTGCTATTTGGGGAGCAAAATAACTGATGATGGTCGAAGCAGAGAGGATATAAAATGTAGACTGGCAATGGCAAGGAAAGTGTTTCTTAAGAATAGAAATTTGTTAACATCGAGTATTGATTTAAGTGTCAGGAAGTCGTTTCTGAAAGTATTTGTATGGAGTGTAGCCATGTATGGAAGTGAAACGTGGACGATAAATAGCTTAGACAAGAAGAGAATAGAAGCTTTCGAAATGTGGTGCTACAGAAGAATGCTGAAGATTAGATGGGTTGATCAGATTGAATAGAATTGGGGAGAATAGGAGCTTGTGGCACAACTTCACTAGAAGAAGGGATCAGTTGGTAGGACATGTTCTGAGACATCGAGGGATCACCAATTTAGTATTGGAGGGCAGCGTGGAGGGAAAAATCATAGAGGGAGACCAAGAGATGAATACACTAAACAGATACAGAAGGATGTAGGTTGCAGTAGGTACTGGGAGATGAAGACGCTTGCACAGGATAGAGTAGCATGGAGAGCTGCATCAAACCAGTCTCAGGATTGAAGACCACAACAACAACAACACATTTATGTTGAAGTCTCCTATAATTACTAACTTGTTCAGGTGTGATATAAAAACATTCTCTATCATGTCACAAAACTTTGTAAAGAAAACTTCGAAGTTTCCACCTGGCGGTCTGTATAAACATTAACATAAATTTCATCATTTGGTACCTTTATATGTGCTGCACATAATTCAATTGTTCCTTCTAATGAATATTTACTTTCATTTCCAGAATTAAAATCAAATGTGCTTTTTACATAACTTGACACACCCCCACCTCTGATAGTAGATCTGCAAAACTTATTAGAATGTTGGAGTTGATTCTGCTGCTATTGTGGATGGTTTTGCTGTTGCTAATGATGATTCTGTTGCTTTTGCTGTTGATTTTCCTGCTGGTATTAGGGCTGGCTCTGTAGTTGATGGAGCTGTTACTGCATTTGTTGTTGTTAGTGTAACTGTTCTTGATGTTTTTACTACTTTTGGTGGAGTTGGTCCAGCTACCAGTGATTCTGTTGCTGCTGCTGGTACTAGAGGTGGCTCTGCTGTTGATGTAGCTGCTATTGCTGCTTTTGTTGTTAAATGGGATTTCAAGATGAAATTATCAAACGGCAGGCAGGGAATAAGTTTACTTCCCATATATGGCTCATGATTGTGAAACCTGGAGTCTTCAGACCAAAGACAAGCAATGTATTGATGCATTGTGTTGCTGCAGAATACTGCACATACAGTTCACTAAAAGAGGACAGATGTGTCCATTATGAGCAACTCATTATTTTCAGGCACATTTGTTCTTGTGTCAAACAAAAATTCTCCATTTCCTTGACCATGTTTTGGAAACAGATGGAGAAGATAATCATTGAGGGAAAGATTGAGGACATGAGACCAAGGGGGAGAACAATTAGCAGGTGGGCCGGTAAAATAAAGGTCTGGTCTACCTCATCAGCAGGCTCTAAGAGAAGCTGGTAAGCATCCGGGATTGAAAATTTGATTCATAGAGTCTCAACACCTTGTGGCAATGATGATGACATGCTTGATGAAGCTTTACTTAATGTACATGACGTTATGCACATAACTGAGCCTTCTTACAAGAGATTTTTACTGTTTGCGATATTTAACGTACTATTTTTTTTTTTTTTTAATTTATGATGTTTTTAGTAGTTATGAAACTAGATACCAATCAAGACTATTGGTTTACGATGATTTTGAAGCATTTTCGCACATATCAGTTAGCACGGCAGTCGAAGGAAAGGCTATGAACATGGCAGATAGTTCCAATTGCCAGTATCAAAAATTGCCAGTATTAATTACATATGAAACTTAAGTGTGGTTACTTGGAATAAACAAAATCATATAAAAGTTCAGATGTATGTGAACTCTGTTAGATGCATCAACTTTTAGATACTAGATGTGAGCTACTGACAGGTATCGTTTGCAAGTAGGAGTCTGTGTTGCAAGTGGACAAGCTCTCCATATATCTCCATTACTTTTAATAATAGATTTATTGCAGCTAAACTGGACATTTAATGCATGAATTACAAGAATTATTTTCTATTCGCTATTATTATTCTTGCCAACGGCCTTGCCGCAGTGGATACACCGGTTCCCATGAGATCCCCGAAGTTAAGCGTTTTCGGGCGTGGTCGGCAGTTGGATGGGTGACCATCCGGCCGCCATGCGCTGTTGCCATTTTTCGGGGTGCACTCAGCCCCGTGATGCCAATTGAGGAGCTACTCGACCGAATAGTAGTGGCTCCGGTCAAAGAAAACCATCATAACAACCGGGAGAGCGGTGTGCTGACCACACGCCCCTCTTATCCGCATCCTCACCTGAGGATGATACTGCGGTCGGATGGCTTTAAGTTCAAACCGTCGTAGGGCTGTTTACAAGGAGAGTTTGCCTATCGACTTGATATCATTTATGGCTCTCTAGTTTATGTGGCATGTGAATACTGTTCCCTGTGACTGAAGCGTAATTCCTAGGTAAGTAAAGCTATGACTGACTTTAGTGGCGTCTCTCCAGCGTAGAAAGTGCCGGGTCTTCCTCCTCTTCAGAATGTCAAGGAGGCGTCTTCCCTTCATTCAGGGATAGGTCGTGTTAGCGCCTGAGGGATCAGAATGCCACTAGAGGCTGGCAACACCACAATCGTCAGCGAACAGTCGTAGAGAGAGGAATGCAATAAGGACCGCGACACCCTCACCAGCGGAAGTGGCCAATCGTAGAGGGGGAAGTTCAAATAGGAATGTCACGCTGCCACCGGCGGAGGGCGAGGAAGAAAAAGAAGAAGAAAATGAGGGCTACACTTTAGTCGAAAGTGGAGGACGCAGGAAACGACATCAAGACAGGTGAGAAAACAATGAACGTCTCTTCGTGTTAGGGACAGTACACCTAACAGGGTTGGGGCTTCGAGAAGGAGAGCGAACCACCTGACTTTATGTGGGCCAACCCCATCGAGACACAACAAAGGAGGAAATCATCAGACACCTCAATGGACTGGGAATAACGGGTGAAATCGAGTGCGATGAACTGGAATCAAAGCGGAGACCCGAAGTCGCCAGGTTGTAATACCATTCACAGCAAACTCAGATTAAAAACTTTAAACTGGAATATTGAAGGCCTTATCACAGCAATAGCATGCGTTCAAGATAATTTCTTTAGACCTTATGATATAGTGTTCCTGATGGAAACGTTCCTTACAAAATACAGTAACAAAGTAAACACGCATTACGTGATCAACGTTACGGCGGAACAATGCCCAAAGGGTAGACCTAAGAGCAGCATCACATGTCTCATCACGAAAATTTTCTCGCCCTTCTCAGTCTCCCACAAATAAAGACACTCCTAGTAGTAACGACCGCCGTCGGTGTTCTTATATGTGTGTATTTTCAGCCTGAGCTCACAGCAGTAAATATTATAGAGGAAATCAGTTTGTGCTTGGATACTGCCACTCAGGAGGACCCAGTCATATTGGCAGGAGACCTGGATTACCCTGCAGACACCCCTTCACGGGAAACGACAGATGTCATGAGCTACTTGGAAGAGGAAGGCTTTGCACTTGTCAATAATATAGCAACCCACACTTATTTCTGTCATAACGGTGCAAGCACAGTTGACCTCATATATGTGAACTCCAAACTGAAACCACTAGAACAACGCATCATCCTGTGAGTGGAAAGGAAACACCTAGCAGTGGAAATATCACTACAACTAGGGAACACAGTAAAAAAGAGGCCGAAAAATCCAGTCAAGCTAAGGAGGAAGGCAGACATATCAGCACTGGGCAGTGGCGACAGATGGACACCTGTGCAACAAGGAGATAATGTCAATGAAGCAACATCATGGATAGAAGGACTCATCCTAAAGACAACTCACACAGTAGACATCGCAAACCGGAAAGCTAAACCGGGGTTCAACAAGGGATGTTACGAAGTCAGTCAGAAAGCCATCAACGTCCTACATGTAGCCAGAAGAGCTCAATCACGGGATGACTTGGACCACTATGGTAAGCCGAGGAGAGAGTATAGAACCAAGGTTAAGGAAGCACAAAAGGATATTCTGGGAGGAAGAGAAAAAACGTCTAATAGAATCAGCGAGACAGAGACTGTACTAGGCTCTTCAGCCGAAGCAGCCGAAATTCCCAGGGAACATCCCAATGGAAGTGTGGGAAAGACATTTAAGCTCAATCCTTCAGGCTAACGACACACGCCCGCCGGCAAGAAGCCCTACAGCGACTCCAGCCCCTACGCAGGAGATTGAATTTTTCACAGAAGAAGAAATAATCAGTAGAATTACGAGCACGAAGAACAGTAAAGCATGTGACCCAGACAACATCTATAGCGAGAACCTGAAAACAAAGTTCCCTGTACTAGTGATTCCCCTCACAGCGCTCCTGAATGAGTGCCTGAAACGAGAAATTGTACCAGGTCAGTGGAAACATTCAAACGTGACAATACTGAGCATGGGAAAAGGTAACAAGGCTGGCACAAACTCGTATAGAAGCATTGCACTACAGAACACTCTTTTTAAGACCTTTACAACACTACTGTGCAAGCGTCTTAGAGATATCATCGATGAGAAACTCCCCGATTCACAGTTTGGTTTCAGATGTGGAAGATCAACGGCACAAGCTGTACACTGTCTCCAAACCGATATAGAAATGGCCGTAGCGAACCGATGGGGAAAGCTTCATGCAATTTTCGTAGACTTCAGCAAGTAGTTCGACACAATCAGTAGATCCATTCCAATGAAGACACTGGAAACCTCCTTAGTTCCAAGACATTACCTGTTGCCAGTCATTAGAGATCTCCATTTCTTTTTTACGGACTGTTTAAACCATAACTGGAACAATGCGACACTTTTCATGTATGGCAGCTCGTGGCTAAATAGCTTCCCAATATATCGATTACATGTTGACCGACGATGTAGTGGCATAGACGTAAGTGAAATTTGTGGAAATTTATGGTTGTAACACAACAGCAGTCTGATGGACAGATGTACTGGAAGTGCAGTAACTCATAGTATGCTGACAGTTAGTAGAACGTCACCAAATTTCGTAACTTTTTTTGAAATATTGTTTGTTTTCGCCAAACGTATATCAATAACCCTATACGGTATCATCTTGTGTTACGGAACTGAACTGCATTGTAGCTGGAATGTAGCGAACTACCATGCTGTATTAACCCAGTTTTACAGAAAAAAACAAGGTGCAGAAGTAATGCTGATATAGAGGGTTCAGCATACGATTTAAAAGTGGGGATCGTAGCGTGGGCTGTTCGGTGACGAGAATACTTAATCAAAAAAATAAATACATTGCTGTGACACTTCACAAAATAACTAATAAGTACATAACACTGAAATTTTACGGAATCTAGGAAGACCTGCACTGTGGAGCAGAGGCAAATCATTTGACTGACGATGATTGGTTCTATTTGCGTAAATATTCGAATACCAGAGTTCAAATGCCGAAGGTTAGTTCTCAGATTACAAGAAAAGAATTATTTTAAAAGTGTCCTGATTTACTGGGCTGTTCGAGTCGTTGCTACCAATGACTGTAAAATTTGCTGAATTGCTTTTATCGCCAAGCAAGGGCGTCCCAGCGAGGGATGTGGGAGGTGGCTTTAGCGCTAGGAAAAGAAAAATAGTTATTTTCGCAACTGAGAGTCAGAGATGTGGCTATAGAATATCAGTCTGAAGAAAGCCGCATGTGATTGATATTTACCTACAGCAAGTGTGTCTCAGATCCGTTCGTCTTGAAATCCGAAAACCCATTCGCCACTATTCTCCTTCCAAGTAAAATGCAAGGTGGCTATGATTTCTGCAAGCTAAAAGCAGGGTTGCACATTTAATTTGCCATTTTTTCCCTCATATTATCAGCGAAACAGCAAAATACAATAATATTTACACACTGGTAACTTATACAAACGCTACCTTCTCAGTTTTAGTACACTGTACGTAGCAAGGGGGCGTCTACTTATTATAAAGTGGCCGCATTCGTATGTTTGCTAATTAATGAACCGTTTTTCAATGATTTTGAATTTTATTCTGCAAGAAAATGTTTGGTCTCCTCCATCTCACCGCCTTAGACGGTGCTGCTGAAATTTCCTAGATCGGCTAACGTAACTATTGTAGGCACTTAAATCACTAGTGAAAATACAGTAAGCATTAAATTATTTCCTCATGAATAGTTTCTTTCGTTTTAAAATGAGCTGCAGTAGCACGCTGACACAATACATCAGCGTGATTCTGGCCGAGAGGGCAACATTTCGCTAATCAGTGACTCGAACAACCATTTAATAACTTCGCACTTAGTATTTTTAAGTTGACTTCAGTTCTGACTTGAACCGATTTACGCTGTAGCCTAATTTCGTCAGTTCCAGCAGAGTGGACAAGAGCTACGTATATTCCGTGTCGGTGGAATGTGCTGTCAAAGACTGGCGAAACAGTGAGGAATGATAAAAGGTTGCAGACGGGACTGCAGCGACGCGCAATTCAATTGCAGCCCCCGTCGTTCTCTTTACGTGCTTGATATTAATACGAAAGACAATATAACTGCTGTAGCTCCCATAAATCTCACCTGTACGGCTGGCTGTCGCGGCGCGAGCGCTGCAGATCTGCAGAGGCCTCCGACGTCTGCGTCGCGTCTCGCGGAGGCTGCTGCCGGGCAACGGCCTAATTGTCGGCAGTCTTTTGTTCTCAGCCGTGAACGCGGCTGACGAGAATCGCACGGTAAAAACACTATAGGTTTCAAGCATTTACGACTGACGTTAAATAACTAAAGCATCCAAAATGGAGTTCTCTTTACAGCAAACGTTTAGCTACAACGCATTTTCCACGACATTCTGAGCCCGTCGACGGATCAGTTCTTCTGTTAGTTTTCACCTGCAGGTTCTTTCCTTTCATACTGAACTGACAGTAACACTTGCATCCGAACGTGTAATTCAAGCAGTAAAATGGCGTTCCTTTTTCCATTTGAGTGCTACTTTCCAACTCTACAACGTACTACTATCGTATAAGGTTGCAATATTTCCTTTTGTGCAGTTAAAAAGTATTACATTCCTGTACGAATAATTTTCTGTTTAGGTTTTGATAGAAGATGAGGGTTGTTTTGTAAAGATCTTTCAAGAAGAAAAATGGTTCAAATGGCTCTGAGCACTATGGGACTTAACATCTAAGGTCATCAGTCCCCTAGAACTTAGAACTACTTAAACCTAACTAACCTAAGGACATCACACACATCCATGCCCGAGGCAGGATTCGAACCCGCGACCGTAGCGGTCGCGCGGTTCCAGACTGAAGCGATGTAACCGCTTGGTCACACCGGCCGGCCAAGAAGAAAAAGTCTACTATTTCACGGAAGTAAAATATAGATGTAATTCAGCTTGTGGCTTGTTTCTTTGTGCGTATCCAGGATCCGACATGGTTAGGCAGAGAGATGCTCGGCCTATGTTAGTTTGTTTTGTGTGTGTGTGGGGGGGGGGGGGGGGGGGGATAGAATTGAGGGAACGAGGCATAATTTCTTACAAATAAAACTCAACGTCAGTTTAAGACCGTTTATTGATTACCAACGTAGGCCTGCTAATGCTACCACTTCGTGATAGGTACGGTTGCTGGCACCCTACAGTATTAGTAACGGAGAGAGAGTGGTTCGTATGAGACGTGAATATATTATTTTGCTGTCAGACAAGTTACAGCCAGATAATATGCGAATACTTTCTGTAGAGCCTATTCACATTTGGAGTAGTTCTGGACATTGGCTGGTAATACGAATTGAAGGTACAGTATTGATTTAGCCCTGTGGAATTAAGAATCATGTGGCATTTTCAGTCGTAAGGAGAATAACGAAACAATAGTTTTCAGATATCGCGACAAAGTATTTGGGGTATAGTTGCTACTGCCGTAAACATGTTATCTATAGATCTTCTTGCTTTCTTTAAACAATACGTCCACCTGTGTGACGTTTCAGGATACAAATTCAGTTGCCAAACATATTTTTTTTTAATTATTTATTTATTTTATTTTTTTTTTCTAAACTAGTTACAAGCAGGAGCAGATAGTTCCTACGCCGCAGATGTGTTTCAGTATCAACAATTAACCGTGTTTTTCCTGAACTATGCGGTCGCAAACTATCTATTGCAGAATACCACGAGCAAATTTTCGCTCTAATCCTCCATGTTGAGTTTGTTTTCTCTCCCTTGACATTGCACTAATATAAACTTTTGCATGTAAATCGTATTTTGCTTATCCCATAGCTACAATTAGTAGTAGTGATTTACTCATCCGTGGATAAGTTTTACAGGTACATTGCACTGGTCACACTACTGTAACTTCAGAACAACAAAGACAACATAATTCGCATCTACAGACAGTTACGTATTACTAGTAGACAACGGTGGGACATGAGGTAGCCTTATAGTGGAAACTCTACTGGCATTTGCCTGAAGAAGCCTAACTTAGGGAAACCATAGAAAATCTAAACCAGGATGGCGACATGAAGGCTATAATCTCCAGCCCCAGAATTCATGGCCCATTGGTTCCTCTATCTGTTCATGTCGCATTTGTACATGTTATTTTGCCCTCAGGTAAATGATTTTCAGATGCGATATGGCCTTTTCACATCTGCAGTAGTTTCAGATATTCGCTGATGACAGAAATTGAAGGTACTAATTTATTAGTGTGGAACTCAGAATCATGTAGCATTTTCGCTTGCGAGGAGAATAATTTTTTCACGACAAAAGGCTATGAGGTACATTTACTATTACAGTAAATAGGTTATCTACTACAAGCTATCTTCAAACAACGCCTCTGTCTGTGTGGCACTGCAAGATGCGAGTTCGGCTGCCGAACGTAAATTACACGGATTAACAGTGGAAACGCCTCGGATGTAAAAATATTTATTTCTTATTAATTTGAGGGCGCTGACATAAGCTTTTGAGGGTTGGTTCGTGTGTCGAAGTAATATGTTATCGCCGGATACGCCTATGTGCGCAAAATAAGCGTTCATTACAACAGCAATTGTCTGCTTCTTTATTAAACATCGACAAAGAAAAATCAACAGCCACATCAGCGTTGCCAATTTAGTAGTTTTTTTCTATTAATTCTGCTGGATTTGGGATATTCTTCAGTCAGAAAAATCTTCCTAAATTAACATTACTTTTATGCGGTAGTTAAGCGGCTTTCTGAATTATTGCTAAGATGGAAAAGGTATATTTTTTCACTGAAAACATAAAAGTGGATATTTTACCACCGTTAGGTGCTTTCTCTTGAAATTATTTGACAACACTGAAAGTCATACATTAGTTCGTATTAAAAACTTTAACTGGGAAAACATGATGCGTAGAGTTCTTGCGTAGCTATAATTTGCATTCACAGATGTGGTAGTGGTGAGATATTAGGTTACTTTGTTGTGTTATATCTTTTATCGTTAGCTGAACTGGCTAATTTGACACATGTCGCCTAAATGTGTTAACAGTGCACAGAAAATTGATGTTTGAGATAAGGTCACCCTTGACCATCCAAAAACTAATTTAGTACCAGTCAAAGTGGAGGCCTACTAGGACTTGTATGTTTATAGTGGGCGAAGTGAGAATTTTATATATATGCTTACCAGAAACATGTCGCGTGAGTATGTGAACAGTGCGGACAATTTTTGCTATATTTGCGGTGAGGTAACATTTGCCAATCCAAAAAGAAATTAATACCAATGTTAAAGAACACCACCAGTCCAAAAAAAATTAATGACAATGTTAAAGAACGCCAACTACTTTTGTTTTTGTTGTAAAGAGGGAGATATGGACGAGAAGTGGGTGCTGTTCATTTGTAGTAATACGTATTCTACAGACTTGTGGGACTGGCTTCATGTAAAAAGTCCAAACATGCCGTTTGCTGTTTCCTTGATATGGAGAGAGCCGACCGATCATTCTACAAACTGCAATTTTAACATGATTCCTCCAACTAAGCGCGTATCCAGAAAAAAGTGGCCTTCCATTTGTCCCAACATCCCTTCAACCGTTCGTGCTGTGCCACACTCTCAAGAACTATGTGTTCCACAACCTCCCGAATTTTACTACAGTGGCTCACACGATGAAGCCACCAGGCAAACTCGACACAGGTGTGCCAAAAGCTGTTGTAGTTTCGTCGTGATCCACTGATCCTGACTTCAAAATCAAAATCTGATCATCTAATCGCCTTCTGGTCACTCAGCAAGAATAAAATGATTTTGTGAGGGACCTGAGGTTGTCAGAAAGTGGCGCAGAATTGCTGGCATCTAGACTCGAGCAGTGGGCAGCTCTTGCCGAAGACGTTTTCAGACACACCAAAGGCTCTGAAATGTTCTTTTTCAGTGGGAAGTGAGCTAGACTGTTGTAAAAATGTAAATGGTCTTATGAGTAAACTTAAGACAGAACGAAATCCCGATAAATGAATGTTAACTGTTCATAGATGCATCAAAAATACGTCTGAAAGCTGTGTTAGTGAACAGCGGAATTGTGTTGCCAACAAATCTAATTGGTTATCCAGTGCGCCGGAAGGAGACACAGGCCAACTTGTGAAACTGTTGGGAGCTGTGAATTGTAGTGAACACGATTGAAATACCTTAGACTTCAGCCATAGTTCTTGGCCTGCAGCTCGACTGTACAAGATATTGCCCTTTTCTGTGCGAGTGGGATGACTAACATAAGGCTTCCCATTAGTAAAAAAAAACACTAGCCACCCCTCATAGACTTCTTCCGAGTAAACTGCGGTGCCATCAGGGATGAACAAGAGGAACATTTCCACCAAGTGATACCCACAATGTAAAAACGATATCAGAGCCATGGGAGCAATTTTATGCTTGCTGATTATTGTTGAACGATCGCTAGAGATGTTCCAGACCTACAGTACAAGCAAAAGACAAAAACGCACATTTCCAACATCTAGGTAAGTCGTTTTTTACCACTTCCACTGTGTGCACTGCTGTTTATTTCTCACGAACACTAGATAGTTCAGACGCATTACAATCACCTTAAACTCGAACCAATTCAGGATTTTTATTGTCATTTTCGTATTCAGTTCCCTCGATTTCATATGCAAGTTAACTTTGTTTCCAAAGCATGAAAAAAGTTAAATTTTGTTGTCCCGTGTTATTATTATTATTATTATTACTGTATTATTACTATTATTACTTCTTTTTCCAAACAGGTAGGAGCCGGCACTTCCAATGCAGTAGGCGTTTACCATTGTTAACAAATTGACAATGTTTACATGCCGAACACTTGCAGTATGAGAATATCAGTGTCTTTATGCCCGCATAGTGACACGAACAGAAAAAGTAGACCAGGTCTAACTTGGAACATGTGTCATGTTGCACAAGGGGTTCGACGCATACGAATTTATGGAAGTGTCTATTGGTAAGCTGGAGTTGTCTTTCAACTAATTTCTCTTTTTTCAGAACTAAGCAATCGCAATGCTATCTACTGCAGAAAACGAACAAATTTTCGCTCTAATCCACTATGTTGCATTCGCTTTTTCTTCCTTCACATTGTAATAACGTGATCTTTTACATGTAAATTGTCGGCACTTTACCCCACAGGTACAAGTAGTTGTAAGAATGGCGTTCCGGCACCTCCCAGGGTATTTTTTTGAACTCAGTGTAACAAGTCGCCATCAAGGATTAAAAATAATACACGATTATTAAAGCCGGGATCACTCATGTAGTACCACGAGCTACCATTAACAAAGGATGCAACAAATTTTGTATAGTTTCACAGCTTTCAGTATGGTGTCAGTTGAAACAATATTGGTGGGTATCAATGTACAGCTGTGACAAAGAGTTAAATACAAGTAAGAATAAATCCAAATGTTGTAGCCAAAAATAGATTTCATGAAGGGACAAATCAGACGCCAGAAACACATTTGTAAAAGAAATAAGACTCAAAGATGAAAATGCTGTCTGCTATGGTAAACTTACCAACAGCTGGCAAGTAAATATCATATGAACTCACACTACTCTTCCAAGATGTTAGAATGTTATTGGTTTCCTGAATAACTAACTTTTAGTTTAATACAAGCCACATTATACTCGGCCACTGTTTCCCCACATATAATCCAAAATTTATACAGTGCTTGAATTCACAAATCATAACTTGCATTTTTGGTAACATATTATTTATTTAATGCCATTTCACACTGGCCGTCATGGCACTGTCACATCATGGCACCACCATGTCAAAATGTATTGACACCGTCCGTCACGTCATTGCGTGTCAAGTCAATTCAAGTCACATGATATTAACTCACATAAATGTCTTCAACTGTTTGGGGGGGGGGGGGGGGGGTGAATTGCAATCTTTGCAATGATATTCAAATGTTTTTTTTGCAAAAAGTGCACATACACAACAGAAAAGCTTATATACGTGGAAGCTGGAACCCACATTTGTACGAAAATGACAAACGTTCATCGCATTTTAATTGCTGATCAACATACATACCTAATAATTTTTGTGCTGGCTACAGACTCTATGGTCTCATATTGTACTTTAAGGCTTATTGTATTAGGTTTTTTACTTGTATAGAAGTTCTTGTTAGTAGTCTTGGCTCTGAGCACTATGCGACTTAACTTCTACGGTCATCAGTTGCCTAGAACTTAGAACTAATCAAACGTAACTAACCTAAGGACATCACACACATCCATGCCCGAGGCAGGATTCGAACCTGCGGTCGTAGCAGTCGTTTGGCTCCAGACTGTAGCACCTAGAACCGCACGGCCATTCTGGCCGGCTGTTATTAGTCTCTTTTATATTAAGAGTAACCATCTGGGAATGAAATAAGTGCATTGTTAGTTTTTACTCCTAACATTTATGGTGTCCTGTTTTCAATTTTTATATTGCTGTTGTCAGCAAGTAACACTCTTCACCTCCTGTGACCTGCAATGGGAAGCCATTAATGTGTGAGGTAGTTTGAAAAGTTTATTGAACAGAATAGAAATAAATGACTCACTACAGGGAAACTTTTTTATGTTCCAATGTTGTCTTCTGTATACTAACGCTTTTGCCCCAATGATGTTCCAATGCCTTTCTTGCGTCAGCTACCGTGGGAGTCAGCACCGACACCAACAAGGAAGGAGAGTGTCGTGATGGGTGCTGGCAGGAGTGCAAAATCGTCTGTACAAAACACTTCAAGATTACTGTAACACTTTATTTCTACAAAGAAGAGAACCACAATTTAACTTGTAGTGCCCCATATTATGTAAGTACGTTGGAATTTACTACTACTCACAGAACACAGGCTAAGTATAACCTTCCTAATTTTCAGTACTGATGATTTCAAAGTCTGCAAGCACACTGAGCTGACCAGTGATGGACTGCAAGTTAAATCAGTGTTGACAGGGGGCACTGAATCCTGTCTTCCTGAAGGTGTGGCATTGCCCGCCCTTTCCATTGATATGTGGGTCACAGCAGTCTTGATGTCATTTCATAGTACTGCTCTGCTTGGTGTTCAGGCAATGCTTTTAGACTGCACTTTCCTCCCCCCAAAATGCTGCTTCGTTGTTGAGTAGGGAGCCATCTTACAGAAACAAGTGATGGGGGAGGGGCAGGAAGCTGTATGGCAGAGGAAGCCACAATTAGGACCAACACAAAGCCCCTGGCCAAATCTCCATCATTTTTCCTGTGCTCTGTTGGAATGTCAGTTGGAAAACCCTGGAAAGGTGTCCATTCTCTTCCTGAGCTGTTATGATGAAAAACAGAGATAGCAGTGATGACGACAGTGTCCGGTCTGTGGTGAGCACCGGGATGAGTGCTCGGAAAGTGAGCTGATGCAGTGTTGAGGAAGATGGGATCCAGCTCCACCGGTTTCGCAGGCAGTGCTGAAGAGGCATCCAGTTGCACCCATACCAGCCACAGGATCCTGATGGGATCTGAATCTGGGGACAGAAAATCTGTGGAAGATTTCTCACAAGTGACAAGTACGAATCTTGTTCTGATGGTGGCACAGCAACCCAGCAGATCCTCAAGTTAAATATATGCAAGCACACAAATTTCAAAGAAGTGTTCCCCTCTTCTAGCACCCGGTGCAACCAAAAACTCTGAAAAGAGTGGAAGCATTAGGCACAAAGCGATATTTGTAGAGCATGGGAGGTGCCATGCACTACAGTGAGTGCACCAACTGGAGCAGTGGGCGGTGGCACTGGCACTGTAGAAGCCCCTCCAGTGATAGACTGGGAATGGTTAGCCATGTGTGGGAGGCACATAGGTTGGTCATCTGTTACTTGAACATATGCGAAAATCACTCAGCTTCTCCATTTGACTGAGAATGAAACAGAGCACAGGTAATAGGAGTGATATCATTGGCCATACAAAACTGTTCAAAGTCCTGAGCTGTAAACTGTGGTACATAGACTGTAACCAACATTTCAGGCAAACCTTCCAAGCAAAAAATATATGACATTGTCTGGATGGTACTAACAAGGGAACCTCCCCATCGCACCCCCCTCAGATTTAGTTATAAGTTGGCACAGTGGATAAGCCTTGAAAGACTGAACACAGATCAATCAAGAAACCAGGAAGAAGTTGTGTGGAACTATGAAAAAATAAGCAAAATATACAAACTGAGTAGTTCATGCGCAAGGTAGACAACATCAAGAATCGTATGAGCTCAGGAGCACCATGGTCTCGTGGTTAGTGTGAGCAGCTGTGGAATGAGAGGTCCTTAGTTCCAGTCTTCCCTCGAGTGGAAAGTTTAATTTTTTATTTTCAGACAATTATTATCTGTCCCTCCGTCCGTCCGATGCGAGGTAACTGCACCGTAGTATGGGGACACTACACCTAAACAAACAACGAAACACACATCAGTCGACGACAGCGCACGGAAGAGAGAGTATTCCTGCTAACGAGGCTCCCTGGCTGGCAGTTGACTGTTCGCTACTTTGGACGAGAGTGCATTAAATACGTGAGATGTATTCCGTGGGCAATATGAATCCAGCAAATATAAACTTATTACAGTGAACAGAGATGTCAATGAACGAACGGACAGATCATAACTTAGCGAAAATAAAGAAAGTAAACTTTTCACTTGAGGGAAGACTTGAACCAAGGACCTCTTGTTCCACAGCTACTCACGCTAACCACGAGATTACAGCCCTCCTGCGCTCACACTATCCTTGATGTTGCCTATCTTGCGCCTGGACTACTGTTTGCATATTTTGCTTATTTTTTTCATAGTTCCACACAACTTCTTCCTGTTTTCTCGATTGATCTGTATTCAGTTTTTCAAGGCCTATCCACTGTGCCAAATTATAATTAAATCTGAGGGGGGTGCAATGGGGAGGTTCCCTTGTAAGCAATGTGGTTGAGTTCATGGGCAGTGCAAATGGATATTTGCTAAAATAGTCCATAACAATGAGCTGCAACATGGAGTGGCTGTTCAGTTTGAGGCGCCATGTCACAAATTGCGCAGCACCTCCCGCTGGAGGTTCGAGTCCACCATTGGGCATGGGCTTGTGTGTTGTTCTTAGCATAAGTTAGCTTAAATAGTGTATAAGTCTAGGGACAGATGACCTCAGCAGTTTGGTCCCTAAGGAATTCACACACATTTGGGCATTTTTGAACAATAAGCCAATGTGTTCCAAAAGGTACCAGCAAATTCAGTACGCTCTCATTGCCATGGCGATTCAGACTTTGGCCAAACTAAAACATTTGCGGTGGAACCAATAGAGTCTCAGCTTAAGTGCTACACTCTGACTTCATATGCTCAGTGTGGGCATCCGTGACTGTCCAAGTACAGTGCCAATGTGGATACAATTCCCCAATGTCCTTGGTGAAGTAATTGCAACACATCTTTTTGCAATGCTTTAGAAATAAGCACACACAACTGCCCAAAGTCATGTTGCAATAAAATTACGCTGTACTGGATGGAGAGGCTATGTCTATGAGCAAAATATTGGCACACAAAAGAATTGTGAATGTTTTTCGCTGAACAAGGCCAAGCAGTAGGGGTGTAATTCAGGTCAGGGTCTTCTTCTGTGGCCTGTGCAATTTTCTTATAGTTCGGGGCAAAAGTTTGTAAAAGTTCAGCACCCTGTGTATCAAATTCAGAGTAAGGACCAACAGGAAGGTGAGAAAGAGCATCAGCATTTGTATGCTTTGATGTGGGTGATACAGTATTTCATGCTGATGCTGTGACAACAAGAAAGCAGCTTCTAAGCTGTTCATGGTGGTACAGATGAAACAAAGTCTGAAATGGCTTATGATCCATCACTAGGCAAAACTTCACATTAATCAGATAATGGTGAAACTTTATCATGCTTTAGATAATAGTGAGCAGTTCCTTCTTGATTTTGGAATAGCTCCATTTAGTCTTGGTCAATAACTTGAAAGCAAAAGTAACCAGCCTGTCCTGTGAACAAAATCTGTATGAGAGCACAGCTCCCATTCCCGAAATCACAGTCTTATTGGGATCAAAATGAACAAGGCACCTGTCACTCAACAGGGCAATTTTAATTTTCTGGAACGTATCCTGACACTCTTAGGTCAAGCAAAAGGCACAATCTTCTGGCGCAAATGATGCAGTGGAGCCACAACCTGTCAGTACAATATGTCAACTTCCACGAACTGACAGCAATTCTGTCATGTTCTATGGGGCAGAGAGGTCCTGGATGGCCAACAAATGTGATTGAAGGGAATGAACACCTTGGCTATTAAAAACGTGGTCTAAATACTGAATTTCAATCTGGAAAAAGGTACAGTTGTCCTGGTGACACTTCAAACGTGCAGCTGAAAGCACTTGAAAAAGCATATGAAGGTTACTGATATGTTCCTCCAGTGAACATTCTGGAACCACAGTGGCATCCACGTAATTTGAGCACTACTGAACTTTTGCAGTAAGCTATTCCAAGTAGAATTGGAATATGCCAAGTGTGGAAGCGCTGCCAAAGGGTACGCACAAAAATTTGAACAACCCTAAATCTGTGTTGATTACAAAAACTTTCTGAGATCCACAACTAGCAGAATTTGTAAATACACATTGTGTAAGTCAGTTTTTGAAAAATGGTGACTGGCACAAAGCCTGTGCATCAATTCCCCAGGGTGAGGCAACAGATAAGTATGAATTATTGATTGTGGATACACTGTGGATTTAAAGTCAACACAAAGACAAAGTCTTCCAGAAGGCCTTTGGTAAGATTGCTAAGGGAAAACCCTATTGACTAGCCTGGATAGGAGCAATAACACCATTGTCTTGCTGTTCTTGAAGTTCACTTGCAACATTTTCTCTAAGTGCATAATGGATGGGATGCACCAAGAACACTTGGGTTGCACATTGTCCTTCATTTGTAATGTGCACCACAAAATTATTTTCTCTGCCACATCCTTCAGAAAATAAATCAGGAAGCTGCTCTATCAATTCAGAAATGCTGTCTTTTGGGTTGAAATCAGAAACAGAGATTACATTGTCCTGAATACAAGGACTAAACAGATCAAATAAATCTCACCTAGTAATATCTTCACAGTCTTGCTAACGCAGAATTGTAAATGTCACTGTTCTGGTGTGAAACTGTTGTACACAGTAAGCTGCCTGCAAGATTTTGTCAATTGTTGCTGGCCCGACTGTTCATAAGTGGCTTGATTAAGCAATGTAACGGAAGTGCCAGTGTCTAACTGAAGTTGCTTACAGCGTCTAGCACTGACAAAGTTCACAGACAGTTTATTTGACTGATACTGCACAGCAGTCAGGTAGGGTGAAGGAACATCCTTAGTTTGATTGTTACCAGTACCGGTAGCTGGTTTAGAAAAATCTCCATTCATTGAGTGAGCTTACAAGAGTGAATGTGGGTGGAATTCTTTTTCTGTTGCAAGCACACAGACTGTATATGACCTGGCTTTCCACAAGCAAAACAAGTCACATTTCATGAAGGGTAATGTTGTCTTTTATGTGTGGAAGGCAGCAGGGACATGATTTCACAGCAGACACACTCGTTGAAACTCCTTTACTCTGGCTACAGCAAGGTAGCCTATTTGTGTGTGGTGGTCATTTGCAAGGCCATAATTGTTTGCAATTTGCATTACACTGCAAATCCGAGCTACCTCAAAGTTTTGCATGACATATCATGAGTCCTGATGTTCAATAATTTGTTTCAATTTAAGATCAAAATGTTTGAGAATTTGTTAATGAAACCTATTGTCTGGCACATTGTGTGCAATTGCATCACAGATCGTTGCGGCACTATAGTACTGTCCACAGCTACAATGAAAAGGACACTGTTGTGTCAAACCCTGAGATTCAGTGATCCACTGACAATATGACCATTCTGGCTTCTTCGTCAAGCAAAAGAACTCGTAATGAACTGCAACAACCTGTACCTGATTCTCATAATACTTAGTGAGGCAGGAAACAATCTTCAAAATCTAGCAACTCCAGCATACTAGTTGGGAATGACTTCTGGGTGAGGTGGTAAACTCCTGTGCCAGCCACTGACAAGAAATAATGAAGTTTCACAGTACCTCACATTTGATGTTTGGCGCAATGAGCAATGAACTGAGCATAGTACTCATCCCATTCCTGTTGTTTTGCATCAAAAGGTAGGAATGATGGAATTCATGGAGGTTGTGATGAGCTGCTGGACTAGAGGGCATTTTAAAGAGAGGAGCACCACAAAAAATTGTAAGTAGAAGCCAGGCAAAAGAAAGAACAATTAGTTGCAATGTGCTTCTCAAAGAAAAGGGAGACATATTAATCCCATGCTGCGACAGAGCAAAGTATAACGAAGGTAGGTGACAGGAATCCAAAATCATCTACAAAACACTTGAAGATTAATATAACACTTTATTTCTACAAAACAGAGAACTATTATTTAACTTGTTGTGCCTCCTATGTGCAAGTAAACTGACAGTCTATTACTACTCACAGAATGCAGGCAAATTATTGTCTTTCTAATACTCAGTACTGATGTTCTTGAAGTCAGCAACCAAACTGGGCTGACCAACTATGGGTCACTGGTTAAATCAGCATTGACAGGAGGAGACAAACTCTGAGTTTCTGGAGGTGTGGCACAGCCTACTCTTCCAATTGGCATATGAGACAGTACCTACTGGATTCTGTTTTTGGTACTGTGCTGATCAATGCGTGATTAGTGCTTTAGGACTGCACAGCCTTGATTTCATCTCAAAAATTAGCTCCCTTATGCATGCAAAAAACCAACAACTTTGGCTGTCAGTTCTTTGTATGTAGACAGTCTCTGTCCACCATGGAAAATATTGAGATTGAAGTCTGATGGAGCCAAATAAGGCAATAATTCGTATCTTAGCTCATATGATTTTTTCATGGCAGCAACATTGGTATGAGTGTGCACACACTGTCTTGATGAATGATGACTTTCATTTCAGCCAAACCTGACCTGTATTCACATATTTTTAGCTGGAATTGGACTAGGAAGTTAGCATGGTATTATCCTGTAATATTATGTCCACAGTAAAGGTAATCTATCAGCAGAATTCCTTCTGCATCTCAAAAAGCTAATGCCATTACTTTCCTGTTGACTGAATTGCATTTGATTTCTTCAGTAGTGATGAATCATTATGTCTCCAGTGCTTTGAATGTTGTTTTGTCTCTGGGTTGTAGTAATATACTCACTATTCATCTGTGATCACAAACTTGGCACAAAATTCCTGTTGGTTGCTCTGAAAAGAGGTCAAACATTGATCAGACATTTCCATAACAATGCATTTATGATCCTCCATTAAAGAGTCATGGCACCTGTCTAGCAGACAACTCCACTGTTAACGTGTAATATGCCCATTCACATGACATCCCTATATCTTTGGCAATTTCTTGCACTTTCAGTTGGCATTGCTTCCTGATAATTTTATGCCTTTTTCAGTTACTTCTGGGCTACTGGTGTATCTTGGTGGATTGTTTCATGCTGTTAGCAGAGGAACTTGCCTTAGATGTCTGTGCAATAGCCCATTAACGCCAAATTTTGCCACACTGTCCTAATGGAAACATCTGTTATATATCTCACATTGACTTGTGCAGCTATTTCAAGCAGTGTTCCTTGTCTGTTAACAGTGGCAACTCTACATAGATGCCACTGCTCTCCATCATTAAATGAAGGCCACTAGCCACAGCCTTGTCTGTGATGAGAGGTAATGCCTGTCATTTGGTATTCTTGGCACACTATTCATACTGTGGATTGTGAAATACTGAATTCCTTAATGAATGCCCCATGTGTGTAGCTCCAACTATCATTCTGGATTCAGAGTCTGTTAATTCCCGCTGTGCAATCTTAATCACATCAGAAACCTTTTCACATGAATTGCCTGAGTACAAATTACAGTTCCACCAATGAAATTTCCTTTTATACCTTGTGTACACAATACTCCTACCATGTTCATATGTGAACATTGCTATTCCATCGCTTTTGTAACCTCAGTGCCTGTTGAAATATCTGAAGTTCTATAACACATATGTAACCCACCACTTACGTTATAGAGTTTTGGAGTTTATGCCTCTGAGTCAGTTCACATGTTGGCAGACCGGAGGCGTACACTGCAAGGTTTGAAAATTATTCCAGATAATGAAAATGGATTCAATGAAATCAATATACTGACAGATTTACCCTTGGAATAGGATCTTCTGTATAATAGACTGTTGACAACTCCAGCTGTTGAGCATTTTCACATACTAGCTCACTTAACAACTGTGAATAAGTACTCAGTAAACTGAAAGTACCTCTACTACATAAACACAAGCTTAGTGAAGTTACTTTGTCATATAAGAGAACAGGACAGGAAATCCCGGAAGAGTAAAGTCCATCTGTAACCTGACAATTGAACAGTGCTCACAGTCCAAAAAATCGCCTTTCCCAGAAGAACACTTTAGCTGCCTTACAGAATGACTAAGAATCAGTTTTATCTCTGCCAGTGTAGAACACTATGCATATATTTATGTATATTATGTCTATGTGCATTTCTTGTGTTAGTGTTATTAGTAACTCATATTTGCATTTAATGTAGTGTTAATGCATTTAGTATACAATAAACAACCCCTGTATATGTCTATGAGTTGTGTCACCAGTGGCTGATACGGCCCACTGTAGAGAATCAGCATAATTTCATGGAACATCCTGCAGTTTCTTCTTACGACATAGGGGGGGGGGGGGGGGGGGGGGGGTAGATACAATGGGGAATAACCTGCTCAACATTCAGTTTGCCAATTTTTGAAGGAAGGAAGTCCCCGGACACAATCTGACAACCTACCTTCCCTCGTTCTTCTACTCCAGATATTCCACTTTCACCCTGTTATACACACGGAACATAATTCATCCATTAATAGGGCTCTATGGCACTTAGATGTTGTATACACGTTTAATGTATGTTTTCAACCCACACCACTAAAAATAAAAATTAATTGTAAGCTGTTAAATCAATATTTTTGACAGCATGCAGTTTTTTCATACTTTGCAATGCAGGAACTACTGGGCCTAGAGAAAAAAAATGAAACGAACTTTTCTGTAGGAAATATAATGTAGTTTGATTTTTCATTTGGAAACGTTTTTCCTAGGACACAATTTTTTTTATTTATTTGGGAAAAACATGAGAAAGCAAACTTTCAACAACTCCCCCCACCCCCCACCCCCCCTCCCTTAAACCACACTACTCAGGATTTTTAGTATGTTGTTTGTGAGACTCTCTTGTAGCACTGTAGCAAAATTTGTGACTGCATCATTTCTTTCCTCTAAGCGACCTTTTCTTTTTGTTCCATTTACCGGGCTAAGAAAGACATCTGCACCATGGACCTCTACCCAGAGCACTGACACATCATGTGATTACCCACAAAGGGTGACCTATTATTATGTGGGAACATCATTGTGTTAGCACTGATATGTGGTGATGTCTCTGAAGTTTTCAAACTCCACATTTGGCAAGCGTATTGCGCCTAACACATCCCCTTGAGGGGCTAGAATGGTCAAGTATATTTTACCTGAAAGATGTTTCACCATGTAGTGACTGCAACTGACAGTCACACAGTTCAGCCTCCAATAGTACTGCTATCTAATGGGCAAATTGTGAACTTACAGCACTGGCCCCAACATGACACTGGTTAGTCAAGCAGCAAGCTTAAAGCATTGCCCAGTGTGCAACAGTGCTAGTATGATGATGCACCAGTTCACATGAAAATATAACACTTGATGCCAAATGGTAGAGGCTGAGAGTTTTGAGTCCAATTTATATCAACAATAATTCCATTCAAATGTACACCCAATTTAAGTGTATGATTCAGAGGTTTCAGATGTTATCCCATTGCTCTAACTTCACTTTACCTGCGTATAATGCTTAATCACAGAGACACAAGGCAGAATGCACTGGTTTTTGATGTATCGTGTGATGGTGTCATAATTTCAGTGGCACTTGTGTGACGGGGCCTCTTGTGGCTTCAATGGTAGCATAAATACTGATTACTTGAGCAATGGGATGTGTTATTAGGGTGCCACTTGTTATCAAAATTCAGTATTTTTCAGTACTCACCCTCCAATGTTGTTTGAATGACTCTAAAACATGCCTGTACAAAATTCTGTTGCAGTCAAACATTAGAAAAGTTCCAGACGAGCTGCTCCATGTGCTTTTGCCTATCTGGCTGCCTCGGCAGGCACGTGCCAGCCTTGCAACTGAGCAGACACTTGCACTGTAAGAATTAGCGTCCTGCACTGACACTGTAGCTGCGGCCCTAAGTGCAGCCACATGTTTTCAAGCAGCTCGTGTTGCCACTGCCAAACCAAGCTGCCTCTGACATGATAACTACACCATCTTTCTGCACAGTGGGCTACAGTACTTCAGTACCCACCTGGTCAGCCAGTAATTCCAGCTGCTTATGGCCCAGACTGAAGCCTTCACAGCTCAAGTGTCTGCAGGTTATGCATAGCCAGCTGCTGTTCCCACACCACCCCATCCTCACCGATACACTCATGAATGTTGTCCTTCCAAAGACCAACCCACTATGCACTGGAATCACTCCACATTTGGCAAGCAAACTTCCCAATCTCGCCCACTGTGCAACCATCCAAATGCCAGCAGCATCTGCAAGTGAGAACATACAGCCTCAGAGCGCTTTTTCATCTCAGACCGAAAATCTGACCCTTGTTTTCTTATAGACATATGGTCTGACTTGCATAACTACCCACACACACCGTGCTCATTGGGTGTAGACCAACACTATTTTAGCAGTCAGCTCCCAACAACTCGTCTGTCACCATTTGTGGTGCCTATTCTTTCCAGTTGGATCTAGGATTCCAATGTACCTTCAGCTGTAAATTCACCATCACAATTGTCACAGAAACAGTCATTGGTGCTGATTCCTTAACACGTTTTCAGTTGCTCCCTAGCATTCCTGTCTCCCATCTCATTGACAAGGACTCCAGTGGCATAACGGTGATTCTGTCGCATTATGCAAAACTTTGTTCTCGAGCTGATCCACGTTGCAGTAGCAGGATCTTCTTGACCTTTATCCAGCCATCGCACTCCCACCCGGAGCACCAAGAGAAATATGACACCGCACAGTGCATCACATTCACATCACACCTGGCCCTACAGTTTTCAGCAGACTATGACACCTCACACTGGAGCAACTTGTTGCTGCTAAAGCCGAATTCGATTTTATGCACTGGAATGTCCTCATTTGCCATCTGAACGGAACCTATAGTGGAGGCAGCATAAGAAGGTCCCTGACAGCTCTGTTGCCAGCTTTCACCTGTGAAGCACTAACGGTCGCAGGTGACAACAGCAGTCATCTACTGAGGTGTTGCCACAGAGATGTTTACAAAATGGCATTATGATATTGGTTGAGAGAATCCAGTGAAGGTACCATACCTGGCCCACTGCAACTGTCAGGTATCAACTTAGAGCAACTCAACTGTATTCCTCTCTTCTCCACCTCACACTGACAAATTTGTGGCAAATATTGCACTCCTAATGCAAGCACCATCCCAGAGTTGTATGCTATTCTACAGCTTTGCTACTTCAACCTTTGCCCTAAGCTATACTTCAGTATTCTTCACTGAATTAACTCATTCATCCAGGTACCAGTCACCATAGGAAACAGTCCAAAGACAGCCTTCAGCACACCCTTTGGCCTCTTTGAGTCACATTGAACATCATTTTATCTCCAAAATTCTGCATAAATGTAGCACAGATTCATTGATGGTGTGCTTCATGACTTTTTACTTCCCCTACCTTAACTTGGAAAATCCAGGTTGGAATGTAACAATATGAGAGAAGGAAAGTTGCTACTCACCATATAGCAGAGATGCTGAGCCGCAATAGGCACAATAAAAAGATTCACACAGTCATAGCTTTCGGCCAGTAAGGTCTTTGTCAGCAGTAGACACACATACACACATGCACACACACACTCACGCAAGCACAATGTGCACACACATCTGCAGTCTGAGAGAGCTGAAACTACACTGCGATCAGCAGCACCAGTGCATGATGGGAGTGGCAACTGGGTGGGGGTAATGAGGAGGCTGGGGCGGGAAGAGGGAGGGATAGTATGGTGGGAGACGCGGACAATGAAGTGTTGCAGTTTAGACAGAGGGTAGGAGAGAAGGGGAGGAGGGGGTAAGTAGCAGAAAGGAGAGAAATAACCCCAACCATTCCCTCGACTGACTCTCCACAGTTCCTTTCCCTTTACCACATGGTGTCCTGCTCATCACTATTGATGCCACCTCCCTGTACACTAACATTCCTAATGCCCATGGCCTTACTGTTATCGAACACTACCTTTCCAGATGCCCTATGGATTCCTAACCAACAACCTCCTCCCTGGTCGCCATGACCAACTATATCCTCACCCACAAATACTTCTCCTTTGAAGGCATTACCTACGAACAAATCCGCGGTACAGCTATGGCACCCATGTGGCACCATCCTATGCTAACCTATTCATGGGACATCTAGAGGAATCCTTCCTAAAATCCAAGAATCCTAAACCCCTCACCTGGTTCAGATTCATTGATGACATCTTTGCCATCTGGATTGAAGGTGAGGACACCTTATTCACATTCCACCAGAACCTCAACAACTTCTCCCCCATTTGCTTCACCTGGTCCTTCTCAACCCAACAAGCCACCTTTCTAGATGTAGACCTCCACCTCAGAGATGGCTGCATCAGTACCTCCATCCATATCAAACCTACTAACCACCAGCAATACCTCCACTTCGGCAGCTGCCACCCATTTCATGCCAAGAAGTCCCATCCGTACAGCCTAGCCATCTGTGGTTGTCACATCTGCAGTGATGAGCAGTCCCTCTCTAAATATACCGAGGGTATCACTGAAGCCTTCACTGACTGTAATTATCCTCCCATCCTTGTACAAAAATAAATCTCCCGTGCCTTATCTTTCCAGTCTACCACCACCTCCCAAAATCCCACAGTCTGGCCTCAGGGGAGCATTCCCCTCATAACTCAGTACCATCCGGGACTGGAGCAACTGAATTACATTCTCCACCAGGGTTTCGACTACCTCTCGTCGTGCCCTGAAATGAGAAATGTCCTACCCACTATCCTTCCCACTCCTCCTACCGTGGTATTCTGCCATCCACCGAACCTACACAATATACTCGTCCATCCTTACACAAGCCCTGCTCCCAGTCCCTTACCTCATGGCTCATACCCCTGTAATAGACCTAGATGCAAGACCTGTCCCATACATCTTCCTACCACCACCTACTCCAGTCCGGTCACTAATGTTATCTATCACATCAAAGGCAGGGCTACCTGTGAAACCAGTCATGTTATCTACAAGTTAAGCTGCAACCACTGTGCTGCAGTCTATGTAGGCATGACAACCAACAAGCTGTCTGTCCACATGAATGGACACCGACAAACTGTGGCCAAAAAACAAGTGGACCACCCTGTTGCTGAACACGCTGCCAAACATGATACCCCTCATCTCAATGACTGCTTCATAACCTGTGCCATATGGGTCCTTCCCACCAACACCAGCTTTTATTAATTGCGCAGGTGGGATCTTTCCCTGGAATACGTCCTACATTCCCGTAACCCTCCTGGCCTCAACCTTCGTTAGTCACTGTCCTCACCCATCCCGGCCCTTCCCTGTACCCATTCCAGCACTACACAGCCGTCATTTCACTGCCACACCCAGTCTTTTAATTTCTTTTATTTGTATTCCTCTCCTTTTTCGCTACTTACTCCCTCTCCCCTCTGCACCTTCTCTCCTACACTCTGTCTAAACTGCAAAACTTCACTGTCCGCCACTCCCACCATACTATCCCTCCCCCTTCCCGCCCCAGCCTCCTCATTACCCCCACCCAGTTGCCACTCCCATCATGCACTGGTGCTGCTGATTGCAGTGTAGTTTCAGCTCTCTGAGACTGCAGATGTGTGTGCAAGTTGCGCCCGCGTCAGTGTGTGTGTTCATGTGTGTATGTGTGTCTACTGCTGACAAAGACCTTACTGGCCAAAAGCTATGATTGTGTGAATCTTTCTATTGTTCCTATCACGGCTCAGCATCTCTGCTATATGGTAAGTAGTAACTTTCCTTCTCTCAAATTGTGTCTTACCTTCACAACAAAATCCTCACCAAATGATAGTTTGGGATTCAGAAGAGTTGTTTTACTGAGAATGCCATTTACATGTTCACTAGCCAAATTTTATAAGCATTAAATAATAAAATAGTTCTGAAATTACAATTAAATCAATACCATTAGCTGCTGATGGGCGTTGATATATATCAACAGTGACAGGTGAAAGTGTGTACCAAAACCGGGACTCGAACCCAGAATCTCCTGTTTACATGGAAGACGCTCAATGCCTCTGAGCCACTGAGGGCACAGAGGATACAGCGATTGCAGGGATTTATTGCCAGCATGCTCCCCATGAGACCCACATTCTCAACTGACAGTCCACACAATACATTCGTATTGCCCCTGCCATTATACCCATTACTCGCGGCAGAACAGATGCCATCTTCATATAAGAGTTCTGGTTGATATCTGTTTTCTGTGAACTATCTATGGAATTTACTGTGTGGATCACAGTGTTTTCTAATATAAACTGACATTTTATGGTATTGATGATACATATAGCCAATGTAGTCCAGGGACATAATTCTGACAGGGGAAAATCAAATATTTCTTGTAAGTTGAAACAATATGCCAGCAAATACACAACAGGCAGATAACAGTAGTATTGCAGGTTGTATCCACCCTAGGGCAAATTGGTAAAACCCAGGAATTTTTTAGACTTCTGCGAGTTTTTCATTTTATTAGTTTTCAGTTAAATTTTTTTAATTTCAATTGGCGGTAATAGATATCTCCAACAAAGAGTTTTACTTTAGGCCACTGGTGCAGCATAATATTTCAGCAATAAAATAAAAATGAGAGAATAAGTTAAAAATAAAACTTTAATTACAAAGAAAAAGCACCATTTACAAAGAAAAAAGTACACAGTGCACACACATGTTTCTGCCAGCAGCAAAATACATCAAAGACTAAGCAGTAATTCATAACAACAACTTGCTTTCAACATGTCTTTCTCATGGCCCTTGTTTCAATCAGTGTAATGTTACAACTGCTTAAATGTGTTGCAGGTTGTGGGTAAATATAACGAATGGTGGTTGGAGAAGTATTACTTTCAAAATATATTTCTTTTTATACAAGATGAATTATGTTATGTGTGAGAATGTGCAATGCATTTCTTAAATCACAGAGCATTAGACACTCATTCACAAATTAACAATGAAGACCTGACATTTATGCTGTTATTTAGTATTTTACTGTCATATTTGTGGTCTGGTATGTCTTCAAGGGCAAAGCAAGTTAAAAAACACCAAGTTTCAAGGTTAGTTCTTCATATTTATTTTAGTTCTTTCATAGATTATAAATTATGCAATAAGACTGGCAAAAAGTTTAACTGTCCTAAAAATGAAAATGGGAGAAGTGAGTTCTTGAGCAATTACATACATAACTGGCTTTTCTATGCTAAAGTAAAAATGCTCAACAGAACATGTATTTAGGCAAGTAACCCATGAAACATTTGACACACAGCAATGAAATTTATAGTAAGGCTTGTCAGAAATATTCAGTCGCACAATTTAAGCTGTGTTCTTAGGATCCTGTATAATCATAAGATCAGAAAAGAAAAACAGCAAAAAATTTTTGGGGACTAATATTATATGTCAAAGCTTAGCTTTACTTGCAGCTATGCTGTATGTACATTAATTTAAATAATAAACTTTTCCTACTTGTGTGTCTGCACTACTTAACAGTAATGTCACTATTGGGGGAGTACATCACATGTCCTGTGCTCTGAATATCTGCTGTCAAAAGCTTGCAGGATCATGTGACATGAACTCTGACCGTCTCACAAAAGCACATCCGAAACTTGATTTCAGTGTTTCAGTATATTCATTATACTCCCATAATGCAAACGTATAAACTGTAAATGTTGCTGTGCATTAAACATCTTTCCAAAATGCATTGTTTTTTGCTGGGTTTTGTTTTCCAAAGTGCGAGGAAATTCTTTGCCACTGTATAACACATTCACCATTCAAAGGAATCACAAGATTTACAGCTCTGAGCCAATGTATATAGTCACACAGAAAAAATTTACTTTTACCAGAGTTATAGTGTATTTTCACCCTGGAAATAGTGTATTTTTAACTGGGAGGTATGGAAAAAAATTGAATTTTTTTCTTGTCCATGTACTCCCTGTATTGTAATCAATCCCATCACACATACAGAAAGTGAAAAAATGGTTAACAAATTCCTGAAAAGTATGATTGACTGGTTTTTTGTAAATTGTCTCACCCTTCATTTTAAAAAGATGTGACATATTCAGTTCTGCACATCTAGGTGTACTGCACCACTGATAAGTGTAATACACAGCAAGAAAATAATAAATAGGTATCCATATTGATGAGAATTTAAACTAGAAAAAGCACATTTTGTAATTCCTAAAACTACCTAGTTCAGCCACTTTTACACTTAGAATCATAGCAGATCTTGTGGCGAGACTAATCAGTAAGGCAACACATTTTGTGTATTTTCGTTCAATAACATCATATAACATTCTGGGGTAACTCATGTTTAAGAAAGAAAGCCTTCTTTGCTCAGAAACATGCTGTAAGAATAATATGTGGTGCTCACCCACAAACATCTTGTAAACTGTTTAAAGAGTTGGGCATTCGGACTACTGTTTCACAGTATATGAGTTTCTTCTCTCATGAAGTTTGTTGTAAGTAATTCACTACAGTTCAAAAGGAACATTGATATACATAATTACAATACTAGAATAAAAAAGACATTTATTAGTTTATGTTGTCTTTAGCACACAAAGAGATGCATAGTGCTGCAACAAAAATTTTTAATTACTTGCCCAGTAACATAAAATGTCTGACAGCAAAATTAAATTTGAAAACAAACTTAAAAAGTTTCTCCTTCATGTCTGCTTCTACTCAGCAGGAGAACTTCTTTATCTTAATGTGTGAAAGGTTAGAAATTTAAATGACTAACTCAAACCTGTATTTTTAAAAAAGCCTTATAAATGTTCAGCATGTAATGTAAAATTTCTCATTCCACATCATTACAAATTCTCATGCAAAATGATCCCAGCAACACAAAAGTATCTAACTAACTAACTAAAACAAGTAATGGAAAATTCAGGATGGAATAATGACAATATTATGAAAGGATAGTTTGCTGCTCACTATATAGTGTAGATGTTGAGTCACAGACAGGCACATCAAAAGGCTACTGAACATGTAAGCTTTCAGTCAGAAGCCCTTCTTCCGAAATAGACATTATACAAACTCACGCAAATGCAGTTCACACACACATGACCACTATCTGGCTGTCGAGGCAAGAGACAATGGTCATGTGTTTGTGTTGTGTTTGCCTAAATGCGTGAATGTGTGTGTGTGTGTGTGTGTGTGTGTGTGTGTGTGTGTGTGTGTGTGTGTGTGTGTGTTTGAGTGTTTTGTCTATTTCAAAGGAAGACCTTCTGACCAAATGCTTAGGTGTTTTCTACTCTTTTTATTGTACTGTCTGCGACATAACGTCTCTGCTATACAGTGAGGGGCAGTCTATCTTTTTCATAATATTGTAACTATCTAACTGAATATCTCTCAGCAGTGCTTTAATGGCTAAACAGTTTTGGGGCTACCATTAATCCTTCCAAATGCATATTTGGTGTTTCCAGGTGACATTATGGGCCACCAGATTTCTTCCCTAGCACAGCCTCAATTCAAGAGCTACTGACTGATGCTCTTCCTAGTCTTTTCATTTATACCGCCTTCACTGCTGTCAAGAAGAGCCTTGCCCATTCTGCACTTGTGGCTCATGCAGCACGTGATTCCCAGTTGGCACTGGTGGTTGATGCCAGAGACTATGCCTTAGGTGTGGCTTTGCAACAACACCTCAGTGGTTCATGGCAGCCACTTGTCTTCTTTTCAAAGAAGCTTCTGCTTTAAAACACCATTAGAGTGCCTATGATGGGAAGGTGCTTGTCATCAATGAGCCAATCTGCTACTTCTGCCCATTGCTGGAGGCCGGGAACTTAATTACATTTCCAGACCATGTGCCCATCGTGTATACGTTGCAGCAGACAACAATCACTGCTCACCATGTCAGTTCCACCTCCTGGATTATATCTCTCAGTCCAGCATAGACATTTGGCGTATCTCCAGAATGGACAATATTAATGCAGCTGTCTGTCATGTGCCACTGCGGTCACTGGTTGCATCAATTTCACGGCAGACACTGCAGCATAAGAGGTCAGCACGGAGCTGGCCTCTTATTGCAAAATCCAGAACAGTGGCCTCAGACTGGCACAGACACAAACTGTACTGTGAAACCTCCACCACCAAATTACAAACTTTCCTACCAGCCACTTTTCCCCAGAAGGCCTTTGACACCATCCACAATCTGTGACACCTTGATATTAAAGCTACTTTTAGGATTCATCACTATGTGTGGCCTTTCTTCTGCTCAGACTGTTGCAGCTGGGACTTATTCTGTGTGTGTGTCTGCCTAGTAAGGTTGACCTGCACATCAATGCCCCTGTTGGCGATTTCCCTCAGGCTAAAGGGAGGTTTACTCATGTCCGTGTTAATATTGTCACTTCCTCATCTCTGATGGTCTGTGGTATCTTTTAACTCGCATTGCTTATATCCCACTTTGGCCAGAGGTGACACCAATTCCATACATCTCAGATGAAACTGTGGCAAGAGCATTTGTCAGTAAGTAGAGCACTCATTATGTTTCCCCTCTCTGCATCACCACAGGATGTGAAAGGCAATTTGAATCCTAGGTGTTCAACAAGCTTGCCAAATTCTTGGGCACTCATCATCGCCATCCAGCCCAAAATGATATGGTTGAGTGATGGCACCAAACTTTGATGGCAGCTCTAATTTCCATTACACAGCATGAACTACTGCACTCCAAGACCCACCTCAAGGCTCCAGTGGGTGGGCTGGTGTATGGTCTGTGGTAAGCACCTTCAGGTAGCAGAGAATTTGTTGAATTCTCTGCTGCCATTTCTGTTTCTGACATTCCAGCATTTCTGGATGGCCTGCACTCCCATATTGCACACACCAGTCCTCAACTTTACTCTCAGCATGGCATCCCAGCTTCCTTCATTCATTCAGATTTGCTCACTCGCATGCGTGTAATGGTCAGGGTTGAGAAGATCATGCCTTGTCTCCAATGTCTGTACTCCAGTCCTGATAAGACTTTTAGATAAGGTCATCACACTGTGAAAATTTCCTTCAATGGGAACACTCAGGCAGAGTCACTGGGCAATTTCAAGCCAATATACACTTTCCCATTTGGGTCTTATGGAATTATCCGATTCCACCCATCTGCTTTGACCCATGACATCTTCAGTATGGTGGAAATGGCTATTCTAAGTGTATCCAATATGGCACCTATGATGTCACCACATACACAAGGCAACAAACATAAAAATACATATAAATAAGACAATAACATCTCCCTACAATCAAACTAATGGACCGCTGCAGGAAATTAGTGGCCCTGGGGGGTGGGGGGTGTAAGGAACAGCTAAATATAATAGTAAAAAAAAGACACCCCATGATCCCAAAACACATAAAAAAAAAAAAAAATTCGAAACCTACGGTAATTGGACACGTCCCTTGACCTATATAGGTCTACTGCAGCTCACAATACCAAAACACCAACAGCTACAGCAAAGAGTACAAAAATTGGAATCAGACATTTTCCCTTGACCACAGCTGACAGTACCAAAACACCAATACCTACACATAAAACTATGAAAATTGGAATCGGTCATTTCCGTTGAACTGTATAGGTCAACCATAACTACTGATACGAAAAAACCGACACCTACAACTACGAAAAACAAAAGAAAAACTGCAACATCTCAAAAATTCAAAAGTCAAACATCCCTATGTAAATTAAAACATTCAATAGACAATAAATACACAAGACATTACAACTTGAGAAAGATAGACCCAAAAAAAACAATTGCTTACCACCAACATATTTCTGTGCTGCAAAGTAGGTCGACCATCCCAAACACACACACACACACACACACACACACACACACACACACACACACACACAGATGGCACCATCAAACACAACATGACGACTCTACAAACACAACCAACTCATAAACTCTGCGCTGTAATGATGTCACATACCACAACACCCTTACGTCATGGGTCAGAGCAGATGGGTTGAATCGGACGCTTCTGTTGACCCCCATTCTGAGCCCATCTCTTTGCACTCCCCTCAGATGTCATTGCCACCACCTCCCCAGTTAGCACAACCACTGGTCCTATAATACTCTGGGCATCAAGTGTATTAACCAGGTCAATTTGCCTAAACATTCTGCTACTCCCCTGTTTGGGGTAGCGACTGCAACCAGCAACTTCACAGTTTGACCAGGCACAATACTACGATCTAGCCAAGTCATGCACTTATAGCAAAGGCCAAAACGTAGCACTGGAAGTACAGTTAGTCAGGCTGTGAGCTTACAGCATTGACGACATTGTAGCAATGTCAGTAAGCGAGTGTGGCAGCATACATAGAAATATAATACAGGACCCAAACAACAGAGGCTGCAAGTTTGGTGTCTAGGTTGTATAAAAAAAAATTTATCCCACTGTGTGCCCAGTTTGAGGGGGTCCAGCACAATTATGGAGCAGAGGTTTCAGATTGATCCCTAATGCTGCAACTTCAATTGACCGACCTGCATACAACGTACACTCACACATGCACAAGACAGAATGTGATCATTCATTGTGTGTCCTCCAACGGTTTAGTGATTTCAGTGGTCACTTGTATGATGGAATGCATTGTGATTTCGATGGTCATCTAATTGATGGATTGTGTAGTGTAAAAGGTGGTTACTTATATGATGATGTGATATGCTGTGGTGTTAGTTGTCACACAAGTGACAGATCTTGTACTGAAACTAGTGCTTGCTTGTGTGACAGGATGTGTCAGTGAGTGCAGTTCTCACCCAAGCGATGGACTATTTTAAGCGTTTTTCACAGGATGTGTCAGTTAGTGCAGTTCTCACCTGAGCGATGGACTATTTTAAGTGTTTTTCAGTGATTGCTCTTGCAACGAGCCCTTTACGTGACTAAGTGGTCTCCCTGCAATGGGTGTTTTGTGACATTGTGATCTTTTCTGTCAATAGTTTCTTGAATCAACACTGCTGTCAATAACTGTTAACTTAGTGAGCAATTATGTCTTTTATGTGTAAGAATGTGCCTATTGTACTTCTTATGTAAATTATCTCAGTACCATATATTTTCAGCCATTTGAAATTTCAGAGATCTGTACTGCTGTACCCTGTTTGCTAGGTAAGATCTAAACCAAACCATCCTTTCCACAGAAGTTGATCTTTATTTAAATAATCCATAAGTCAGTTTTTCATAATATTTACTATTATTTTTGAAAATGAAGACAATTGGGTTGTAGTTCTCTACATTTCCCTTATCACATTTTTTTGTGGACAGGAAGAACTTTTGCTTTCTGTAGGTAATCAGGGAAGCAACCTGATGTGAATGACTTATTTACAATACATTTTAGAGATGCTTTTATGCTGCTAATACAGTCTCTTAGTAGACACACAGGAACATCATGTAGAAATGTGGACAATTTGTTCTTAAATTAATACACGGTCTGAGTGATTTCCTCTCCCATTTCAGCAGCAGCAGCGTTATGTGAGGCTCAATGTTATTTGTTGTTGTATATTGTGTTTGGGAACTTTTCTTGCCATTTGGTGGCTACATTACTAAAGTAACTGTCTATAAAGGTATTCACATCCTTAGGCTTATTTATTTAATCACCTTTATTTCTGATTTTTGTATTTGTCTGTTTTGGCTTTGTGCTACCAGTTTCTTGTTTTACTATATTTGTTATTGCTTTGCTCTTATTGTTTAACATCTGTATGGCCTTACTAATTTGAATTCTGTTTGCATTTTGCAGCAGTTTCTTATATGTCCTTTTGTATTTGACGAAAAACTGTAAGAAGACCCTCTCATTATCTTTGCTAGAGCTGAGGTATTTGAATGTACTAAGCATTCTGTTACTCTTGTTACCCTGTTTTCTCTGGCAGATTCTCCACAGTATGTGCTATTTTAGGAAAACTCTCCTGAAATTTTAGTTAGAATATAATCATAAATTTGCTGAATTTTTCATTTACATGTGTTCCTGAATATACTTCTGACCCTTTCTGGCTGGTGCAGTATATCTTTTTATATTTTGTCTAACACGCACACTTTTTGCTCCAGGTATGTCTACTGCCTTGGAGCAGAAAATCGCCCATCATTTTATGCACAGGCTCTGGGGACAATGAAAAAATTTACTCTCAATCATTGAACATCTTGTGAGGTAGACAAAAAAGTAATTACTTCATTTTTAATGTGATGCAAAACAAGTTACAATTATTCTAAATTGTCTGATTTGTGTGCAATAGTAATATTTTTCACAACAGCAATAGGCAAGGGTATAACATTATTGTGTTTTCTCAAGAATAAAACTCAAGATGAGATCGTTATTTCAACTACCAATGATTACAATTATCTTCACCCATGTTCACATGTAGATGAATTTGCAGGTCAGAGGGATCATTGCAAAGTGGACCAGCAACAAGAACCTACACTTTTTATCAAGCCCTGTTGGAGAAAATTTTCATTTAACTCCCTAAAACACAGTATTGCAGCTGTGGCCATTAGTCAATGACAGAGCTATGTGTTGCATTACTTGTAAAACTCTGGTTTGTGTAAGATTGGAATTTTTTCATATAAGGTAAGTAATTTGCAGCCAACATTTTATCTACCACATAATGTAGGCTCATAATGTTTCTAATATTAGTAAATAATCAGATGAATCTAAAAATCAAAATTATCAACATCATAAATAATAATAACAATGATTAAATCTACATCTTTTAAAATTGCATTATAAAGGGGTTGTTTGTGTTGTTGCCTCGGATGATGATTACATGAATATTTTGTCAGGACTTGTAAGTGGTGGGTCCATGAGGTATGGCAATACGTGAACACCGAGAAGTAATTTTAAACAGTTTTATTAACAAAGGTGGATCACAAAACATGCACACTGTGCGTACCCATCATCATTGTGTCTGACATCCCAACAGCGGCTAATTGCGGTCGTATCTAAAGGCTCAATGTTGAGCTAAGAAAAGAGACATATTCACACCCGAGGCCATGCTAGTTAATACGGGGTGCTGCAGTGGCATACTCCCTGCCTCACACTCCAGCCAGATGCCGCGCATACTGACCAAGCAAATTGTCAGCATTCTAGATAGTCTCACTGGCGAGCACATGTTATTTACTGTATGGCTGTGTACAACATGTAGACCCTTACATCACTCTCCCCAGAGAAAAAGTGCAACCACAGCTCGTTCAAAACAACCTCCGGGCATTATAAACTATTTCGCCATTTGTGGCATCAGAAGGCATTGCAACATGTATTTCATTTGCAGACACAGTAACGTTCGGTACAGAGAAGTGTGCCTTCAGGACAACAACTTCATACATGAGAAATGCAGTTGACAAAAGACAAATTAACAAAAGTAATAGAAACACAATACTGACAATCAAGTATGCATTAACATTACTGGATGAATCAAAGGACTTAATCTATTCCCTGCTTCTATGAAGTTTAACTCATTATTGGAAGAAATTACATTTTCATGGGTGTCCTTAATTAAATTATTGTCTTCAGAAAAACATGATAAGGAATGCTTTCCATATGTTAATATGTATGAATCATTGTAATAAACAGATAACATTCATGTTAGTGGAAAATGTCCAGTTGCATGAAATGTAGTTGGCAATACACTAGGCATATCAAATAGTTAACATGATAAATCACAATTCATTCAAGATTAATACACTATTATTCAATTTGAGTGTAAAGGGTAGCTCACGTGTATCATAATTTTTATGTGTAAATGTGACATCAAGGGTGGAGTTAAATGAGAAAATTGTACCTTCAAAACATCGTTTATGAAATGGATGATAAAGATGCATTAAAATTCTAGGGCAATCATTTTTTGGAGGATGATTCATAAACAATTCTTTCTCACAGCTGTACACTCTACTATCTAAGAATACTGTTGATTCAGGGAAATTAACTTATGACTATGTTTACACATATGCAAATCATTTTCATATAGGGACACAAAATATCTTTGATCCTTGCTGATCAGTAGATAATCATTCAGTACGTACTTTACATGAGTACCTGTCTGTCTCCATTTCACAGGGTAATTATAAATCTTATACATTTCAGAATTATGTTTTAATCTAGCAATGGGTATAGAAAAAATAACAGTTAATTCATCTTCAATCACTAAAGAGTGCATGGTGGTTAACGTATTGTAAACATATAAATTGTAAGAGTTAACTGGGTAAATCATAGTATAGATTGTATCTAGCTTTTGCTCAATTGATAGTAGGATCTGTAAAAATTGTTCTGGATGTAGTAGTACACTGTTCAAACAGTCATTTCAACTACTTTCTCAAGCTTTTCTTAAGTTAAGAGCATCAATTCTAGGATTTGATAAACTATCAGTAATCCTTAACAAAAGAGTGTTTAGATCTAAGTGACTCTAAATGAATCTAATGAACATGGTTAATTAGTTCTAAGTACTAGAGTTAACAATGCACGTAAAATAAATGAGTTTCTTGTGGTAACCTGTGCAATAAAAGGTTTAGTTTCACTGTGCGCTTGTGCAATAGCTTCAATATTTCACATTCACATAAGTACATGGCTAAAATAAACACTCCCATTGCACTCTCAGACACTACACACATTTACGCAAATTACAGGATCGCTCAGAACGTGGTGACGCCTTGGGCTTGAAGTCTGGACTGTGAGCTCACTATTCTTGCTTCCTGGGTTTGAGAACGGCAGGTCGGCCTCTTGGTCGGTCCTCATCATATTGCGATACTACAGGAAATCTACTCAGAAATGACTTTACACGACTGACATGTATGACAATCAAACGAAAGGGCAGTTGGTGCTTAAGAGTGGCTGGCAACAACACCTCCAAGATCGGATATGGTCCTTTTCAAAAGTTCTTAAACTTTTTGACTTGACTCTTCTTTAACACCACGTTGCTCAGATACACAAGATCTCAAACTTGATACTGAGACACTGCTACTTGGTGGTCGTGTTGTCTTCCTTGCTGAAGAAAGGATTGATAATTTTGCTGTTTTACTTCCCTCCATGCTTTCTTTAGCTTGCGTGCTAGATCCCTTATGTGTTCATTGCTGATTCCGATAGTTAATTGTGCAAAGTCCAAGGGTGAATGCATTCTTCTTCCACAGACGATCTCATATAGACTTGGCCAGTTGAGCTGTGCATTTTGGCATTTTAACTACTTACCAAGTATGATAAACAGACATTCCAATTTTCGTGTTTGGTGCTCACATAATGGCTAACCATTTTGATAATTGTTCTGTGGACTCGCTTGATTCTGCCATTTCCTTCAGGGTGTGCTAGTGTAGTCCTTAACTGAGTTATTTGTATGAGCTTACAAGTCTGTTTAAGTAATTCACTCATAAAATTCGGTCCTTGATCACAAATTATACTTAATGGTATCCAAACTTAAGAATCCATTCTTTTACAAAAACTATAGCTAGAGTGCGCTGATCAGGTATTTGTATCATGAGAAGGTATCTAGAGAAATGATCCAACATTGTCAATATGTATTTGTTTCCATCTTTAGTCTTAGACAATAGTCCTATGTCATCTGGTCATACTCATTCAAATAATTCATTTGTTTCTGGCAGTTCTTGCAATGGTGCTCTACTTTTTCCTACATTATTCCATCTGTTACTGGAATCACATTGTGAAACAAACTCGAAAACATCAGCTTTGTGGCTTGGCCACCAAAACATTTGAGCTATTTTAATGTTTGTTGCTTTTTTACTGCAATGTCCAGATAATAAAGAATTGTGTTGCTCTCTCATGATTTGCTCTTTCGTGCTTTCTGGAATAACTGGGCAATTTCCTTTACTAGTGATTTTGTACAATAATACATCTATTTTGACAAAATGTTGATCATTTTTCAATAATTTGCATTGTGGATCTTCTTCTTGAGCTGCCTTTAACTCTTCTTCTCAACTTATTGTAAGACAAACTTTGACTTTTCAACTTGTGGCGTAGAGCGTCATAAATATCGATATTTGTTTAGTGCGTAAGTGTACTATCTATGAGGGGAGGGCTTTGGAGAGGATGTTGGACGCTAACGGCAGTTAGCCTCCGGACTTGTATCTGTGTAGAGAGAAGTGCCAATAAATCTGTATCTGAGAGAATTCTAGTTGTTTACCTACAACTATTACTTATTCCCTCACTGGTGACCCTGTTTTTTGTGTAATACGCATTTGAATTACCGCCCAAAGGTTATTTACGCACCTACCACGTTGGGTTTTGTCGCGATCGCGAGGGCCTTTGTTCAGCTCCAGACAATGGCCTTTCAGCACTCACCGCCACCAGGATTTCAGCAACATCTCTCTAGCACTCCTGACATCATAGTGGACATGCCGCAAGAATCTTCGGAATCCTTCAGCCAGAACATGCAATGGAATTCATTGAGTGCCGCCAGTTTCTTCCAACCACCAACAGTCATGGACTCTGGCTTTGTTAGCCTAGACCTTCCCACGTGTTCTCCACAGAGTGTTGTTCGGAACATTCCTACTCCTGTGTCGAATGCACAATTCAGTACGGTTTGTGGCATAAAGCGAAGTTTTGCTACTTTGGAAAATCCAGTAGTAAATTCAAACTTGAATCAGTTCCCGCCACGTGTGTATCCTTCTGCGCCGGCTAGTCAACAGGTGTTCAATGCTCGCCAAACAGCAAATATCACACTGAGTGTGCATCCTAGTGGACGTGTGTGGGATCCTTGACTACAATCCTCACACCGTTCGAGCTTCCGTCGCTTCTCAGCCGCACCCCCCCCCCCCCCCCCCCCCCTCCCGGCGTCAAGTGAATTTCGCCATTCCCGCATTACGGGACGCCAATAATTTGGACTCCCTATCTTCTGCATGCTCTACTTCCGTCCAAAGTAATAGGTGCACCTCTGCAGTGACTGCAGTGCTGAATCTGCCGAAACTACCAGACTTCAAACCCGCTCACCCGGAGTTCTGGTTTAACCTGGTTGAGCAAACATTCAATGTCTGTGCTTTGGACGACGACGCATGCTTCGCCTGCCTCATGAACCATCTTCACGACCGCATCTATTTAATTTACGATCTGGTCAAAGCACCCTCCCCTGTAGTAGGGAAGTATGTTGTGGTGAAACAGACGATACTGGAGCGCGTCTCGAAAACCAGGAGAGAAAATGTGCGACAGGTCATCTACGAAGAGCGTCTCGGCGATAGGTCTCTGTCCCAGCTGTGGCGGTGCCTCCATCTTCTCGTCGATGAGCAAGTTATGCCTGATGACACACTCACAGAAATCTGGACTGAAAAGCTGCCTTTGCCTGTCCAGACTGCAATCTCTGCGTATGAAGATAGGCCAGTAAATGAACGTTTACCCGCTGCCGACAGAGCATACTCCGCCAGGCAACGTGTGCTCCGTGCACTGCATTCTGGACATGACCGCACTAGGATGCTTTCTGACACCACGCCCTTGTCTGGTGCGGCTAATAACAAGTTTGGTAAACTAGGCGCCCGGCCTGCACCTCCAACTCCCCGCAACGACAGGGCATCGGCCTCTGTGGAAGATTCTGGGTCACATACTCGGTAACCTAGCAACTACCCACAGGAGAAGAGGCCCGGCCATCCTTACTGTTCCTTCCATGCAAGATTCGGGGAGCAAGCTCGCAAATGCCAGTCACCGTGTTCTTACCCAAACTCCAACCGCAGGTAGCACGCATTTCATCAGATTCCTATGGCTCCGGAGGATATTGAAATGACTGCCATAACCACTCCTTTCAGGCTGTTTCAATACAAATTTATGCCGTTTGGGTTGAAAAACGCTCCCCAAACGTGGCAGCTTTTCATCTGAAACTTTATCCCATCTAGACTTTTGTTTCGTATACATGGATGACATATTGGTCTTTGCTTCTACTTTAGAACAGAGTGAGGAGTGTGTTCAAGTCATGACAGATATTTTAGCAGCCGCTGGTATTGAACTGAACAAAAAAAAGAGTCAATTGCACCAGTCATCTGTCACATTCCTAAATAAGTTATGTTGTGTCATCGGACGGTCTGACACCACCGCAGGACAAGATCAAGCTTGTTCTCGAGATGCTACGCCCCCAGACCTATAAGGAATTACGCAGGTTCATCGGAACAGTTAATTATTACCGTAAACATTTGCCAGCTGCTTCTGCGGTGCAGGCTCCTCTCACAGATGCTCTCACTGGGCCACAAACTTCTGGCACCCGCCAGGTCCCATGGACACCAGACATGGACAAGGCATTTAACGAACTCAACTAGCTGTTGGCCCCCGCGGCCACTATTGCTCACCCATGTGCGGACGCCACAATGTTTATCACCACTGACGCTAGTGACAATGCTATCGGCGCAGTACTGAGTCAGACATACAACGATGTTATGACCCCCCTGCAGTTTTCTCAAAAAAGCTAAACAACGCGCAGAAGAAATACTCAGCTTTCGACAGAGAATTACTCACAGTTTACGAGGCCATAAGACACTTCAGAACTGATGTTGAGGGGCAAGATTTCTATGTGCTCACTGATCACAAGCCGTTGATTCCTGCCATAAAAAATCTTGTGGCTGATCCGCCCCCATGACGCTTTCGTCACATCAATTACATCTTGCAATTTACAAATGACATTCGCTACATCTGAGGAGCGGCCAATGTGGTTGCTGATTTTCTCTTGCTTGTTGGTGCTGTCACAACCTTAATTGACTTAATGGACCTACCTCGGTTGCAATCGGCAGACCCTGATACCATGCAGTTAATTTTGGACCACAGTTCATGTCGGCCTCGTAGGCCATTTGCCCCCCTCCGAGGGTTTCCGTTACTTATTTACAGCTATTGACAGGATGACTCGGTGGGCTGAGGTTGTGGCTATTCCAAACATTACCTCTGAGACAGTAAGTTGAACATTCTTAGATTCATGGATCTCTAGATTTGGCTCACCTGTTTACCTCACCACTGACCAGGGGCGACAATTTGAGTCTTCAGTTTTCTCTGACTTATGTAAAATGTGTGGTATTGTCAGAATTCATACTTCTGCATACCACCCCCAAAGCAATGGGCTTGTTGAGCAATTGCATCACACCTTAAAGTCTGCCCTACATTGCCATGACTCACTATGGACAGAGGCACTGCCCTTCGTGCTTCTTGGCCTTCATGCAACTTTCAAGCAAGACCTCAAGGGTACCGTAGCCGAGTTTGTGTATGGCCAACCTCTGGTTTTGCCTGGATAATTAGTCACTCCCACCCCACTTCCACGGCCCTCTGAACTCCCTTCACTTCTCGAACGGGTGCGCTTGCACTGCAGCAAAATTCGGCCGCCACCTCCGGCTGCTCCTACACCTCTGCGCGTGTATATACCATGCACGCTAGACTCTTGTGAGTACATGTTTCTCAGAGACGACTCAATCAAAGCCCCACTTCGGTCACCCTACACAGGTACTTACAAGGTCATCAAACGCTCCGAGAATAACATGGATCTTCTCATAAAAGACTCTGTAACCACGGTCTCACTCAACCGAGTGAAACCAGCTTTCATTGAGCCTCAGGTGAACCTCCCTGATTCTGCCCCTATTTCTCCCACTCCTGCTTCAAGCAGCTATCCATCTTTCCATACCCTGCATTCGGGTATTGATTCTCCACAGCATGCTTCTCTGCCAAGCACTGCTCCTTCTCCGCGTTCATCTAATTTGAGTGGCCAATCTTTTCGGGGTTTCACTCCTCACAGCCCTCGCAGTCGAACTACCAACCACTTGGATTCTACCATTGTGTTACCATCTTCGTGTGACAGCTCTTTGTCACGCCGTTCAATACATGCTGGCTCCTCGTTGCCTTCGGTCACGCTCCCTCGTCTGACAGCTGATTGCCCGAGGTTGTCGCCTGCGCAGTCCAGTGCACCTGCCACCCCCCTCTTCCCTCTTAGCAAATGCTTCCCCCTGCCATGGCTTTCCCACACCTCCCTGCCTCCCTACCATTGCTCGTACAGGTGCCACCCAAGAATTCACAACACATGTACACCCTGATGACATACATAAATTATCTGTTGTCGTAGATGGTGATACGGTGTGTGTGGTGCTCGCGTGTGACAATGTTGAGGGAGGAAGTGCAGAATCTCGTGTGGTGTGCCACTTTAAATTGAGCAGAAGTGCTGCATGTGGCAATTTACGTGCCTTTGTTAGGCCTTCTGGCAAAGTGATTCTCCGCCTGCCGGCTGACGAAGTGCTACACCTCCACTCCAGGACGGGGGACGGGACGTCGTCTTCAGCCGCCGGCGTCGCTTGCTGACTTCTCCATCGACATACCAGGTTTCACCCCCCGGTCTCCTACCAGTCGACCGCTTCCGCCTGACGCAGAAGAACTGTGCGTTACCTTCCTAAATTCTCACCCCCCACCCCCCCCCCCCCCACCCACCCCCCATTCACAGGGACATACTCCATACTGTGCGATGGGGGGGGGGGGGGGGGCGCTATGTGGCATAGAATGCCATAAATATCAATATTTGTTCAGTTCGTAGGTGTGCTATCTTTGAGGAGAGGGCTTTGGAGAGGATGTTGGATGCTAACAGCAGTTAGCCTCCGGACTTGTATCTGTGTAGAGAGAAGTGCCAATAAATCTGTATCTGAGAGAATTCTAGTTGTTTACCTGCACTATACCTTATTCACTCAAACTCATTGCATCAGCATTCACATGTTGTTCACCAGGTCAGTGAATAACCTTAAATTGGTACTCACTCAGTCTTAATGCCCATCTTGTTACTCTGGAACTTGGATCCTTTAAGCTCAATAACCATTTAAGTGTGGCATGATCTGTAATAACTGTAAATTCTCTTCCTGTTAAGAAACATCTGTTATGTGTTATACCAAAAACCAAAGCACAAAGCTCCTTCTCAATAGTAGTATAATTACTTTCTGGTTTGTTTAATTGTTTGGAAGCAAATGAGATTGGACGCTCATGACCATCAACTTCTTGAGACAAGATTGCACCTATGGCAAAATTGGATGCGTCTGTTGAAAGAATAAAAGGTTTACTGAAATCTGGATAGGCAAACACTGGGGCTGTAGTTAAAGCAGTTTTAAGTTCTTCCATTGCTTTTTGCACTCTGTTGACCAATTAAATGTGGCTCCTTTCTTCAGTAGCTGTGTCACTGGACGTGCTATATTCGCATAACCGACTATAAATCGTCTGTAGAAATTTGACAATCCCAAGAATGATTGTAGTTCTTTCAAATTTTGTGGTTCAGGAAAATTCTTTACATCTTCAATTTATTTTGGATCAGGTCGAACACCTTCACTGGTTATAACATGACCAAGATAGTTAACTTTACTTTGTGCACAATGACATTTATCTATTGATAAAGACAGGTTTGTGCTTCTTATATGCTCAAAAACAGCTTGTAGTCTCTCAATATGCTGTTTCATGTTTTCACGAAACATTATTATATCATCAAGGTAAACAAGTGCTTGTATTGGGGTGTGTCCTTGTAAAACTGAATCCATCAGGCATTGAACTGTAGCTGGAGTGTTACAAAGTCCAAACAGCATACGAAGACAGTTGTATACTCCTGTTGCTGTTACAAATGAAGTTTTTGCTTGATCATTAGGATGCACTGTCAACTGGTGGTAACCACTTGTTAAATCAAATACTGAAAAAATTCGGCACCTGCCAAAGTAATCCAAGGCTTCCAGTAAATTTGGTAAGGGGTAAATGTTGGGTATGGTAACAGCATTCAAAGATCAGTAATCAATGCAAGAACAGAACTGTGATTCTCCAGAAATTTATTTCTTCTTTACAATTACAACAGGCGAACACCACGGTGGGTCTAAAGGATCTCTTGGTTTTTATAATTCCGGCTTCTAACTGTTCTTTAACCATGTCTTCTACCAACTCTCTTTGACTAAATGGTATACGGTAAGGTTTCTGTGTGATTGGGGCTGCATTCCCTGTATGAGTACGATGCTGAACTAAATGAGTGACAGGTAAATTTGCACGGTCTCAGAATAAATCTGCATACTCCAACAAAACAGGTACTAAAATCTTCTGTTCATCAGCTGTCAAATGTTCTATCTTCTTCCAAATCTTGCACTTCAGTTCATTATCAACTACATCTCCTCATTGTAATTTTGCGGTACTGTTACAAAAATCTGTATTTATAACTGCACTATTTGTTACCTCATCTGCAATCTGTATTACGTCACTGTTACTTACACTCAACACTTCAGCAGCTTTTGTTCCATGTGGCAAAACAACATCCTCATTGCTCATATTCGGTATAGTAACCGGGACTTTTGCGACATTCTCTCTCACCATAGTAGCACCACCTACACTTCTAGCAACATAATAATTCATTGTATCTAGTAACTCACTTTTCTTGGATCGCTCAATTAATAACAAAGTTCCTTCCTTGCATCGGGGTGACTTAACTTCAACATGTATTGTCTTTCTTGCTCCCTTGGGAATTTGCTGAAGCTGATCAATTTGAACATCAACTCGGATGGTTTGAACTGATGCATTGTTTGGGCAGTCCATCCCTATTATGTCAGTATTGCTGCTCCTTTGAGTTTGTTCTGAAGAATGATTTCCTAGGTTGTAGTTGCTACGGCCTAGTCTGATCTTTCTTTGTGTGACAAATATCTCTGCCTCATTAGCGAACAAGAAATCTAATCCAAGTACACCATCGCAACGCATTCCATTATTTGAAACTACTTGCACCCTTGCTGTGTATTTATCTTTATCTTTATTTTCACCTTCATCTTGGTGTTGGCCAAGAATTAGTTCTACATCAACTTCTCCATAGTTACATGGCTTTCCTCCATTTGACCCTCACACTTTTAATAGTGGCGGTTTCAATTTATCCCCTTTATCTATGCAAGACCACATTAATGAGGTCTGTGCTTCAGTGTCAGTAAGTATTTTGATGTTTCTCCCATGGTATACAGCACCTATCACGAAGTCTTTTTTGATCTGATTTTTGCTGGAACTAACAGGAATCACTGTCTCTGGCAAGGGGCAGACGAAGTGGTGGCCTGTACGTCCATGTACTCGTTTAAAGATCTGGCAAATTGTCTGTTGTTTACATTACCTTTATTCTTGTTGCAACAATCTCTCGAAACATGACCCTGCATCCCTAAATGATAGCAGATTCGATTCCCTTTACAATCCTTATGCTTGTGACCGAGATAATTGCATCTGTAACAATGTACTGTTGTGTTGAAAACTCTGCGTTCTTGTTTCTGCATCTCATTTGGGCATCTTAGTGCTGCAACGAAACCAACAGCTGATTCTACAACTTCCTGAAACGTTTTACATTGTGCCAATGTAACAGCTTTGCTTACTTCCTCTCGGTGCAACCCATGAGTGAATATGTCCAAGGCTCCCTGGTTGGCTTCGAACAACTGAATGCGATCTTCATTTTCATCTTCTACTAACTCGTACATTTGAGAGTAGATATTTTGAATTCTGTCAGCAAACTGCTTGATAGATTCATCTCGTCGCATTCACATACTGTAAATCTGCTCTCTGTAAAATCTTATTGCGTTTTTACGTTTAAATCTCTGAACAACAATAGTTCTAAATTCATTGTAATCTTCTGTTTTCATGCAAGTAGGCTCCACGCTAATGAACTCTAGTGCTGCTCCCTGAATTCTTAATTTGGCAACCACTAGCTTATTGGAATCTGTCCATGATCCTAACAGGGCAGTGCCTTCAAGTTTACGAAAAAGCAGTTTCACTTCATCTTCAGGTTTCCCACTAAACTCTGGTACTGATGGCAATAATGAAAAATTCTTTATTGTAGTTGTACCTGTATTGCATGAACTATCATTTACCAAGTCGTTTGGAATGTTAATCTCACTTCTTTCTGCTTTTAACTGTTGAATCTCTTATTGCAGTTCATTAATAACAGTTTGTAGATTCAGAATATTACTATGACTGGATTGCAATCTTTTGTCTAATTTAACACCAATGAGTCACTCAAATGTAAAATAAAAATCCATCACTGCCTTTTGTATTCTAGCCAAACTGGAATAGGCCAACCTGAATTCCAGCATTGGATGTCCCTGAGTAGTCGAAAGATGTTCAGGGTGCTGGTGCTCGAAGTTCATGTTGTGCTGCACCTCTTCAGAACTGTAGATTTTCCATAATTATCCCCATGTTGACACCACATCTATAAGGGGGTTGTGTATTGTTGCCCTGGGTGATGATTACATGAATACTTTATCAGGATTTGTAAGCTGTGGATCTTTGAGGTACGGCAGCAATATGCAAACACTGAGAAGTAAGTTTAAACAGTCTTATTAACAAGGGCCGATTATAAAACACGCACACCCTGCGTAACCATCATCATTGTGTCTGACATCCTAACAGCGGTTAATTATGGTCGTTTTCAAAGGGTCCATGTTGAGCTAAGAAAAGAGACATATTCGCGCCCAAGGACACACTAGTTAATACTGCGGACTGCAGCCAGTGGCTTACTTGCTGCCTTGCACTCCAGCCGGACGCTGTGTGTACTGACCAAGCAAATTGTCAGCATTCCAGATAGGCCGGCTGGCGAGCACGTGTTACGTACTGTACAGCTGTGTACAACCCGTAGACCTTTACAGCATCAACTAAATTCTAATGAACCCCTTTAAAAAGGTCTTGAGGAGACATCACTTTGTATTGTATTATTGTATTTTGTTGTTAAACATTTATTGTATTTTTTTGTTGTAAGTATTGAAAATTCTCTGGTTGGTGGTCAGGTGCAATCAGTGCTGAGTCCGTGTCCTTTACAGATGAACTTCACAATGCAGCAGCAAGTAAAATCAGAGCATATAACTCCTGCTTTCTTGACTAGATTGTTCCCGTACCAAGCTGTAGGGTTTTAGGTAATCTTCTAGGGTAAAGAGCTGGTACAGATTGTGTCTTTCTGGGATTTTTCTCCAGTTTCAGAGTAGTATTCTTCACAATATGTGTCGTAGAAAACTGTATTTCTGATCTATTTTTAACAGCAATTATCATTATAGCACCCTTATCTATGTGAGGATATTTTGTGTGTATTTGTGTTAGGGACAAACTGTGTTGTAATCTAATAGTAGGCACAAGGTTCTCATCCAAATTTGTTTATGTGTTACGGTAAAAACCTATGCTCAGTATAATATGGAGTCAGTGGACTAAGTCAATATTCATTCAGCTGAAGAGGTAGTGGAAAGCAGAGGCATGTCAACCACAAACTCAAGATCCCTAACATGAAATTCTGCTGCAGTTGTGAATTCTAGCTGCAGAACAGAGATGGCCACTCAGGTTGCAGCATAAGTCACAAAGCAAAAAGGGATGACTACTTGTGGGGAAGCAAGACACATTAGGCAAGATATGGCTTTCGTGAGCACTCAAATTACGAGGGCAGTTCAATAAGTAATGCAACACATTTTTTTTTCTCGGCCAATTTTGGTTGGAAAAACCGGAAATTTCTTGTGCAATATTTTCAAACATTCCCGCTTCGTCTCGTATAGTTTCATTGACTTCCGACAGGTGGCAGCGCTGTACGGAGCTGTTAAAATGGCGTCTGTAACGGATGTGCGTTGAAAACAACGGGCAGTGATCGAGTTTCTTTTGGCGGAAAACCAGGGCATCTCAGATATTCATAGGCGCTTGCAGAATGTCTACGGTGATCTGGCAGTGGACAAAAGCACGGTGAGTCGTTGGGCAAAGCGTGTGTCATCATCGCCGCAAGGTCAAGCAAGACTGTCTGATCTCCCGCGTGCGGGCCGGCCGTGCACAGCTGTGACTCCTGCAATGGCGGAGCGTGCGAACACACTCGTTCGAGATGATCGACGGATCATCATCAAACCACTCAGTGCTCAACTTGACATCTCTGTTGGTAGTGCTGTCACAATTGTTCACCAGTTGGGATATTCAAAGGTTTGTTCCCACTGGGTCCCTCGTTGTCTAACCGAACACCATAAAGAGCAAAGGAAAACCATCTGTACGGAATTGCTTGCTCGTCATGTGGCTGAGGGTGACAATTTCTTGTCAAAGATTGTTACAGGCGATGAAACATGGGTTCATCACTTCGAACCTGAAACAAAACGGCAATCAATGGAGTGGCGCCACACCCACTCCCCTACCAAGAAAAAGTTTAAAGCCATACCCTCAGCCGGTAAAGTCATGGTTACAGTCTTCTGGGACGCTGAAGGGGTTATTCTGTTCGATGTCCTTCCCCATGGTCAAACGATCAACTCTGAAGTGTATTGTGCTACTCTTCAGAAATTGAAGAAACGACTTCAGCGTGTTCGTAGGCACAAAAATCTGAACGAACTTCTCCTTCTTCATGACAACGCAAGACCTCACACAAGTCTTCGCACCCGAGAGGAGCTCACAAAACTTCGGTGGACTGTTCCTCCTCATGCACCCTACAGCCCCGATCTCGCACCGTCGGATTTCCATATGTTTGGCCCAATGAAGGACGCAATCCGTGGGAGGCACTATGCGGATGATGAAGAAGTTATTGATGCAGTACGACGTTGGCTCCGACATCGACCAGTGGAATGGTACCGTGCTGGCATACAGGCCCTCATTTCAAGGTGGCGTAAGGCCGTAGCATTGAATGGAGATTACGTTGAAAAATAGTGTTGTGTAGCTAAAAGATTGGGGAATAACCTGGTGTATTTGAATGCTGAATAAAACAACCCCTGTTTCAGAAAAAAAATGTGTTGCATTACTTATTGAACTGCCCTCGTATGAATTAGCGAAGAAACAGGAAGGTAGAGTGAAGGAATTAGAATTCCTGGATCTATGGAGAAGCTGCCAACAAAAGTGAATGAGAACCATGGTAGGCAGGAATCCCTAGGTGACACGGTAGGCTGACTTTTAGACTGAGTGATGAATTAGTCTTTAGAGCAAGAAAAAAATTATACAAGAACATCTGAGCATGTAGAAGAGCAAGTCTCAATAGAGATAGATGCTTAGGCAAAGTCTAAGGAAGATCAAGTCCCACAATGCGTGAATGAGGAAATCAACACTGCTGTTAGTAATCTGGTGATAAAGTTCCTGTTGACAGTGGGCTAAATAATGAATTACTCAAGATCAGGGAACAAACAGAATCCATTTTTTCTCAGTGGAGATGTAAAATAGTTGAAACAGAATTGTGAAGAAAAAGGTAATAGATATTGGGGAGGGGGGAGGGGGAGGGGGGGCAGTGCAGTAATGTCAATGTGAATAGAATGAAAACAAAATGACACTGACCTTGAGCCACAGGGTTGGTTGGGTTGTAGGGAAATCACGGAAAACCTAAATGAGGATGGCCGGGCGTGGGATTGAACCATCGTCCTCCCGAATGCGAGTCCAGTCTTGAGCCCCAGATCAGACTATAACAATCTGAATGCAAATCAACCAGTTCAAAATATTTCACTTTCTGCACATGACATGCTGCTGGCAACGATACTACCCACAACAGTAATGATAGAAGATGCTTAAGAGTAGAAATTTTTAAATATTTTCATCAGATAAGAAGATGGTATATATTGTTACTTTGCAGGTGTGTGCCATGATCGTGCAACAAGACACAAAAGATAAGTTATGTAAACGAATATATAAATGGTGATGGAGCCCTATGGGTAACTGAAATAAATGATTCATATGAAACCCACACTGAGGTTACAAAAGTCATGGGATAGAGATATGAACGTATATAGATGGTAGCAGCATCACATACACAAGGTATAAAAGTACAAGGCATTGGCAGAGCTGTCATTTGTATTCACGTGATTGGTGTGAAAAGGTGTCTGATGTGATTATGGACACAAGACAGAAATTAACAGACACTGAATGTGGAATGGTAGTTGGAATTAGATGTATGAGACATTCCATTTCAGAAATCATTAGAGAATTCAATATTCTGAGATCCACAATATTAACAGTGTGCTGAGAATATCAGATTTCAGGCATTACCTCTCACTTCGGAAAATACAGTGGCCGACAGTCTTCACTTAATGACTGAGAGCAGCAGCATTTGTGCAGAGATGCAACTAGACAATTATGTCACATGAAATAATCACAGAAATCAATGTGGGATATACAACAATTATATCTGTTGGGACAGTGCTGTGAAATTTGGCATTAATGGGCTGTGGCAGCCGACTACCAATATGACTGCCTCTGCTAACAGCACAACATTGCCTGCAGCACCTCTCTTGGGCTTTTGAACATATCAGCTGTACTCTAGACGACCGGAAAACTGAAGCCTGGTCATATGAGTCCCAATTTGAGGTAGTTAGAACTGACAGTAGGTTTCAGGTGTGGCACATATCTCATGAAGTCATGGACCCCAATTGTGAACAAGACACTTTGCAAGCTGGTGGTGGTTCCATAATGGTGTTGCCTGTGTTTACATGGAATGGACTGGGTTCTCTAGTCCAACTGAACCAGCAATTGACAGGAAATGGTTGTGTTCAGCTACTTGTAGACCTTTTGCAGTCAATCATCGACTTCATGTCCGTAAACAACAGTAGACTTTTTGAGGATGACAGTACCCCATGTCACTGAGCCACAATTATTAGTAGTTGGTTTGAAGAACATTCGGAACAATTTGAGTGAATAATCTGACCACCCAGAGTGTCTGACATGAATCCTATCAAACATTTATGGTACATAATGAAGAGACCAGTTCATGTACAAAATCCTGCACTGGCAACACTTTTGCATTTATGAATGGTTATAGAGTTAGTACCTCTCAATATTTCTGCAGAGGACGTACTATGACTTGTTGAGTCCATGCCATGTTGAGATGGTGCACTACTCCTTGCGGTCACCCAGCCACTTCCATCTGCTATATTGTTTTAGCTCCCTCTACCACTTTCTTCCTGTGTTGTCTATGTTTTACTGCTGGCGGCATGCTTTGTCCCACGCTTCAGTGTAGGTAGGCCCATATTTTTCCAAGCTTGTTAGCTATGTTTTAGGTTCTGTTTTATCTTACTGTTCTGAGTCTTTTCTTGACACCCATCTCAATCTGTCATTGAGCGGGCACTGAAGACCTTACTGTCGTGCACACATACAACTTCTCCATCCATTATCCAAGCAAAAGCAGGTTCAACACAATATTAGGTGGTATCACATTACTTTTGACCCCTCAGCGTATGAGGATTTTCAAAAGGCATTTCTTGCCCAATCAGGGTTCAGTGGTGTACAGGTAATACTATGGAAGAAAGTTTTTATTCAGAGCCTTTTCAAATTGGAAGCTTGTGCCGATATTTTGAAAAATAACTTAATATGGCATGCTACTACGATTGAGGATGTTCCATTAACTATTGTCCTAGACACAGGAGCTTTTGTCAATATCATTTCAAGAAGTTCTTTCAATAAATTGTCCACAAAAACCAAGTTTCGTGGCATTCCTGTTCAGAACTGCAAAATTAATGAAGGCACTTGCATGTGATCCAGAAATGTTAGAATGATGGAGATGTCAGTAAAACTAGAAAATGTAGCAGTACCATGCACCCTTCTAGTAGCTGAAGACTTGATTGTTGACTGTATTCTGAGCCTTTATTTTATCTGTGAGGACACAATATTGACTTCTCTTTCGGTAAGATTTTCCTTCTCACTGGCAGTGAAAGAGCTAAAGTGGAGCGCTGTGGAAGGATGGTAGCCACAGATGGTAGTGCGTAAGTTTTCAGGTCAAATTCTATTGTTAAGGAACAACAGAGGATAAGAGCATTTCTAATTCTGTTGAACAAAGAAGTTGAAGTCACATTACAAGTATAACAGAAAGTAGAAGAGCCAGGGAACCTCACCAGCAAGGAAAGACAGCAGTAGCATGGAATCAGTGTGGGGATACAAATGAAGATAAACCTGTAATAATCCAAGGAAATACATATGACCTTGTACAACAGTTTCTATCTTACCACATGGTCTCAGTGGAAAGCACTAGATAATGAAATTGGAAGGATGCTTCGAGAACATAAGAGGTTCACAAGGCCATATTCTCATGATGAGCTAGTGCTACAGATTGACTACATGAAACCATTTGAAGAGATCATCTGCCTCATTTGTCAACACACTGCACAACAGCAGAGCTAATGTTTCACATGAAGGGAAAGAATGAATCAATGGACCAGATCACACAGGTTGCTAATGTCAGATATTAGTTGGAGAAAAGGTTCAGAAAGCTTTGAACAATTTGAGAGACAAAGCATTCAGAAGAAAGCACAAGTGTGACAAGAAAGTGGAAAAAATAGTAAGGTATCTAGTGGTGAAGAAAATATAATTAAGAAGCCACCCACCTTTTGAACAAAAGTAACAAAATGTGGCAGCCACTGTATATGGGACATTTTTTCCATTCTAAGAATTTCAAATCCTGGTGCATATTGGCTAGGGAACTCAAGTCATCATTGAATTAAAGGATTTTACCCTCTTCAAGATTTATGGAAATGTTGTTTGTAGTGGAATTAGTGTGCATCATTGTAGGAACACAGGATCAATTGGAATGGCTGAGCAGAATATTGCATTAGTGTAATCCATAAAATAAGATCTTTTTATTTTACAACATGACATTTTTAATTTAGGCTTAAGATATATATTTGGTTTTGTGACTATATGACATGGGTTTATGTATTGTTGTCTGTAGCAGGTAAGTATTACCCTGTGAAATATGCAGAAGCTGATGAATGATTCTTGAATTATATTTAGTCATGTCCTGAGAATACATATAGTCATTTTTCATAGTAATAAGGTCTGTTTAAAAATGATGCATATTATTACATCATAGTCTAAGACAAATTTCTCTGTCTATGTAGAGTAAACGATTCTGAGCTGGCAGTCTTCAGATCACTATTTGGTACATCTACATCTAGATAATTACTCTGTAATTCATGGTTAATTGCCTGGCAGAGTGTTCATCCAACCACCTTCAAGGTAATTCTTTAATGTTTCACTATCAAACAGCAGTCAGGAAAAATGAACATTTGAGTCTTTCCATACAAGCTCTGTTTTCTCTTATTTTACTGTGATGATTATTTCTCCCTATATAGGTGGGTGCCAACAAAATATTTTCACACTCTGAGGAGAAAGTTGGTGATTGAAATTCCATGAGAACCTCCCACTGTGACAAAAAATGCCTTTATTTTAATGGCTGCCACTCTAACTCATGTATCATATCGTATGGCACTCTCTCCGCTATTTTGTGATAATCCAAAATGATTTCCCCTTCTTTGAACTTTTTCGATGTCCTCCATCAGTTGTATCTGCTGTAGAACTATCACCGCACACCAGTACTCAAGAAGTGAATGGAAGTGCGTAGTGTAAGCAGTCTCTTCAGTACATCTGTTGCACATTGTAAGTGTTCTGCCAATAAATCACAGTCTTTGGTTTGCTTTCCCCACAACATTATCTATGTGATCATTCCAATTTAAGCTATGTGTAGTTGTAATCACTAAGTACATAGTTGAATTGACAAACTTTAGATTTGTGTGATTTATCCTTTAAACAAAGTTTAGCAGAATCCGTTTAGTAATCATGTGGATGACTTCATACTTTTCGCTATTTGCAGTCAGGTAGCACTCTTTGCACCATACAGATATCATGTTGAAACCATTTTGCATTTTGGTTTGATCATCTGATAACTTTACAAGGCATTAAATGGCAGCATAATCTGCAAACAATCTAAGAGTGCTTCTCAGATCATCTCCTAAATTGTCTATGGAGATCAGAAACAGCAGAGGGCATACAACATTTCCTTGGGGAATGTTACATATTGATTCTATTGTACTTGATGACTTTCCATTGATTACAGTCAACTATGACCTTACTGACAGGAAATCATGAATCCATTCACACAACTAGACAATTCACCATAGGCAAGCAATTTGATTAGGACTCATATGTGAGAAATGATGTCAAAAGCCTTATGGAAATATAAAAATATAAACCAGATTAATGAATGTAACAAGTGGCTCTAATGTGAAGTATGTTTCAATGATGACAGTAATTATAATTTCTAAGTCTTTCCCAGCAATTTGTTGTCACCTCGTAGAATCAGGTGTACTACCAGTGGAATGCATCTTCCCAACACAATATTTTGATGTTAATAACTCGGCGTCTTCATCAGATGTTCCCTGAGACTGGTTGATGAGCTGACCTTGTCCCATAATTATGCCTGGGTGGAGTGTGGCGCTCCCTATGCCGTCCGCACCCACTGTGGCCATTTCTGGCGGTGGTATCAATCTCTAGGCGCTACACCTTCAGTCTGTGCCCGTTGTGGCTTTCTCCCCAAGGAGCTTGCTGCCACCTGGTATCACATATGCCATTCTGTTCTGTTACTTATGTCCTTGGACGTCTGTAGTTCATTCCTGTAGGAGGGAACTTTCTTCCGTTGTGTCTGTAGTAGTTGCAGAGCAGGATTCAACGCAGTACTAAGCTGATATCCTGTTTCCCGGTTGATCAAGTTCTCAATCATCTTGATTTCAATCAATTCATTAATGACACTGGCCCAGAAGTGGGAGGTCTGAGCCAGGACCCTGGTTTTGTCATATTCCATGGTGTGCTTGAGGCCCAGGCAATGTTCTGCTATTGCAGATGTAGTTACCTGTCGAGGCCTGGTGTGTCTCTAGTGTTCTTTACATCTTATTTCAACTGTTCTGGTAGTCTGGCCGATGTAAGACATCACACATTCACAGGGTGTATGGTAGACACAGCTTTCCTTAACCCCAAATCATCCCTGACAGGGTCCTCTTGACAAGAGGATGGTGCTCAAGAGTTTGCAGGAAGATAATGTCTTGGTGGTGTTACCAGCAGACAAGCGGAACTCTACTGTCATACTGCTGAAGACTGACTATGACCAGAAGATCTGTCAACTTTTGGAGGACTCTGCTTATAATCCACTAGAGAATGACCCTACCAATCGAGTTGACAGGAAACCCCGCTCTCTTCTTAGGGAAACAGGATGGCCTGCGAAGGTTGTCAAACAACTAAAAGCTTAGGCACCAGTACCACCCAGACTGTATGGATCACCCATAAATAGGGTGTACCACTTCGCCCGATTGTCAGTAATATCGGCGCAGCCATCTACACCACAACCTCCTACCTTAAGAAGATGATACCATATGTGGGAAAGTGTGTCCACCACATCCACAACTCCTCGGACTTTGTGGAACGTCTCAACAACCTATGGATCTTGGACACAGATGTCATGGTCAGTTTTGATGTGGTGTCTCAATTCACCAGGGTACCACTTCAGGACACACTCGATATAATTAGTGGGAAATTTGATGGAGCGTTGCTGGAGCTTTTACAGCATATTTTGACATCGAAGTACTTCCTTTGTGAAGGCCAATTCTATGAGGAGACTGAAGGAGTGGCCGTGGGTAGCTCCTTATCTCCAGTAGTGGTAAATCTGTTAATGGAGAAATTCGAGGCTGAGGCACTTACAACTGCTGCCTACCAGGCGATGTGTTTCTTCAGATACGTTGATGACACGTTCGTCATCTGGCCACATGGCAAGAGAAGACTGGATGAGTTCCTGGACCATCTGAACACAAGACACCCCAACATGAAGTTCACCATGTAACTAGAGAGTGACAGTCAGCTCCTGTTCCTTGATGTCCTGGTAAAGAGGAAGGCAGATGGCACCTTAGGCCACAGTGTGTCCAGGAAACTAACACACACTGACTTACATCTACAGGCTGACAGCTGCCATCACCCAGCACAGAAGCAAGGAGTGCTGAGAACACTCATACACCGAGCCAAAACACTGTCTGACTCAGACAGGCTGACAGCAGAATTAGAACATCTACAAAGAGTGTTCACAGACAACGGATACTCCATCAGGGAAATCTGCAAAGCCCTCCAACCCACCAGATGGCCTAAGGCAACAGGAGAGGAGCAGGAAGAAGAGACCAGGAAAGTAGCCTTTCTACCATATGCTGGGCCTATATCTGCCAAGATCAGCTGAATCTTGAAGAAACACCATATGAAGAGTGTGTTCTGCCCACCCAACAAGATAAAGATGCTCCTTGGAAGTGTCAAGAATGATTTGGGGTCAAGGAAACCTGGTGTCTACCATACACCCTGTCAATGTGGGATGTCTTACTCGGTCAGACTACCATGACACTTGAAATAAGATGTAAAGAACAGCAGAGACACAACGACAAGTAACTAAATATGTAAGAGCAGAACATTGCCTGAACCTTGAGCACACCATGGATTATGATAAAACCAGAATCCTGGCTCAGATCCCCCACTTCTGCGCTAGTGGCATTAATGGATCGATTGAAATCGAGATGGGGGAGAACTTGATCAACGGGGAAACAGGATATCAGCTTAGTGCTGCATGGAATCCTGCATTGGAACTACTTCAGAAACAGCGGTAGAAAGTTCCCTCCTACAGGAATGAACTACAGACGTCCAAGGGCATAAGTAACGGAACAGAACGGTTTACGCAATACCAGGTGGCAGCAAGTTCCTTGGAGGATGGCCAACAGCAGTCAGATGCCACAGGAAGTGTACCAAACAGGCGCATACCGGTTTCAGAAGGCCAGGAGAACAGCTTGGCCATGAGAGAAATTCGCTGCAGTCGTGGACACCATAAGGAACTTCAAGAGAGCCACGATAGTGACGTGATCGTGCCTATCGGGTGCGGACCCAATAGGGAACACCTTGGGATGTCCGCTACTTCAGAAGATAGCTGCAACAGGTGTGGACCAAAGGTGGAGCGCCTAAAGACTGATAGCACCGCCAGAAATGGCCACAGCGGGCGTGGACGGCATAGGTAGTGCCACACACCACCCAGGTATAAATACAGGACAAGGTCGGCTCGTCAACCAGTCTCAGGGAACACCTGATAAAGACACCAAGTTACGATGTTGAAATATTGTGTTGGGAAGATGCGGACCACTGGCTGTACACCTGATTCTATGGGATGACAACAAATCGCCTGGAAAGTCTTAGAAATTATATTGCAAGACTCTACGGGGACCAAATGTGCATGAAAATGAAGTTATTGGACAAGCTATGACAGCGCAAAGAGGGGATGTTGAGCTCTCTCAACTTCCTACTCAGATGCAGAGAAGGAGACATGGTGCCTATTTTTGCCATGATTAAACATCATATCACATCTAAGGTGGCTAATAGGATCAAGCATCGTGCCAGTATAGCCATGGTAAGGGAAAGGATCCAAGACATGTGGCATAGACTGGACGTCACTTCCAAGGAGCTACTGTGTCAACATCTGGACTAGCCAGCAACTTGGCTCCTGAAGACTGGGACAGAATAGGTGGTACATCATGAGCTCTGGCAGGATGAATAAAACACAGTGCTACAGCTCAAAAAATGGCTAAATTTGAGCACCTGAGTAACAGAGTGCAACAAACGCATGACACCCACCAGTGGTAAATCTGAGCATTCGCACATTTGAAGATGTCACGTTGAAAGTACTCAGTAAGGGCCTCCTAGAGAGCTACCGGTTTTCAGCTTCATCAGCTCTGTGGAGCAAGTGGTCAACATTCTACCATCAAGTGTTGCAGAAGAGATTTAGAGAGAGACATGCAGGGCCCTAACCAGAGCCAGGCCACCCAAAACAAGCATCTCAAGAGACGAGAGGCTGGTGTTCAAGAGTTTGCGGGAAGATAAAGACTTGGTGGTGTTACCAGCAGACAAGGGGAACTCTCATGTCATACTGCTGAAGACTGACTATGACAAGAAGATCTGTCAACTTTTGGAGGACCCTGCTTATAATCCATTACAGAATGACCCCACCAATCAAATGGACGGGAAAACCCGCTCTCTTCTTAAGGAAACACGATGGCCTGAGAAGGTTGTCAAACAACTAAAAGCTAAATCTCCATTACCACCCAGACTGTATGGATTACCCAAGATCCATAAACAGGGGTACCACTTCACCCGATCGTCAGTAACATCGGCACAGCCACCTACACCACAACCTCCTACCTTAAGAAGATCTTATCACCATATGTGGGAAAGTGTCCATCACATCTGCAACTTCTCGGACTTTGTGGAACGTCTCAACTAGCTACGTATCTTGGATGCAGACATCATGGTCAGTTTTGATGTGGTATCTCTATTCACCAGGGTACCACTTCAGGACACACTCGATATAATTAGTGGGATATTTGATGGAGCATTGCTGGATCTTTTCCAGCATATTTTGACATCGAAGTACTTCCTTTGTGTTTGCCAATTCTATGAGGAGACTGAAGGAGTGGCCGTGGGTAGCTCCTTATCTCCAGTAGTAGTAAATCTGTTTATGGAGAAATTCGAGGCTGAGGCACTTACAACTGCTGCCTACCAGCCGATGTGTTTCTTCAGATATGTTGACGACACATTCATCATCTGGCCACATGGCAAGAGAAGACTGGATGAGTTCCTGGACCATCTGAACACAGGACACCCCAACATCAAGTTCACCATGGAACTAGAGAGTGATGGTCAGCTCCCATTCCTCGATGTCCTGGTAAAGAGGAAGGCAGATGGCACCTTAGGCCACAGTGTGTCCAGGAAACTAACACACACTGACTTACATCTACAGGCTGACAGCTGCCATCACCCAGCACAGAAGCAAGGAGTGCTGAGAACACTCATACACCGAGCCAAAACACTGTCTGACTCAGACAGGCTGCCAACAGACTTAGAACATCTACAAAGAGTATTCACAGACAATGGATACTCCACCTGGGAAATCCGCAAAGCCCTCCAACCCACCAGATGGCCTGAGGCAACAGGAGAGGAGCAGGAAGAAGAGACCAGGAAAGTAGCCTTTCTACCGTATGCTGGGCCTATATCTGCCAAGATCAGCAGAGTCTTGAAGAAACACAATATGAAGATTGTGTTCTGCCCACCTAACAAGATAAAGATGCTCCTTGGAAGTGTCAAGAATGATTTGGGGTTAAGGAAACCTGGTGTCTACCATACACCCTGTGAATGTGGGATGTTTTACATCGGTCAGACTACCAGAACAGTTGAAATAAGATGTAAAGAACAACAGAGACACACCAGGCTACGACAGGTAACTACATCTGCAATAGAAGAACATTGCCTGGACCTTGAGCACACCACGGATTATGACAAAACCAGGATCCTGGCTCAGACCTCTCACTTCTGGGCTAGTGACATTAACGAATTGATTTAAATCAAAATGGCGGAGAACTTGATCAACCGGGAAGCAGGATATCAGCTTAGTACTGCGTGGAATCCTGCTTTGGAACTACTACAGAAACAACAGAAGAAAGTTCCCTCCTACAGGAATGGACTACAGACGTCCAAGGACACAATTAACAGAACAGAACAGCATACACAATACCAGGAGGCAGCAAGCTCCTTGGAGAGAAACTCTCGCTGTTGCAGACAGTATAAGGAACTTCAACAGAGGCATGATAGTGATAGGATCATGCCTATCAGGTGCGGACCCAATAGGGAATGCCTTGGGATGTCCGCTACTTCAGAAGAGAGCCGCAATGGGCGCGGGCCAAAGATGGAGCACCTAGAGACTGATACCACCACGAGAAATGGCCGCAGTGGGTGTGGATGGCATAGGGAGCGCCACACACCACCCAGGCATAAATATGGGACAAGGTCAGCTCGTTGACCAGTCTCAGGGAACACCTGATGAAGACGCCGAGTTACGACATTGAAATATCGTGTTGGGAAGATGCATTCCACCAGCAGTACATCCGATTCTACCAGATGACATGATAGTCATTTATTTAGAAGTTGATATAGCTTGTGACTAAAGCTGCACCAACATTCCTAGAGGTGGGATATGTCGTATAATTTGGTGGGATGTCTTCTACACTCTTAAGTTTCATCCTTCTGCAGTGATGTATGCTTGATTTCTAAATATTGACCTTTTTTGTTTGGCATAATATATTTTCCATTGTCTAAGATTAAGCTACTTGCTCCACATATCAACTTAATTAAATGAATTCATGAAAATATGAGTTGGTGCTGTTCAATTACTGTAGTTGTCATGATTTTTGGAACTTTTATGAAAGGGGTTTATATAAATATGTGGAACAATAAACATCAAGAGAAAATGTTGTTGACTTTTTGACAATAAAATGGGCATAGAATCATGAACATATGTGAGTACAGTGTTTTGAAGAAGGGAACACATTCAGTGCGCACACAGTGTATCAAAACACAGATGATCACTCATGAATGTGGTATGACAATTGGCCCATAAAGTCTGTAGCGTTGCCACTGAAGCATAGCTAATGTGTATAAAGATCCTGTTTTATTTGAAGGATTTGTGAAATGTACCACAGACATTCTGGGACTGTACTGTATTGGCATTAACCAGTTTGCCAGTTAGACTAGGGTTGGAAGTGATGGTCTAATGATAGTCTAAGGAACATTTATGATTGTATAATAACTAACCTTGTAATTAAACTGCCCGAGGCAGGATTCGAACCTGCGACCATAGCTGTCGCGTGGTTCCAGACTGAAGCGCCTAGAACCGCTCGGCCACAATGGCCGGCATTTCTCTGAGACGAAAAGATCTCTATTTGCCTCACTAATTAACAGTGAAACATGGGAGGAAGTGTACAGATAAACTACTATAAATGGGAAGCTTTCAAAGTTTATGTCAATTTTAAATTCGGATTTGAAGAAATATTTCCTAAAGTTCTAAGAATCACTAAATCATGCAGCAACAACAACTGGGTAACCAATGGGGTAAGGAAATCCTCTGAAACACTCAAGCACATTAGCTAAATGAAAAACTACCGTAATGATTCAGCATTTCATAACTATTATCATAGATACAGAAAGATCTATAGAGAAGTATTGTTGGCAGCTAAAAGGTACCAAAATGACAAATTTGTAGAAAAAGCTAATAATAAAATCAAAGTAGCATGGAAAATCACGAAACAGGAAACTAATAGGAAAAAATTATAGCCAATAAACATGCAGTTTTGACACAATGATACCAAAATAAATGACCCCAAATAACTAGCAATCAGTATTTCAGCAGCATAGTAACCAAACTACAACAGTAGTTCAACAAAACAAAGCATTTACAAATGCTGAGCAAAATACCACACACAATGATGCTACAATCAACTACAGCAGAAGAAGTATGCAATGTTATGAGTAACCTAAAATGTAAAAATTCAGCAGGCATAGACGAAGTACCTGCATGTTTACTGAAGGACTGCATAGACAACATTAAAGACCCTTTAGTGAACATCATCAATGAATTCTTCTCCACATGTTGCTTCCCAGACATACTAAAGCATGCAAAAATCCTACCTAAACATAAGAAAGGTGACCCAGAAATCATAGAAAATTGCAGACAAATCTCGTTACTCTCATCCTTTTCAAAAGTCATAGAGACCATAATGAAAAACAGGCTCATGGGGCACTTTACAAAGTTCAATCTTCTGAGTAAAGAGCAATTAGGTTTCTGGGCTAAACATAGAAAAAAAAAAAACCAACAGTATTAGTTTCCATTTAAACAGAAAACTGAACAGTACCACTCTAAAAGTTAATGACGAGCACATAGAATGTGTAGAACGTGTACCAACAAAAATTTTTAGGCATGCACGTCGACTCTCAACTAAATTGGACCGAGCACACTGTGGCACTGTCTACCCCCAGTAGCTGAGTGGCCAGCATGACAGAATGTCAATCCTAAGGGCATGGGTTCGATTCCTGGCTGGGTCAGGGATTTTCTCCAGTCAGGGACTGGGTGTTGTGTTGTCCCAGTCATCATCATTTCATCCCCATTGACACACAAGTCACTGAAGTGGTGTCAAATCGACAGACTTGCACCTGGCAAACAGTCTACCCGACGGGAGGCCATAGTCACGTGACTGCGGTACTTGGGGAAAATGAATAGCTTCAGCATGCTATGCACTTAGGATAATAAATTCAATGTGTAGTAGCTTGAGTACTAGAAATGTATTTTTTGCATATGTCCACACTATAAATAGTTATGGCATATCCTTTTGGGGAGCAAATGAGCAGAACAGACAAACAATATTTAAGTTGCAAAAAAGGGCTGTACAAATCATAACAAAAAGTAGCAATAGATCCCATTGCACAAATTTATTCAAATCTTTGCGTATATTGACAGTTCTTTGTGATTATCATTTTGCAGACAGTGATATACATAAAAAACACATTGACCAGTTTCTGATAAACTGTTCCATAAATGCACATGAAACAAGACACAGGCAACACTTTCACCTCTATAGGAAAAACAAATCAAAAACTCGAAATAACATGTTACACAATGGAATGAAATTATACAAAAAGGTTCCATGAGAAATCAAAACCATAAGTGAAATAGATATCTTCAAGAAATCGCTAAAAAAGTATCTCTTGGAAAAGTGTTTTTATACTGTCAAGGATTACTTGGAATGATGTAAATATACAGCTATATGTAAAAACTATCAACTGTGTTATTAAGTGATTTAACAATGTATCTTTATGTTACAATATTCATGAATTCTGATTATGATAATTATAAATTTGTTTACCTATTGTATATACTCATTTGACAACATCCATACAATCCTGATTGTCTATGAATGGATAAATAAATAAATAAAGACAAATTACTCTGCACAAATTATCATTGATAAACTTAATAAATTCCCTTAAAGTTATTCATATCAATGAAGTTTTGCTCTTTTATGTTCACCTATGTTGTATATTCAAATGCCATCAGTGTTGACATGGCATAATCTGGGTCAGATCACCATCATTCTTCCATTCCTTGGATCAACCCTATTTCCTGTCCGTTCCACATCACGGATGAAATCAAGAAGGGCTTCACTGTCACGCACACGAAATTCATCACCACCTTCCCTTCAGTTTTGTTAGGCACATCATATTGATGTTATTACATCTGATTAATAATGTTTCCATTTTCATTGAAATTTTGGTGTTGTACCTAAACCTTCATCCAAGAAACATTTGCAGAATGTACAGACTGAAGCTGTGGCATCAACTGCAGACTACTCAGCATCACTTACTCAATCAGATGTGGTGGAGTACACAACTCCAGTTACTGCAACACCAGGCAGTTCGGCAACTCCTCGGACTGTACGGAGCAAGAAGGCACCTCAACAGCTACCTTGACAACTAGACGGGCAGAAGCCAGGTTCAGTAGTAGATCGAGAAATGCAAGATCGCCAAAGAACAGGAACACTTTTAATGCCTGGATCCAGAACTTATGTAAGTGAACCAACTCAGTGCATTTTCAAGGAAGATAATCAGAGTGACCATTTAAAAATACCACTAAGGCTCATGCACCTAAACATACAGTACCTTAGAAATAAGCTTAATATATTACAGGTTTTTGTAAATGAACAGTCACCTCATATAGTAGTGCTAACTGAGCATGGATTAAAATCTGATGAAATTATTTACTGTAAACTAGAGGGCTACTCCTTAGCAAATAGTTATTGTAGACAGCAACATAAAGGTGGTGGTGTGGCAGCTTACATTAGCGAGAATCTTGAGTACAAGAAATTAAACTATCTAGACCAGTATAACAAAGAAGGCTTGATTGAAGTGACAGGCATCGAAGGCCACACCAAATAGTGTAGAGAGGTTATGAGAAAACATAAAGTTATTGGGATTTATCATCGACCAAAGGCTGATGTAGTTAGCTTCATAGACATATTTAGTAGAGTAGTGGGACGTTGTGGTCCCAGTGACCTAACTATACTTGGTGATCTGAATATTGAGGCAAAATCTTCCAGTTTGTTTAATATGATGTTAATAGATACTCTTAACCCATATAATCTCGTAAATGTAGTAAATAGTGATACCAGGGTAACAAAGTCCACATCTAGCAGAATTGATTACATTATACTATGTAAACATATTAAAGACAGTGTTAGGTGCTGCAATATGGATTTTCACTACTCTGACCACAAATGCCAGCTTGTAGAGTATGTAAACACAAGCATCCCAAAAATGACAAAAGTTACCGAAAATAAAAGAATCCTAAAAGAGGATAACATCCTTGCCCTAAGAAATAAATTAGCTATAGAGGCTTGGTATCTGGATTACCAGACCGAAGGATCTGAAAACAAATGGGCCAAATTCTATGATACTATGCTAAGACACTCTGACAGATGCTGCCCTGTTAAAAAAATAAAAAGAGTGTTCACCCATAACCAAAGTGCAAAAACCAACAGACTGATACTTCTAGCAAATATGATAAACCTCAGGAAAAACATCCAGGACCTGGATGTGTTACACAAGTCAACAAACCTGCAGGTTTTTAAGGCCAAGTACAACGAAGCCAAGAAAATCTTTAAGAAAGAGCTTTCAAATCTAAGAAAACAGATATACAGCACTGAAATAGCTCAATCAGACAATATAGCCAAGACCTCATGGAGAATTGTAAATCAATTTCGCAAAGCCACACCGAAGCCAGAAACTGAAATTGTAAATATAAGACATGAAGGTAACACAATTAAAGATCCTAATAAAATCTGCAATGTTTTCAATAAATACTTTATATCTGCAGCTGTTAGTCCAGTTAATAACACAACTGTGAGTAGTGAGGTAAAGCTCTGCCCCTTTGAAGAGCCACCTTTTGAATTCAAACAAGGAAGTGAAAAAGAAATACGCAGGATAATAAATAACCTAAAGAATAAGTACTCATCCAGATGGGATGGTTTGAGTAGTATCGTGATTAAAAAATGTTATAAGGAATTAGTTAAAATAATCACCCACCTGGTAAACTGCAGTATTAGAGAACGTACATTTCCAAATGTATTGAAATGGAGCACAGTTAAACCAGTGCATAAAAAAGGATCCAAGGAAGAGGTTTCAAATTTCAGGCCCATATCATTAATACCTGTCTTCAGCAAAGTATTTGAAGTTGTGCTGCTGACACAACTTAGTGACTATTTCTTGAAAAATATGTTCCTAACAGGCACACAACATGGATTCCGAAAAGATCATAGTACTATCACAGCAATTACGGAATTTCTTCACAAAACGTATGGTTCCCTTGATCAAGGAATGCAAACAGCTGGCATATTTCTAGACCTCACTAAAGCCTTTGACTCGGTAAACCATGGGTTACTTTTAAGTAAACTTGAGTCATACAATGTAAATGCTGCATCCATGCAATTGCTGGCTACATATTTATTTAACCGCAAGCAGTGTACAAAGCTGACTTACAAAATCAATAATCAGATCGTTAATTTCCAGTCCAAATATGAGACAGTCACACAAGGTGTACCCCAGGGCTCAATTTTGGGCCCTTTCCTTTTCCTAGTGTACATAAATGATATAGAGCAACCTTTCAACTCCCAATTGGTAACCTATGCAGACGATACCTCACTGTTATTTCTTGGTAAACAAAATGATGAGTTAACGTTGGTAGCAACTGAGGGCCTACATCAAATAACTACTTATTTCCAAGATCACGGTTTGAAAGTTAATATCAGTAAATCTCAGTTATTGCCATTTAAACTTACAAACTCACACCAAACCTCCATCAGTAACATAGGTGGAATTGAAGTAGTAAACACAGAAGGCTGCAGATTTCTAGATATTCACCTAGATGAAAATCTAAGATGGGTAAACCATATCAAATTTTTATGCAATAAAATCAGCAGTTCATTACATCTAATCAGCCGGTTATCAAAAGTAGTCCCACATCAGACATTAAAAACAATTTATTATGGAACCATTTTTGCACAGTTTAATTACGGGATAGAGATATGGGGTATGCTGCCGACATACATATGAACACAATATTAACCCTACAGAAAAGAGCAATCAGAATTATCCATGGATTAGGGTATAGAGATTCATGCAGGGAAATCTTTGTTCACCATAAATACCTCACAGTCTACTCACTGTACCTTTACAAATTAATTATATTTTTTGTGACACATCAAAACAAAGCAACAAAGTGCTCTGATACGCATGCCTATAATACAAGAAATAAAGACTGCTACTACAGACAAAGAACAAAATTAAAAACAACAGACCATAGTCCATGCATTAGTGGTCAAATATTGTACAACAGATTACCGAGCTCTATAAAGTGCCACAAAGAGAACTTATTCAAAGTGAAACTGAAGTATTTCTTGATTGACAAGTGTTTATATTCATTAAGTGAATATTAATATTAAACTAAAATAAATGATTTTGTATATATATATATATATATATATATATATATATATATATATATATATATATATATATATATAATGGAAGGAAGTCTTTCCGCTCCCGGGATTGGAATGACTCCTTACCCTCTCCTTTAAAACCCACTTCCTTTCGTCTTCCCCTCTCCTTCCCTCTTTCCTGATGAGGCAACAGTTTGTTGCGAAAGCTTGAATTTTGTGTGTATGTTTGTGTTTGTTTGTGTGTCTATCGACCTGCCAGCGCTTTTGTTCGGTAAGTCACCTCATCTTAAGATGATGTGACTTACCAAATGAAAGCGCCGGCAGGTCGACAGACACACAAACGAACACAAACATACACACAAAATTCAAGCTTTCGCAACAAACTGTTGCCTCATCAGGAAAGAGGGAAGGAGAGGGAAAGACGAAAGGATGTGGGTTTCCCTTGAAATTAGTTGCAGCCACTCATACCTCACCTGTCTTTCAACAACTTCTTTGCCTCTACACTTCTGCCTCGACTGACATCTCTGCCCAAACTCTTTGTCTTTAAATATGTCTGCTTGTGTCTGTATGTGTGGATGGATATGTGCGTGTGTGCGAGTGTATACCTGTCCTTTTTTCCCCCTAAGGTAAGTCTTTCCGCTCCCGGGATTGGAATGACTCCTTACCCTCTCCCTTAAAACCCACTTCCTTTCGTCTTCCCCTCTCCTTCCCTCTTTCCTGATGAGGCAACAGTTTGTTGCAAAAGCTCGAATTTTGTGTGTATGTTTGTGTTTGTTTGTGTGTCTATCAACCTGCCAGCGCTTTCGTTCGGTAAGTCACCTCATCTTTGTTTTTATATACACTCCTGGAAATTGAAATAAGAACACCGTGAGTTCATTGTCCCAGGAAGGGGAAACTTTATTGACACATTCCTGAGGTCAGATACATCACATGATCACACTGACAGAACCACAGGCACATAGACACAGGCAACAGAGCATGCACAATGTCGGCACTAGTACACTGTATATCCACCTTTCGCAGCAATGCAGGCTGCTCTTCTCCCATGGAGACAATTGTAGAGATGCTGGATGTAGTCCTGTGGAACGGCTTGCCATGCCATTTCCACCTGGCGCCTCAGTTGGACCAGCGTTCGTGCTGGACGTGCAGAGCGCGTGAGACGACGCTTCATCCAGTCCCAAACATGCTCAATGGGGGACAGATCCAGAGATCTTGCTGGCCAGGGTAGTTGACTTACACCTTCTAGAGCACGTTGGGTGGCACGGGATACATGCGGACATGCATTGTCCTGTTGGAACAGCAAGTTCCCTTGCCGGTCTAGGAATGGTAGAACGATGGATTCGATGACGGTTTGGATGTACCGTGCACTATTCAGTGTCCCCTTGATGATCACCAGTGGTGTACGGCCAGTGTAGGAGATGGCTCCCCACACCATGATGCCGGGTGTTGGCCCTGTGTGCCTCGGTCGTATGCAGTCCTGATTGTGGCGCTCACCTGCACGGCGCCAAACATGCATACGACCATCATTGGCACCAAGGCAGAAGCGACTCTCATCGCTGAAGACGACATGTCTCCATTCGTCCCTCCATTCACGCCTGTCGCGACACCACTGGAGGCAGGCTGCACGATGTTGGGGCGTGAGCGGAAGACGGCCTAACGGTGTGCGGGACCGTAGCCCAGCTTCTTGGAGACGGTTGCGAATGGTCCTCGCCGATACCCCAGGAGCAACAGTGTCCCTAATTTGCTGGGAAGTGGCGGTGCGGTCCCCTATGGCACTGCGTAGGATCCTACGGTCTTGGCGTGCATCCGTGCATCACTGCGGTCCGGTCCCAGGTCGACGGGCACGTGCACCTTCCGCCGACCAGTGGCGACAACATCGATGTACTGTGGAGACCTCACGCCCCGCGTGTTAAGCAATTCAGCGGTACGTCCACCCGGCCTCCTGCATGCCCACTATATGCCCTCACTCAAAGTCCGTCAACTGCACATACGGTTCACGTCCACGCTGTCGCGGCATGCTACCAGTGTTAAAGACTGCGATGGAGCTCCGTATGCCACGGCAAACTGGCTGACACTGACTGTGGCGGTGCACAAATGCTGCACAGCTAGCGCCATTCGACGGCCAACACCATGGTGTCCGCTGTGCCGTGCGTGTGATCATTGCTTGTACAGCCCTCTCGCAGTGTCCGGAGCAAATATGGTGGGTCTGACACACCGGTGTCAATGTGTTCTTTTTTCCATTTCCAGCAGTATATATATATATATATATATATATATATATATATATATTTAAGATGATGTGACTTACCATACGAAAGCGCTGGCAGGATGATAGAAACACAAACAGACACATACATACACACAAAATTCAAGCTTTCGCAACAAACTGTTACCTCATCAGGAAAGAGGGAAGGAGAGGGAAAGACAAAAGGAAGTGGGTTTTAAGGGAGAGGGTAAGGAGTCATTCCAATCCTGGGAGCGGAAATACTTACCTTAGGGGGAAAAAAGAACGGGTATACACTCGCACACACACACATATCCATCCACACATATGCAAACACAAGCCTTTCCGGAGCCCCTTAATTATAACTCAGGTGAGAGGTAGGAAAAGTCATTGAGATATGCTGCCGCTACCCCATGCTCCCACTCACCATTAATTTATCAGGAGTTTCTTGACATCCTGTTACCCATTGCACCTGAAATTTTCTGGGAATTTTTTTCCAAGTTTTAGTAAACACCCTGATGAACATTTACATGAATTTTACATACATGAACATTTAAAAGATTTTAGAACAGATATTCTGCCAGTGTCTCTAATGTTCTGTAACTTCAATCAGTTTTGATGGGATGTTTCCAGAATAGCATACAATTTAATCCTAACAGTCATTAATAAATAATTTTGCAGAAATATTAATACCTTAACCCTCCATCCATTGGCAATGTTGACGGGTGCACTTAGCTCTCATGATCAAATCGTGATCTTTCCATCAGTTGCTTTTCTGTTGCTCTGGAACATAATAGGCTGCTATTTTCACGTCAAATATTTTTATTTTACTCTGAAACATCATAGGCTGCTATTTTAATTTTTTTTCACTATTTTCCTATCTATAATATTGGGAGTCACGTTTTTAATGTTCTCTAGTCTCATACATATACTTAAACACATATACCTTCTGGTGGAAGCAATTTCGTATTCATATTCCTGAGCTTTGCATAGAACCTTCCTTTAATAAATGAACTACACAGAAAACTTACCAGTAAGTTCACTCAGTTTTTAGAATACTAAATGGAATATTCAAATTTTTCTGATTATTTATCTTAAAGGTCAATTTAAAATCTTCTTAAAAACAAGATTTGGTCTTCTTGTTATATTCATATAATTCTATCCTTACAACTATTTTAATTATTGAGATAAAGACCCACTATTTTCATAGATAAACAGGAAAATACACTTGTGGTTAGAGTGTTAAGATTATGCTCACCTAGGGGGAGGGACAGTGTGGTACAACTTTTTATATTTTGTTAATTATGCTCATACTGTGTGCCAGAGATAGTAGTTCATATCACCTTCCTACACACATACAAAGTGCTTAGAATTCTGAGACCTGTTTCCATCCTTTTCTGCCATGGTTCTGGGGATAAAAGAATTTGCTGTTGATTGTTAATCAAGTTGTGAGACAGACAAAAAAGTAAATTGTTTATTGTAGTATTACCTGGAAGGAGTTGTAATCATACTAAAGTGTCCGGATTGTGGATGATACTTACATTATTAACAGTAGCACTAGACAAGGGAATAAGATTCTTGCATTTCCTCAGAAATAAAACTTAAGATGAGATCTTTATCTTGATGACTTCATTACCATTATCTTCACACATGTTCCTAGGTATATGCAGTTTGTGGATTGGAGGGATCACTGGACAGTGGGTGAACAACAAGAACTTGAACTTTGAATCAAGCCCTGTTTGGGAAAATTTTCATTTAGTTCTTAGAATACAATAAGATGTTTGCTGGCCATTCGCCAATGATAATGCTAAGTCTTGGACAAGTTTTCTCTAGTTTCCTTTCTTTTCTTTGTTACTCTGGCCTCCTTTGTTGTGCATTCAGCAGCTTTTTTACCTTCACTGACACACTGATTTCCACCAGTAGGAGCCCATTTTTATAGTGTCTACAGATGATTAGTCTGTTTATGGTTTTGAATCTGCTTGTAACTCCATCATTAAAGTATATTATGACATCCATCACACCAATCTGAAAGGCTGACATGCTAAAAAATGCAGTTTTGGCAAGTGTTCCCAAATGCAACTACTGAGAGCTTTTTCTGGATTCTGCATTTTGCCATGTGAACATTTTTGCAGGAATTTAGAATTTGAAAGACCTTTATATTTTGGCATTTGTTCTACCACAACATTTCTGGCATGGGTTGTGAATGTGTAAATTTTTGTCCTTTTGCTTCACATCTATTGTACTGGCACTATTAAGTATTAATCCTAACCTCACTTCACTGCGACATAAAAACTCCTACATTTTTAATATGATTTCCAACAATCCATTTAAGCAGTTTACCATAAAATTTGTGACTGGAATTCAGTTTGTTAGTTTTTGACATTTCGTCATGCTAAATCATTGAAATACACCTAAACCAATTACAACAACAGATTTAAAACATAACTGCATGCCAAAAGCATAAGTAAACTGAAATAAACTACTTGTATTGACACAAGGGTCAATTGCAGTAAATTCCCACTGACAGTAGAATGTTGGCACTGTTTTTCATCTCAGAGTAGCACTTGCAACCTCTGTCCTCAATTATTTGTTATACATGTTCCAGCCTCTGTCTCCGTCTACAGTTTTTACCCTATACAGCTCCCTCTAGCACTCACAAGTTATTTCCTGATATATTAACATATGTCCTATCATCTTGTCCCTTCTTGTTCCCAATGAGTCTTTTCTATATATCTTTTTCCTCACTAATTCTGCAGAGAACCTCATCATTTCTTTCCTTTCCTAATTTCCATTATACATCTCTAGCTCTAAATCTCAAATGCTCCAGTTCTCTTCTGTTCTGGTTTTGCCATAGTCCATGTTTCACTACCACACAAATCTGTGTTGCAAACATACATTCTGAGATATTTCATCCTCAAATTAAGGTCTATCTTTGATATTAGCAGACTTCTTGTGGGCTCCTAGGCACTTAAAAAGCACTCACTGCATCTGCTTTAATAAGGCATTTAAACACAAAAGTAATGAGGTTGCATATTGTACATAAAGTACATGTTTGAAGAATCAGGAAGAATCACAGAATTTTATTAAATAAAACAGAAAGTTTTCATTTTTTGAACCCTCATGATGTCCAGGCCCTTTAAAACTATTAACAGAAATGGTACTTATATTTTGACAACTGCCATCCTTTCCATGTCCAATGTTTCCTCTCATACAGCATAGGCAAGGCAAACACATTTATTCAGATCCAGGCTCTTTACAGGGATACATCACCTTTCTCACTTCCGTCTTCACTGGACACAATTACAGCACCACCTTAGCTCAAAACATGCAGTTCTGGTACTACTGATCCCTCCAAAAAATTTTTAGGAATACACTTGTCACTCAGTATTATCCTGGCCTTGAAAGGATTTATCAGCTACTTCAACAATCCTATGTCTCCCTAAAATCATACTGTGAAATGAGGTCCATTCTATCTGACATTTTGTCCATGACATGTAGAATAGCTTGTCATGTCCCTGCCAATAATTGCAACATCCTTCTCAGACCTCATGCTCCTTCAACACTTATTTTCCTACTCTATGGTTCTTAGCCCTGTGACCATCTCAACTGTAAGGCTTAACCTATGCACCCTCCTACCATCACTTATACCAACTCTGTATCTGTCAAAACATATTCTATCAACGGGAGAACCATTTGTGAAATGACGCATCTCCTGTACCATCTGTTACATAAACACTCTTCAGCTTTTTTTACAGTGTGTTTGCTGGAAACACACAATATCCTGTTGCAGAACTTGCTCTGCAACATGACAGTCTTAACCTCAGTGCCTGTTTCATCACACATGCCATCTTGATCCTTGCCACAGAAATATGTTTCTCAGGGCTATACAGGTGGGAACTGGCATTAAAAGTCCTTGCTTCTTCATTTTTGTTAATTTCTTTGGTTTCAGTATTCATTTCTTCACTTCCTTTTAGTTTTGTGTAACCTTTGTTTTCTGTCCTGTCTATTCCCCCTCCAAGCTTGCCAACATGCCCTCATCCCCCCCCCCCCCTTCTTGCCTCTATCACTACCACATACTTACCTTTCTAAACTTATTAGCTTGTGCACAATGTTGTGTCTGTCAACTTGTATTATATATTGCCATATCTTCCACCTTTAAGCTCTCAGATTTTCAGATCTTATGCAATGCAGTCCTCAACAATCCATCTTTCCTTCGTATCCTAGCCAGTAAGTGTCCTTTGACTGGGGGCTCCTCTTCCCAACTCTCCCCATTTCCTAATTGTGACCAGTCCTTTCCATTCACACATTGTCCTTCCCCTTTAAACCCTTCTGCAAGCAGAAGGAGCAACTGCCTTTGAAAACCTGCAGATTTCTGTACATACATATGTGTGGTCCCTTGTCACAGCTTGGTGAGTAGATTTTTTGACTATTGAATTACACTACATTTTCAAGAATTAATGATCTTCACTGACATTTTAAGTGGAGTTCCAACAATGTTGTACAATGTGCATTACATAAGCTCATAAATGTTCTAATATTACTAAAGATGCAGATGAATTTTGTAGTCAAACTTATCAACATCATAAATAATAAAAATAATTAAATCTGGTTCTTCTGAAATGTATAAACTAATTTTTAATACAGATGAATTTTTCGTTTGCATGTGTTCCTGAATATACTTCTGACTATATCCAGTTGGTCACATTACAAAATCACAATATTTTTTATGTAGAATACACCCTTCTATACCTAAGAAATACTGTTTTCTTTTCTTTTTACCTGACTGCAATTCTTCACATCCATTGCATTGTAGCTCAACAACTCTTATAATCTTCAAATTATTCATTCCTATCTCTCTTTTAAGTTATTTTAGTTTTGGTTGTAGCAGTGTTTGACAATCCAGGAAAGTACCAATTGATGTTCCGATATTACACTTCCTCCTTTCAAATTGTCACCCCATCCTCCCCGAACCTACAAAGACAAGCACTTGCGCACGCACGCACACACACACACGCACGCACGCACGCACGCACAGGCACACACACACACACACACACACACACACACACACACACACACACACACACACACACACACACCTAGTTCCAAGCAGGAGACTACTCTAAATTGGGACATTGATTTACCATAAGAGGAACTCATATTTAGCATATAAAATGGAGGGAAAAGCAGGGAAAACAAATTACAGAGGTGTTCTGTTGTCTTCCACAGTTCTCAAGGCGATCCTTAACAAGTGATTCATTTTAGGCCAGATGCTGATTTTCCTGTTGGTCCATTGGAGGTATTCCCTCCTACCATCCATTTCTGGGAGCATTCCCCAATCTGCCACCTGGAGATGTGCCATCTAGGGGTTTCAGGTTCTGCAAAGGAAAACAGTATTTTACTTGCTAGTTCACAAAATCAAACTTATGAACTAATGTTCTGTTTGTTTGTGAGTACTTGTCTGTTGTTCTGGTACACATTGAAATGCCTGTACAATAGTACCACTGCACAAAAGTAGAGCGGCCAAAGCAAAACAATGCATCAAATTTAAAAGGGAAGTAGCATGCAGTAATTTATTTCTGCATTTGATGGAGAACAACACAGGAACAGTCCATCCTGGGCCAGTGGAAGTGTACAGTAGAATGCATAGAACACAGTGATTAGCTGGCACAAGTGCTTCCAGTACTGTGAAGAAGTCTGAATGAAAATAAGAGTGACAGCTCATCTCTTTGTGAACAACTGGGAATCACTAGAGAATTCAAACCTTGGTGTATAGAGACCAGGTTTTCTTAATCAAGGCAGTAGCAGAAAAAGTAAAAATAAGTCATGGAACAGTTTTCAAAATATTACACAAAACTTTGAATGTGACAGCTCGCAGTCCACTGAGTTTTGCAACAGATCACACCCATTCAAAAATCAGCTGAACCAAGGCAGCAGCAGCTGTTGCACCTGAGTCAGGTCAATTCAGATGACTTCTTTAGCTGCCAATTCTTCATGGGTAACAGCTGGTTTAGGGGTACCACCTTTGGCTTGATTGGTAATCAAAAGTCTTCACTCACAAGTTCAAACCATGCTACTGCTTAAATATTGAACAAAAATTATCAGTAATGGTGACTGAAGATTTCTGGCATGAGAGTCACCCTGTACTGCCAATGGCCTTCTCAAAAGTGGCAGAGGTGTGGACAGAAGTTCAGGGCACTCTCTTACCCATAGGGTGGGAAACTGTCCCAAAGAGGTGAAAGAATCAGCAATGGTCAACAACATGGCGATGCAGAAGGGAATGGAAACCACTGCATTGAAGACACACTATGTGTGTCAACTGGATGTGTGGCTTGTAATTGAAAAAATGTCTTGATGATCTCGCCAGTGGCAAAAGATTCCCAACTACTCCCTCATTCAGATCTCTGGGTGGGGATTGCCAAGAGGAAGGTGACTGGAGAAAAAGACTGAATAACCAACAAAAGGATAATATTCTAAAAGATGTGGCATGGAAAGTCAGATGTTTTAACATGGTAGGGAAGCTAGAAAATGTAAAAAGGGAAATGCTAATGCTCAGTCGAGATATAGTGGGTGTTAATGAAGTGAAATGGTTAGAGAAAAAGTATTTCTGGTCAGAAAAGCATAGGGTAATAACAAGAGCAGTATATTGTATTACAAAAATAAGATTTATTATGAATAGTAAGGTAGGACAGAGAGTGAGTTACTGTGGACATACATGTTTCATCATGAGGCAAAATCTTCTTTCTTCATTCTTCAAGTAATTTCAGGTATAAGGAGTAAAACATAAGCAGTGTCGTTATTGAAAAAGTATTGTCTTGTAATTATTGGTTAAGAGTTGTATGGTCCTGAGGGGACCATTGTTGTGTGAAAGAGTGGAAACGTTCTTTAACTTTGTGTGGAGGACACATGGTGTTGATTATACAGCCATTTTTAAATAGTACATAAAATTCTTTACAGTTCTGGAGATATTGAGTTGTATGTTCTCTAGCAAATTCAGGAGATATTCAGTTGTATGTTCTCTAGCAAATGAGACTCTCAGTGTTAAAAAGCAGTTAGCTCTGTTTCAGAGGACATCTTTCCAGTATGTATTGTGCAAAATGATGATTTTTTTGGTGCTCTTGTGTACTGGCATGATTAATAATCACATTTTCAGATGTATCAGTTATTCTGTTTTCTTTTCCATTAATTCAGTAACATTCACAAGAAATATGTATCTTTTCCACTAAATTATTAAATTCGTATTTATATTTATTGCACATTGCAACTCCCAGTTTCCATGTCTCTGAACTTGTACTCACGTTTGTTCATGTGGAAAACACTCATTAGTGGTAGGTGCCTTCATCATATATTTACATAATATTTACATGTAACTAATAGCTTTATATGCCTCAGTCACCACCTCATATCTTCCATTTCATGTCCTTTGTTGGTGTACTTGTGTGTAGCTGGAAGCATGTTTGTGTTGTACTAGTCATTGTTTGTGAATTTTCATCTTCTTTCTTTGTGTTCAGAGATTATCTTTCTTCATTCTTCGTGTTATTTAAGGGATTGGAATTTAAATCTGTAATGTGTAAAAAGTGTGAGTTGTGTGATAAGGCTGCATTGTGTTGTTTTGCCAGTGTCCATTTGAATTTTTAGAAGTGTGTTAGTTGGATAGTATTAATCCTGTGTATCAGGGATGTCTTTCTTCATGTAAGGTTTTCTTTCTTGATTCTTCAGGTCATTTGAGGGATTAAAAGTTACAGTGGGTGCTGTATGAAATGATTGTGTTTGCGTCTGTGTGGCTAGGTTGTAGAGTTGAGTGCGCATCAGTTCCTGTGAGAGTGTTTGTTTCATAGAGAAGCTGACATGTTTCTTAATGAGACAAATTCTTCCTTCTTCATTCCTCATGAGATATTAGGGCTAACCAGTTTGTGTGCAGTGTCATTGTTGAAAAAATGTTGTACTGTAATTATCTGTAGAAACCTGTATGAGTCTGAGTGGATGATATGTGGTATAGGTTATTCTGCCATTTTTAATCTGTACATAGAGCTTTTGATGATTGTTTGGACATATAGTTGTATATTCTGAGGCCTAGGACTTTCTCAGCAGTTAACAGCATGTAAATCTGTTGCAGACAATACCATTTTTATATATGATGCCAACAACAACAGTTTTAGGTGCACATGTTTAATGACACGATTGGAATTCACATTTTATGATTTATTACGTGAATGCATGGTGTCTTTTCTTTCAGACATGTCCAAAAGAACAGAAACCACGTATTCATATAATTGATATACCTAGCTGGGCAATGGATCCATCTTCTTCAGTGCAAATGCACAAATATGTTCAATCTCCTGTGGGACTATCAGAGTAGCAAACGAGGAGTCAAAGGATGGAGACTGGAGATAGGTGATGCTCATTGGTAATGTGAATTAGCTGTGAAGCATGCTGTTGCAATAACCCTGTATCTCAGGTGGCACAGTGATTAATGCAACTGTCTAGTACACAGGAGGCCCAGGTTCGAATGCCAGTCCAGTACACATTTTCACTCATTGCCGCTGAATCCATGTACTGTTCTTTGGAAGCTGATAGCAGTGATCTTCAATTTACATGTTATGATTTATTTTTTATTTTGTTCCTTTTTCATTAATACAGTAATAAATGCTAGAAATATGTATCATTTGCATTAATTATATTTCAATAAATCAGTGTCTGATAATTTATACCATCCATCAACACAGCAATTATGTGTTACATAAGTCATGAGATATTTATTGCAAGTTTACTTGCATTTTTGTTATGTATTACATATATCACATACTGCAACTTCCAGTTTCCGTGATTCTGAAGCTGTACCCATATTTGTTCATGTGGAAAACACTTATTAGTGGTTTGTATAATCACCTAATATATATCAATTTTAACAGGTAGCTAATGGCTTTGTAGCTCTTAGGGCCATCCCATATTCTAGGCTTAATGTCTTTTGTCAATGTGCTTGTGTGTAGTTGCCCTTCTTGATGTCAGACCCTAAATACGCCGTGCCAATACCAATGGCATGTGAGTATACAACATCGTCAAATATATATGAAACTTAATTGATATGAATAACTGTATAGGACTCCATTAATTCATAAATGATATTTTGGGCAGAGTAATATCTGTTTAATTTTAAGCTATCAGCTGTGCTGAATTCATTAGGAGAGGTGTAATTACATAATTGACTATTATGTAACAGTAAATTTTCCTTAGGTTGTCATTACACCATCACTTGAAACTTGAGTCTCTCTGGCCAACTGGTTAATTGCCATATAGCACAGTCAAAGAATGCCCATGGTACATTTCACAAATCCTTCAAACAAAACATTGTTCTTATACACACTAGCTTTGCTTCAGTGGCAATAATACAGTCTTTTTGGGTCGATTGTCAAGATGCATTTATGAGCCATCAGCTGTCATTTGAATCAGTTCATGCACAATTACTGTATACCCTTCTTCATAACCTGTACTCACATGCTCATTTTAGCATTGAAAAATCAACATCATTTTCTCTTAATGTTTGTTGTTCCAGATATTTAGATAAACCTCTCTCATAACAGTTCCATAAAAAATAATTTAACAGTACCACCATGAATCCTGAGGAATTCTGTTCAACGAGCTGATGTGTGGAGCAAGTAGCTAAATCTTAGTCAATGGAAAATATATTAAGTAACACACCAAGACCAATATCTAGAAACTCAGTATGTGGCTCTGAAGAAAGATCAAACTTAAGACTGCAGACCACATCACACCAGCCCCTATGACAAATCCCACCTGTACCAAGCTTGGTGCAGCTTTAAACGCAAGCTAGACCACCATCTAAACCAATAATTATCATCATTCAAATGTACTCCATATTAGAGTTGCTTGATGCATTCATTAATCTGCATTGTATTTTAAGATTTTCATAAGGCTTTTGACACCATTTCTCACACACAACTTCTAATCAAATTTGGTGCCTATTGAGTATCGTATCAGTTATGTAATTGGATTCATGCTTTCCCATCAGAAATGTCAAGTTCATGGTAATTGATGGAAAATCATCAAGTAAACTAGAAGTAATGTCTGTCTTTCCCTGAGGATATGTTACAAGCCCTCTAGTATTTCTGATCTACATAAAAGATTTAGGATATGATCTGAAAAGGCCTCTTACATTGTTTGCAGATTATGTTATCATTTAATGTCTTGTAAAGTCATCAGATGATCAAAACCTACTGCAAAATGATTTAGACAAAATATCTGCATGGTGCTAGAAGAGGCACCTGACTCTAAACAGTGAAAAGTGTGAAGTCCCCCTTATGAGTACTAAAAGGAATCTGATAAACTTTGGTTACATGATAAATCACACAAATCTAAAGGCTGTCAATTCAACTAAATACTTAGGGTTACTATTACCAGTAGCTTATATTGGAATGATCACACAGATAATGCTGTGGGGAAAGCAAACAAAAGACTTCTTTTATTTGTCCCAGTCAATGTGTGGTAAGCGCTTATGAGACCACACTGCTGAGGTCATTGGTCCCTAGGCTTACACACTACTTAATATAACTTAAACTAATTTACGCTAAGGACAACACACACCCATGCCTGAGGGAGGACTCGAAATTCCAATGGGGGTAGCCGTGCGAATTGTGGCAAGATGCCTCAGACCGCGTGGCTATCCTGCGGGGCCTAAAGACTTTGATTTATTGGCAGAACATTTAGAATATGCAACAGGTCTACTACAGAAACTTCTTATACTACACTTGTCCTACTTCTCTGGAATACTGGTGTGTGGTGTGGGTTCTGCATCATATAGGTCTGACAGAGGACATGTAAAAAGTTCAAAGAAGGGCAGCACATTTTGTATTATCACAAAATAGGGGAGAGTATGCCATGTGAAATTATATGTGAATTAGAGTGGCAATCATTAAAACAGAGGCCTTTTCAATTGTGGCAGGATCTTCTCATGAAATTTCAATCACTAACCTTCTTCTCAGAGTGTGAACATATTTTGTTGCTGCCCACCTACATAGGGAGAAATGATCATCACGATAAAATAAGAGAAATCAGAGCTCCTACAGAAAGACGTAAGTGTTCATGTTATGTCTGTGTTGTTTGAGGATGGAACACTAGAGAAATAGCTTGAAGGTGGTTTGATGAAACCTGAATTGCAGACTAACCATGTATGAAGACGTAGATGTAGGAAATGGTGATCTTAAGACTGGCAGATGGAAATCATTCAATGTACGTATATGTAAAACTTTCTCTTACACAATTTTGTGATAATATGCTTCATTTGTATGCAGACCTTTTTATAAAGAAAAATGACATTGAGTATTCTGATAACATGACCAATTAAAATTCAAGAATCATCCATGAGCTCCTACGCAAATCACAGGAAAATACTCATCTGTTATGGACAACAATACATAAAAATTCCTATTGACTCTGTGTTCCTAATATTATGGTCACTGATTCCATCAAGAATAATATTTCCATAAATCTTGTTGAGGACAAAGTCCTTTAATATGGTGATTGCTTGGGTACCCAAATAAATATCCACCAGGATTTGGGATCATTAGAAATATGAAAGGTCCCGTATGCAAAAGCTGCCACTTTTTGTTACTTTTATTCAAGAGGTGGATCGTTTCTTAATGATACTTTCTTGTTCAGTTGATACCTTACCATTTTTATCACTGTTTTGTCATAATTGTGCTTTCTTCTGAGTGCTTTGTCTCTCAAACTGGTCAAAGGTTTCCGAACCTCTTCTTCTCACTAATCTGAGTTGCTCGGAACCTGTGGAATCTGGTCCACACATTCATTCATTCTTTGCCTTCCTGCCAAACATTGGCTCTTCTGTAGTGTAGTATGTTGACAAATGAGGCAAGTGGTTCTCTATCTCATCAAACAATTTTATATAGTCAATCCCTAGTGTCTGTTTATAGTGACAATACGTCTTTATGAACTGTTAAGTTCTTGAAAAATCCTCTTAGTTTCTTTATCTACTGCGTTACACTGAGACCATGGGGTAAGATAAAAACAGTTGTACAAGGCTTTGTGTGGAAATTCATCAAGGTGACATGTATTTCCTTTGTATTATTCCAGGTTTTTCTTCACATACCTCCCCATACTGATTCAAGAGGTTTAACTATTGGTGTCTTTGCTTGCCAGTGGGGCTTTCTGGCTCTTCTGCTTTCTGTTATACTTGTGCAACTTGGTTTTTGTGAATGCTTTATTGAAAGAACTGCTTGAAATCACACTGCCAAATTCTCCTGTGTCTAGAACAATAGTTACTGAAACATCCTCAATACTAGCCCAAATCACAGATTGTGGTAACAATGGTTATTCCTGTTTGCTTTGATTTACTTCCTCCATCATATTGGTACATTTAATACATTGAAAGAATTTTGCGGCTCTGTCACACCCCCTATCTTACTTCATGTCTAACTCTCTGGGGCTCAATGTGGTTGTTTCCAGGTGTTGTTCTGTTGTATGACTGCTGTCTTCAATGATTTTGGTAATCACTGGTGATTGTGATCCCCAGTCATAATTTGATGGTGTTTTCAGTTGTTTGTTACTCCAATACATATTATTATTAGTCCCATAGCCAGAATTGTATCTCCTTTTTCAGTGCTTTCAGTTTGATCTGTAATCTCCTTTGCTGTGTTTCTGATAACTGACCGGGTGGGTATTCTGCTAAAGGAAACCAGCAAATGGTCCATGCAGTTGTCCTCTACTTCAACCATTGCCTGTACTAGGACTCTGTGACTAATAACCTCTGGGTCCTGATTGCGACTTAATGTCTCCTTCAGTTACATTCATAGACCCCAATACAGACATAAATTCATTCCAACTAGATTCCAACACAGTGATATGTTTCTCTCCATTTTCAACAGGCAGTGTTGCTTTTAAGATTGTTGAAACATCTGTATGAGAAATGGATTCATTCCAGTAGTATGCCTTACTAAGTTGTTTTTCGAAACACCGGTGCAAGCTCCCATTTTGAAAAGAGAAAAGCTCTCAGTAAAAACCTTCTTCTGTAGTATTACCTGCACACCACTGGGCCACAATTTGGCCAGATATGCATTTTCAATATCCTCATACACTGAGGTGTCAAAAGTCATGGGATACCTCCTAATATTTTGCCTGGCATAGTGCACCAACTCAACATGTCATGGACTTAACAAGTCACTGGAAGTGCACTGTAGAAATACTGAGCCATTACTGCCTCTATAGTCATCCGTAAATGAAGAAGTGAAGTGTTGCCAAAGCATGATCTTGTGCACAAACTAACCTCTGTCACGTTCCATAAATTCTGATGTGACTCATGTTGGACAATTAGTGTGGCCAAATCATTCACCCAACTAATCCAGAATGTTCTTCAAACCAGTTGTGAACAATTGTGACCTAGTAACTATATTATGGGTTCTTTAACTAATTTCTCACGCTCTTTTGAATTTGCTTTCCATTAGTACATCCTAAACAGGGAACTAGCAGAGATTTAACTATAGATTGAATCTCCCCCATGTTGGTATCACAGTGAAGTATTTCAGTCATCAATATTGGAAAAGTATTTTCCAAGGGTGTTACATAATTCTCTAGAAAAGCTAAGTTTTTATTTAAATGACAAGCGATGCTCAGAAAAGACTGTTAAATACTGTAAATATGTATGAGTTACCAGTTAACAGATATATTTTTACTACAAACGCCTTTATATCATTGACCCTGTGCTTGTGATCAGTCACTTCCTTCACAGCTGACCATATGGTTTTAATTTTATCCTGTGAACTAGCTATTCTGTTTGTGTAGCACACACTCTTTGCCTTCCTAATAACGTTTTTAGACAATTTACATTAGTGTTTGTTATGTGCTACTGTACCTTGACTGTGACTACTTCTAACATTTTGATATAATTCCCATTTTGATCTATGTGATATCCTTATTATTATTATTATTATTATAATTATTTGTCAGTCATTTCCTGAGCATTGCTTGTGATTTAAATGAAAACTTAGTTTCCACAGGGAATGATATTACTCTCTTGAAAAATACTTTTCCAATATTCATGTCTGAAATACTTCTCTGTGATACTGACAAGGGGGAGATTGAATCAATAATGAAATCACTGTAGACTAAGAATTTTCATGGATATAATGGATTGCCTAGCAGAATATTAAGGTATTGTGCTGCACATGTTAGCCTGTGCTTAGCCATATTTGTAATTTTTCCTTTAAGAATGGACAGTTTACTGAATGATCAAAGTACTCAGAGTAAAGCCACTTTATAAAAAGGAAGAAGGGAATAATGTAAACAATTTTAGACCTATTTCTATGCCATCAGTGTTTGCTAAAGTTATTGAGAAGGTTGTGTATGTAAAGATAATCGATCATTTTATTTCACATAATGTGGTGTCAAATGTACACTTCATTTTAAGAAGTGGTTTAACAATTGAAATGCTATATTCTCTTTCCTCTGTCAGGTACTTGATACGACTAACTCTAAAATACACTCCTGGAAATTGAAATAAGAACACCGTGAATTCATTGTCCCAGGAAGGGGAAACTTTATTGACACATTCCCAGGGTCAGATACATCACATGATCACACTGACAGAACCACAGGCACATAGACACGGGCAACAGAGCATGCACAATGTCGGCACTAGTACAGTGTATATCCACCTTTCGCAGCAATGCAGGCTGCTATTCTCCCATGGAGACGATCGTAGAGATGCTGGATGTAGTCCTGTGGAACGGCTTGCCATGCCATTTCCACCTGGCGCCTCAGTTGGACCAGCGTTCGTGCTGGACGTGCAGACCACGTGAGACGACGCTTCATCCAGTCCCAAACATGCTCAATGGGGGACAGATCCGGAGATCTTGCTGGCCAGGGTAGTTGACTTACACCTTCTAGAGCACGTTGGGTGGCACGGGATACATGTGGACGTGCATTGTCCTGTTGGAACAGCAAGTTCCCTTGCCGGTCTAGGAATGGTAGAACGATGGGTTCGATGATGGTTTGGATGTACCGTGCGCTATTCAGTGTCCCCTCGACGATCACCAGTGGTGTACGGCCAGTGTAGGAGATCGCTCCCCACACCATGATGCCGGGTGTTGGCCCTGTGTGCCTCGGTCGTATGCAGTCCTGATTGTGGCTCTCACGTGCACGGCGCCAAACACGCATACGACCATCATTGGCACCAAAGCAGAAGCGACTCTCATCGCTGAAGACGACACGTCTCCATTCGTCCCTCCATTCACGCCTGTCGCGACACCACTGGAGGCGGGCTGCACGATGTTGGGGCGTGAGCGGAAGACGGCCTAACGGTGTGCGGGACCGTAGCCCAGCTTCATGGAGACGGTTGCGAATGGTCCTCGCCGATACCCCAGGAGCAACAGGGTCCCTAATTTGCTGGGAAGTGGCGGTGCGGTCCCCTACGGCACTGCGTAGGACCCTACGGTCTTGGCGTGCATCCGTGCGTCGCTGCGGTCCGGTCCCAGGTCGACGGGCACGTGCACCTTCCGCCGACCACTGGCGACAACATCGATGTACTGTGGAGACCTCACGCCCCACGTGTTGAGCAATTCGGCGGCACGTCCACCCGGCCTCCCGCATGCCCACTATACGCCCTCGCTCAAAGTCCGTCAACTGCACATACGGTTCACGTCCACGCTGTCGCGGCATGCTACCAGTGTTAAAGACTGCGATGGAGCTCCGTATGCCACGGCAAACTGGCTGACACTGATGGCGGCGGTGCACAAATGCTGCGCAGCTAGCGCCATTCGACGGCCAACACCGCGGTTCCTGGTGTGTCCGCTGTGCCGTGCGTGTGATCATTGCTTGTACAGCCCTCTCGCAGTGTCCGGAGCAAGTATGGTGGGTCTGACACACCGGTGTCAATGTGTTCTTTTTTCCATTTCCAGGAGTGTATTTCTGTTTGCCGATGACAGTAGCTTGGTAGTAGAGGATATTGTGTGCTACATTGGCTCTGTTTCGAATACCGCATTTCATGACATAAGCTCAAGGCTTGTAAAAACCAAATTAATGCTAAATCACAGTAAGGCATAGTTTTTACAGTTTCTAATACACAATTCAACAAAACCCAATGTTTCAATTTCACAGAATGGGCATATGATTAAAGAAACCGAACAGTTCAAATTTATAGATACTCACATAGATGGAAATGGAAATGAGCTTTTGGTGTCATTGGCCGGAAGGTTCTTTGCAGGGCAGGTCTGGCTGCCGTGGTGCAGGTCTTATTACATTCGACGCCACATTGGGCGACCTGCAGGCCAGATGGGGATGAAATGATGATGAAGACAGCACAACACCCAGTCCCTGTGCAGAGAAAATCCCCAAACCAGCTGGGAATTGAACCCGGGCCCATGGGACGGCAATCCGCTATCAAGGCGGACATTCAGGACTATCATTGAAGGCCCACATTCAGGATCTTGCTCAAAGACTTAATGTTGCCAGTTTCACTATTTGAACCATATCTGGGGTAAGTGATAGTTTGGCATGGAAAGTAGTCTACTTTGCTTATTTTCATTTGCTTATGATGTGTGGTATTATATTTCGGGTTAACTGTTCGGCCGACGTTCATCTAATGATTTTTCTGACGTTTTGCCAGCACGAGTGGCTGGCATTGTCAAAGCTTCACCCTCCATTGCCGGTGGTGAACTGGAGCCGAGCTCGCGGCCGCAGACTCTATGTACCTGGCGCGCCAATGTCCGAGGGCTTCTCCGCGGTCACTTCCGGTGCGGTTCTCCTCTTGCTACCTGCGACGGTCGTTCGCTGCAGTACAGGAAGCCAGGATCTGTTTACCTTAAGGCTTTCCTCTTTCTTGTTGAAACTGTTCGCGTGTTTTTGTATTTCTACAGCTTCTCTGAACAAGCGCGTGTGATAGTGCTTCTCTATAGTCAGCACTTCCTTGTCGGCGAATTTTATTACGTGGTCGGTCTCATTCAGTGCGTGCTCTGCCACGGCCGATTTCTCCACCTGCCCCAACCTGCAATATCGCTTATGCTCTTTCATCCTGGTGTTAATTGATCGTCCAGTCATTCCGACGTAAACTTTTCCGCATGTGCATGGTATACGGTATATTCCCGACATTGCAAGTGGGTCTCTTTTCTCCTTTGCCGATCTAAGACACTCTTTGATCTTCCTTGTCGGTTTGAAAATCATCTTTACGCCATGTTTGCGCAATATACGGCCGATTCTGTCTGTCACTCTGGGAATGTATGGCTGAAAGGCCGTACCCGACATTTCTTTTTCTGGTTCCTTACTTCGCTGAGTGTTTGGCTCTGTTACACTTTTAATGTAATTTGTGGCGTACCCATTGCTCCTCAGAACCGTTTCCAGGTGTTGCATTTCTCGTTTGAGGTGCTGCGTCTCACATATTCGTCCTGCTCTCGTTACGAGCGTACTAATCATGCCTCTTTTCTGGCTCGGGTGGTGGTTTGACAGTTTGTGCAGGTATCGGTCCGTGTGTTTCGGTTTTCGATACACGCTGTGTCCCAGGTTTTCGCCTTCCCTTGTGACCAGCACGTCTAGAAATGGCAGTTTCTTGTCCTTTTCTACTTCCATGGTAAATGTTATGTTGGCATGGAGGCTGTTCAAGTGTCTTAGGAAGTCACCGAGCTGTTCTTCATCATGGCTCCACACCACGAAAGTATCATCGACGTACCTGTACCACACCTTAGGTTTGCAAGTGGCCGAGTCCAGTGCCTGTGCTTTGAATTGTTCCATGAAGAAGTTGGCCACCACTGGACTGAGAGGACTACCCATGGCGACACCTTCCAGCTGTCAGTAGAAATCGCCATTCTATGTGAAATAGCTTGCGGTGAGACATGCATGGAAGAGCTTTTTGATGTCTTGTGGTAACATGGAACTGATGTGTTCCAGAGCGTCAGTGAGTGGCACTTTCGTAAATAACAAAACAACATCAAAGCTGACCAGGATGTCATTTGGTGCAAGTTTCAGTTTCTTCAGCTTCTCAATGAAATGTCCTGAGTCCTTGATGTATGTGTCAGTCTTCCCCACGTGTGGCTGGAGCAGAGAGGCCAAGTGTTTTGCCAGTTTATACGTTGGTGAGCCAGGAGCGCTAACGATCGGTCTCAGTGGAACGTTGTCCTTATGGATCTTGGGTAATCCATACAGCCAAGGTGGTAACACAGATCCGATGCAGCGTATCACTCAGAATACGAATCGATTAATCAAGGCGTCTTCTCTGCCAGCAGACATACAGAGAAACCTGCGCAAGCCCGGATGTGAGCGTGGAGAAGCCCTCGGACGTTGGCGCGCCAGGTACATGTACTCTGCGCCCTCGAGCTCGGCTCCAGTTCACCACCGGCAATGGAGGGTGAAGCTTTGACAATGCCAGCCACTCGTGCTGGCAAAACGTCAGAAAAATCATTAGATGAACGTCGGCCGAAGAACCCAAGACAGAAGCTAATAGGCAGTTTGTCAACAAGTGGCCACGAAAGCCTTAACAAATTTGTGAAACTAAAGAGTTTCCTCGTCAGTCACCCTCTGTTCTGTCTAGGAATTCCTTGAAACATTAGGCTGATTCCTCTGTTATATTGTTGACTGCTTATACATAAACTTATAACTTGACATTTTTGGGTTCATAAAAATTTTATTTTATCTGTTAGTACTTTTATGTTGTAATTTCATGTACTGACACATTCCATGACTTTGGATATATGCTCCTCAATTTGGTCTTACAGAAAAGATGTGTAAAATAAAAAATAAGAAAAATCACATGAGTACAAATTATAAATCTACCAATGCATTGTCCTTTTAAACCATGTGTATGTGATACTGCTCCCATATGTTCACATTACTATCCCACATCTTTTGATAATTTGGTGTAGGTTTTGCATGAATCATTTATTTCAGTTGCCCATAGGGCCCTGTCATCATGCATATATTCAGTTACATGATTTATCTTTTGCACCTTGGTCCATGGCCATGGTAATACATATGTAAAGCCACAAATGAGTACCACAGGATATACCATCTTATTTGATTAATACTTTTAAAAGTTTCTATGCTTAAGGATTTTCATTTCCATCATTATTACTGTGTATAGCATTGTCACCGGCAGCATACCATGTGCAGACAGTGAAATATTTTGAACAGGCTGATACACATTTGAGTTGTTATAGTCTGCTCTGGGGCTCAAGATATATGTCATTACGTTTTCATGCAATTCATATTAGCATTTCTGCACTGACCCCTGGACATCTATTAACCCTTTGTTCAGGGCTTTCACTGTTTCAACTATTTTATTTCTCCACTGGAAAGAATCAGATTCCATTTGTTTCTTGGTCTTGAGTAATTCCTTCCTTAGCCCACTGCTGGCAGGGTCAGCAGATTACTAACAGAAGTCTTGATTCACATGTTCACAGATTTTATGATCTGGTCTCCCTCAGAATTTGCCCAAGCATCTATGTGTTCTGTGTCTTGCTGCCTGTGCACAGTAAACAGTTCTTGTACCATTTTTTCTTACTCTAATGACAAATTAATCACTTGGTGTCAAAGATTGTCTACAGTGTAGCCTAAGGATACCTACCTATCATGCATCTCATTCACTACTGTTGGTAGCTTCTCCATAGATCCAGGGATCAGCTCTTGAGCTTTTCCCAATTCAGTTATGTCACTTTCTAGTCCCTTCAATCTGGCTTCCAGTTTCTCTGCTAAATCATTAAGTTGAGTGCTCACTGGTGGCCAGATCTTGCCTAGTGGGCATATCTTCCTGTCTAGTAGTCATTTCTTTTTGCTTTGTGGCTAATGCTGTAACGAGAGTGGTCATCTGTGTTTGTTCTGCAGCTCAAATTCTCAACTACTCCAGAATTTTGGTGAGAGATCTTGATTTTATGGTTTAGATACCTCTGCCACCACTACACCCTCAACTGAATGAACATTAACTAGGTCCACCAACTCCATCTTATATTGAGAATGGGTGTTTACCACAGCACACAAACAAATTTCGACAAGAGCATAATTTCTTCTATCAGACTACAACACGGTTTATCCCTAATACATTTACACATGAAATATCATCAGACAAACAAAGAAAACTATAATGATTAACACTGTTAACTGTCCTAGTACTTGCAATGGATCCTGATCCAGTTTGGATCTTACTTTCGACGTCTTCAGTTGCCCCACCATTTTTGGAAACAATGATTCATAGATAACAAAAGCTCTCCACCTGCTCAATCTCCTCTTGTTTCACAGGTAGTGCATTCTTGTTCTTACTGTTCATACTAAGCTCTTTAGTCTTAGCTTTGTTTATTTTTAGTACAGCTCTCTGAGCTTCTGCTTCTCACTCATATCCTTGAAAACATGGGTCAGGAGACAGATGTTGTTTGTAAAGTCCAGCTCCTCAAGGCAATCATATAGAGTCCACTGTATAATTCTTTTTTTTTCTCTCGGGTTACCTTCTTCATGACACCATCTAATGTCAGAAAAACAGCAGTGCCTTACTCCAAATTTAAAATGAATGGTTCTGAGTGATTTCCATCATGTTTCACCTGGCAATTATATTCTCTGTACATCATCTTCATGATACTGATGATCTTTGAAGGTACTCTGTAACTCTGCATTGTTTCCCAGATGGCTTCATGCTGCACCCTATCAAAGGCTTTTTCAAAGTCAGCAAAATCCAGATACAATGGAGACCAGTATTCCAAGGATTGATCAGTAATGATCCTCGAGGTGTTGATTTGGTCTGTGCATAATCTGCTTTCTACCAGTGATGGTAGAGCACTTGCCCACGAATGGCAAAAGTCCCGAGTTCGAGTCTCAGTTTGGCGCACAGTTTTAATGTGCTAGGAAGTTTCATATCAGTGCACACTCTGCTGCAGTGTGAAAATCTCAGTCTATCAACCTCAAAGTCTTCTGCTCCTCTCATGGTCAGCTACACGTAGCTTGCTTTTGGGTAGCAAATTCGAAAAATCTGTACATATATAACATGGATAATAAAATGAAATGTTGTTTTGATCGTCGATCAACATAGATACTGAGAAATTTATGGACAGCTACTCCCTCTATGGTCTCATTTTGTACTTTAAGGCTTTTCTATTAGGTTTTCTACTTATATAGAAGTTCTTGTGATTAGTCTCCTTTATATTAAGAGTTACCAGTTGGGGACTGACGTAAGTGCCGTGTGAGCTTTCTCCTAACATTTCTGGTGTCCTATTTGTAATTATTATATTATCGTTGTCAGCAAGTAACACTGTCTCATCTTGTGTGACCTGTAGTGGCAAGTCAGTATGAGGTAGTTCAAAAAGTTCTTAGAGTGGAATAGAAAGATATGAATCACACAAGTGTAACTTTTTTATGTTTCAGTGTAGGCTACCTTTGTACTAATACATGTGGCCCAGTGATGTTCCAATACCTTGAGCTCAATTCAAAAATTAGACTCCTCTGTCCCTGCAAAACACTGTCAACTTTGGCTGTCCGTTCTTTGTTTGAAGACAGTCTCTATCCATTATAGAAAATACTGAGCTTGAGGAAGAGATGGATGTTTGATGGAGCCAAATAAGGTGAGGCTGGCAACAATTCATATCTAAATTGATGTATTTTTGTCATGGCATTGACACTTGTGTGTATGCGCATACTGTCTTGTTGAATGATGACTTTCTTTCCTGACAAACCTGGCCTTCATTTGTATATCTTTTGCTGTAGTTGGTCCAGAAACTTAGTGTAACATTATCCTGTAATTGTTTCACCTCAGTAAAGGTAACATATCAGCAGAATTCCTTTTGCATCTCCAGGAACTAACACCATGACCTACCAAGCTGACATTATTGTCTTTGTAAAGTTTCCCGGCTTAGGACAATTTTATAGTAAGTAAGTGATTACACTCATGAATCAATTTGTTGACACAATCAGTTTATGTTCACAAACATAAGTCCTGCACCCTTTTAGCATTTCAAAGTAAATAAGAAAAATCCTTCCTGACAATAAAGGGAAGACTTCTTGGACAACTTAAAGTTCTCGGAAAAAAATGTAAATACATATTTATGTGAGACAATCCTCTGAAAAGTTCTATTGCAAAAAAAAAACCTATCTTCTTAGGATGCACAATAAGCAAAAAATTAAAGTCCCACCTCATGAGCAATACAATGAGTTTGAGACTCAGAGTCCACAGCTAGAGCAGCAGGTCATGATGTGCATTGGTCCCAGGTGGCAAGGGCATCATCAAGTCTGGGCAGTGACATAGTGCTGGGAAACTTCTGCTTCTGCCGCCATAGAGTGAACTGTCTGTTGCTTGCTGGGTGAAGGCAGTTACACCCATGTGGTGGATGACTACTAGATAGCTATTGGTCTGGCAATGTGTGCTCAAACTGGCTGAGGAAAATGCACTGCAGATGCACCCAAAGATCCATATACATAGTCGTGTCTACTGCTCTCGTGTGTGCCCTCAGAACTAGCTTGCTTCCTGCAGGACAGGCAAAGTTCAGCTGACTTTGACCAATGTGCCTGCAGAACTGGAGCAAGGAGCTGCATAACTGTGTAACATTGTGGGTTGGCAGCTTGTAGGAGACCCCAGAAACACACCATATCTTCCCCAATTCTCGAGAAAGACCAAGAGGGGCAGAGACTGGAGTGAGAAACAACGGCATCGTCGCTGCCAGAAGCATTGCCACAGGGCGAGGTAGGGGTTGCTGGTGTGTTGACATCCATTGGGATGGTGAATGGAGGCATTGTCTGGCTGGGCACACTGGAAGGTGGAAGCAACACGTCTGCTGGGTGAGCAGCAAGCTACTCAGAGTCTGTTGTATCTGAAACACAGAACTGAATGGCAGAGTCTGTTGGAGGCCAAAAAGCACGGCAGGAGCAGTATTGTTTGATGTGCTGTAAGAGTTGGGAGCATTCGAGGAGTGTGGTGAGAAGCATAGCTTGCCTCAGAAGATGGGAAACAGTGGTTGTCAGCCACTGGGGCTAGCCACAGAAAAAAATTCATATCCCACATCAGGTCCCTGGGAGACAAACAATGTTGGTGGGAAGAAGAGGAGAGGGGGGATGGTCTGTCGGGTGGAGAATGGACAGAGAAGAGTGGAGAGGGCAACCATGGGGAAACTCAGCCAGAGAGGAGCCCTCCATCAGAGTGCCTCAGTATTAGAAAAAGATGAAGATTCTCATGAGAGGAGTGGTACTCGTGTAGTTTAGACATTTGAAATTTAAAAGCCTGCAGAAAATGCTCAGCAGTGCCATTAGAGGCAAGGTGGAAAGGCACGGTGGGAATTAATGCAATGCTGTGAGCCGCACAGAAGGCAGAAAATTCAGAGGAAGTTAGCTGAAGCCCATTATCAGTGACAATAGATGCATGGAGGCCCTCTAGTGCGAAAATCTGGGTAATTGCCCAAATGGTGTGGGAAGAGAAATTGGAAGACATGCAGACCACAAACAGAAAACAGGACCCAGCATGCATAATGGTAAGCCACATAGAGTCAAGGATGGGGTATTCGAAGTCCAGATGAATGTGGGACCAAGGAATGGCAGTGGAAGGCCATGTTAAGTAATGCTGAGGTGGGGCCCTCACCAACTCTGGCACGTGGAGGAAGCAGTGACCAAATCTCTAATAGTAGAATCCATGCCTCATAGACATGATGGTGAGCCAGTCACTAGGTAAGAACAGTCCACCAGTGTCCTTTGTGAAGCAACCGGACGATGCAGTTGCAGAGAGCCGCCAAATAACCATCCAAGTGCAGTTATTGTCACCCTGGAGCAGGACAATGCTGCCCCGGGAAGAGAGGTCCTGTCGTTGATCCCAGAACACCTGAAGATCTGGGTGTGCCACAGCCTTAGGATTGGGTGGCCAGCTTTGCCAGATGTGCTGGAAGAGATGTGGAAGACTGGATTGTCTGCAGTGTGGAGTCAGACAAGGTTGACATCCAGGAGTAGCTGTGCAATGTCGGCAGCAACAGCGGTCAAGGTGGCAGCAGACTTCTGGATCAGTGTTGAACACTGGGCCCTCTCCTAGTGAAAGCCAGGAAAGGAGGTCAGCGTTAGTATGTTGGAGGGTGGAGCACAAAATTGTCTCATAGGAATAGACAGAGAGGGACAGGGCACAGTGTTGGAGGTGGTGGGCTGTGTGGTGCTGAAACCCAGAGGAAGAGTAACAGGGGCTTCTGGTACATACTGAGGGTACATGGGCGCCCATAGACATAATCATTGGGCTTTCAGAACCCAAAAATAATGGCCAGTGCTTATTTTTTTGATTTGGCCATAATTACACTGGGCAAAATAGGTTCAGTGACTAGTTTCAGAGACAAAGACAATCGGCTGCACCACCTCATTGATCACTTGGAAAAGAACAGCTCTCACACCATAATTGGAGGTATCAGCAGTGAGTGTACACAGCTATAATATGTCATAAGGCAGGTAGGCTTGAGGAGCACCTGTTTTAATAAGCAGAACACCCTGCCACACTCAGGGGACCAGAGGACCAGAGGAAGTGAAGAAGAGGCTCTGCAACGGCAGTCGCTTGGAGAATGAAATGACCTAAGACAGATTCGAGTTGAGTCTTGTGGCAAAGCACAGGGAACTTCTGGATCACCTCAATGGACTGCATGACAGGGTAGATGCTGGAAGCACTTAGGATGTGGCCAAGATATTCCACTCATTGCACTAACAGGTCAATCTTGTCCTTGTTACAATGGAGACCCACATGACCAGACACTGCAAAGAAAAGATTCAGATTGTGTAAGAAGTCTTAGACAAAGGCACCAGTACTGTATTTACTCGAATCTAAGCCGCACTCGAATCTAAGCCGCACCTGAAAAATGAGACTTGAAATAAAGGAAAAAAAAATTCCCGAATCTAAGCCTCACCTGAAATTTGAGACTCGAAATTCAAGGGGAGAGAAAAGCTTTAGTCCGCACCTCCAAATCGAAACAAAGTTGGTCCATTGTTATATGAGACACAATTTAGGTCGAATGAAAGACGATACAGCTACACTAGTTTGGTTCGAGTCGTAAGCTTAGCAGTTAAGCTTTACCAGGTAGCCATTGCTATGCGTCAGGCTCTCCATCCGTATTTATACCGGTACCCTTCCTTTTTCACGTGCTTCGTCTGGTTTGAATCGATTGCTTATTTTGCTTTGATCTGATAAGTGCCATTTTCTTTGTTATAGGTGTTTGTCACTCTAAGCTGAAAATGCATTACTTTACTGTGTCATGCATTGTTTGTTTGTCGCGTTTTGATAGTGCGTGTTTACGGCCTGTCGCCGCTCGCGGCATGACTTGCTTTTGTGCGCGCTACCGCCGCTTAAAAAAAAAAGAGGAATCATTTCATTAGCGAAACAATGGCAAGAGACTACTATTTTTTGTTACTTACACTGCTGCTTTCTTTGATAATGATCAACAAGAACCAAATAATAGACTGCATATGATAGAACATGTTCTGAACGAGAGTTTAGTGAAAATTTTTCTCCGTTTGAAAATCTTTGCAGCCGCTTCTTTAGTACATCAAATTCTGCACAGAAATTAGTCATCTAACATTTAAAATCTAGTCAGTTGCCGTGCTTCATTTCTGACTGTATCACTATTAGGCATAAGAATAATACGAATATAAACATGACACGATACGTATATTCTTCCGCGTTTGCTGTTGTCTCACTCTAGTTTCGTAGTTTATTAGGCAGACAGGATTTAAATGAGATAGCAGCAAACACGAAAGAATACATGGCAAAATTTTGATATTCGTATTATTCTTATGGTGAAGAGAATAGCGCATGTTATTCACATTTCATCAGGTTCCTATTAGCAACCATCTCTTCTCACATGTAGGAAAAAACTCGGAACGTAGAGTTGGCCATATTGACAAACATCCCTAACAGTCTTGCCAGTCGGATTTTTGTAGTACATTGAAATTCTGCTACATTCAAAGATGAACAATACGGAATTTGTATTTACTTTGTTGGATAATGTATGAAAATGCAGTGGTCGAAACTCGGGACGGAGAAAAAAAAAGCTCATCTTCTACCTTTTTTTTTAAATTTATTTACTGATGCAGAGGTTTTGGCGCCAGTATTTATCTTTTTCCCCCCAAAGCATGCTTGTGTAGCGCTACATATATTCGACGGCAGAAGTTAGTTGTGGCGGCACCTACCAACATTTTTCAGAACTTCCGCTTGCTTTGCACTCGATTCTAAGCCGCAGGTGGTTTTTTGGATTACAAAAACCGGAAAAAAAGTGCGGCTTAGATTCGAGTAAATACGGTAACCAGGATATTGTCCAAGTAGTTGGCAGCCTGGGTAACATATAGCAACAGTTGTTCAAGATACTGCTGGAAAATTACTAATGCACTGATGATACTGAAGGGAAGACGATTGTATTGAAAAAGACCGAACGGGATATTGATAACCAAAATGTCCTGGAGGCTGCCTCCAAAGGAATTTCCAGGTATGTGTCACAAAGATCAGTTTTTGCATAAATCTTGCTAACACCCAGTTGAGACAAAATCTCCTTAGCTCAGGGGATACGATAAGACTCCACTACTGACTAAGAGTGGACCATGACACTGAAAATGCTGCAGATGTGTTTCTGACCCATATTCTTCCAATAAATTGTTTTCTTACCACTAATAATTGTTTAAGCAGTTAAAAACACTGCTCATGCAGTGAACGCAGTTGGATTTAAATTAACAGTCTGGAAAAAAATGGTTCACTACACTCAACTGTGTAAACTTGGTCAAACTCACTTACATTACTGTGAAAGCTTATTTTATGCACTAAACTATAGTGTTCTGCAGCTGCATGGTGTACTAACTAAGAACGATTCTTTCATGTGATACAACTCTATTTTGGAATAGGGCTACACATTCTAATATGCTTACTGAATTACTATTGTTCTCTGAAGAGCATTTGTCGTTTTATGGTAAGCCAGATGTTTTCCCCTTATATGCAATTTAGAAATACTGATGCACTTTTAGTACCATGACAGAGTTATGAACATAAAAAACTAACATTATAACTATAGTAAAACCTGTTTTTACATTAGCAGACTGTACATTTTGCCGCCATTTTCGTTTGATCCTGTCCTAATCTTTTTCTCTCTGAACCACTTGTTTTCCTGCTATTAAAAATTGACATTCGGAAGTAACTGAAGGATATCTTGTCATCCTTCCCTTCAAACAATGTTTAGAAAGCTCCATCCTCCCCTCTTCTTAAATTAATTGGATGATGATCCCAAATTATTCGGTTTTTCCTTCTCCTTTTCATTAGTCGACACAATAACAATACTTAGATTTTACTGTCTGTTCATTTCAAACAAAACTGTATGTTTAAAAACAATGAATAATTTACGTAACACACTAAAATTAAATGAATGGGTTTGATGATGAAAGTACATTGGCTTTAATCTGCTGACTCGTGTGGTGGTGACGGTGATTTTACTGCCATGTGTGTAAACACTGGACTTCTGACAATGGTGACGGTCAATTGACCTGGCAAAAAATATCCGCTGTGAGTGCAACCGACTTTAAAGACCTGGTCAGAAAAAGCATGGCCTGGCGGTCTGACCTGTGGCCTTGAACCGCAACAGCAATGGCCAGACCGCATCGTTGTTGTATATAGGTGTCAGTCACACAGAGCGCGACTCTGGCCAGCTCGCCGCACTGGCTTACGTCGAGTTTCAACACAGACAGATTCGCAGCAGCCCGGAGTGGCTGTTTGCATTTGCTGGCGCATTTGACAGCAACAGCGTGAGGCAGATCTTTGATAACACGCTACACATCCAGGCTGCTATGTGATGAGGTTCTGTCCATTTCCACGGTGTGACAGCTGATGCAGCAGCAACCGCTTTTGCCTGTGCGGCGTCCCTTGCCCCGGTCATCCGCCGTGCCTAACCCACACAGGCAGACTGCGGCGTTGTGTCTGACCAGGCCTTCAAGACGCTGAAAATCAGTTTTTATCTTTCCTGTATGTTTGGAAACTGGCACATCCAGGATATATTATAGGAACGAAGCCTAGAAACACAGGTGGCCCTTGAGGCTCCTAAGGGATTGAGACCACTCATTTCTAAGTCATTATCAAACTATCACAAACAAGCCATCATTGTCTCATTAATCATCAGTCACTTATTAGCTACCATCTCTCTACAATATGCCATATCGATCAAATGCCTGGATGGTTAATGGCATACCCTCGCTTGCAATACTGAAGTAAATGGCAACTGGCATATGTTTCAAATTTGGTCCCAGTGTGGCGACTCCACATGGTCATAGAGAGGAGACAAATAAAACTGGAAACGCATTTCTGAATAAAATTTGGCAGCTCTGCAGTGTTTAGATTCGTGTGCTATGCTGTATTCTTACAGGCAGATGCCCTAGTGTCAGCCACATCAGTTTTGGTGAATTGCTGTTTCTCACACGTTTGCTGTTAAGGTGTCTCATTTTAAGAGTTAATGTTGTGGGAATATTCTCAATTGCTCTTGAGGCACAACACCATGTCAGTAAGTGCACCACTGCTGAGAGATGTTAATAGGTGCTTAAAATAAATAATAACAATTTCAGATTGTTAAATAGGTAAAAATAAATTATTTTCTCTTTATAAGTAAGAATGAATCGTTCATTTTTGCCTGCCTTAATACATTTTCTTGCTATTTACACTTTTTTCTGTTAGTCCCCTGAAAAGTGAAAAAAAACAGGGCTTTACTTTTTATTTTTTAAAGTAAAAACTAAGTGTACACAATAATTTCCACAACCCATAACAGATTCATGTCTTAACAAATTTTGTGAACTTTGGTTGTAAGGATGATGTGGCTGTTTTATTGTTACAAACATATTAATGTAGCTTGAAATACTGTTGTAAGTTTAATATTAAGAACAAAAGAAGACATACGATTGTGGAAATCGGTTCTGTTACTAATAATGTGCAAAACTTGACTACTCACATACCTGCATTACTTAAACAGAAATTGAATTCGTCTCAGGTCCTTCCCATAACTAACCTACCACTTTTTCGATAAAGGACTCCTACTCTGATTTTATCTTATCACGATGAACTGACACCATACACAAACAACTGAGTCGATTATCTGCCATGGTAGCTCTTAGCCACGTTTTCACACTCCTGAGAGTGCTGCAAACAAACATGACGTAGGCCTATACTAATTCATACAGTGTAACCTTCTTCAGTTACTGTATTGTGATAATATTTCAAACAAGATTTAAAAATAATTAGAAGAAATGTGTCATCTGACTTAAGAAATTGTTTCAAAGTCTTTCTAATAAAGTAATTACAATCAGAAAAAAGCTACTGTGGTAATTAAGTACCTGAACGATCTTTCTGCAGAGCAGGTGGTTGCCAGTAAGCTAAGGGCTATCTTCAAGGCTGAAGCTATGGCGGGCAAGAATTTGGCTTTGTCCAGTAGATCAGTCAGGCTTAATTCAGCAATATCTCCTTCAGTTACTTTATCACGTTTCCACATACTGATCCATGTCCGTGCTTCTTCAGTGAAGTTACCTAAAAGATCGCCATAAAATCTTTTGATATTTCCAATTATCCTTTTCATGTCTAGGTCGCTTTAGGATTTTTGGGTGCAAGCAGAAAATCTCAAAAGATGCCTTGTTATCTTCTGAAAACCATTCTTACAAGGACTGGACTAGGGTATCCAAATATGGAATAAAGAGAGATTTTCTGTAGTACTCAGTGACAGAAACTGATGGATGATTTGAACGATGCAATTGTCGTGCAACACTCACAGTTGTCAAATGCCAGTGACATCTATTCCAAGTGCACTTTAGTTGCTTTCAGCACTTTTCATTATCATTTCAAATTTGCCTTCCGCGTTTTCTCTGTCATCCAATAACATTTTTACAATTCCTTGAATGTGTTCTGGAACTTCTAACAAGTTAATGTTTACTGATTGTAGAATATTGGTGACAGGTTCTAGTTTGGTTGAATATTTTGCTATGACTTTTAATGTAACCATAAATGTTGGAGAAGTAAGTGTGCAGTAAAGTTGGCAGGCTTTCTGCCTAGTTTCACGATCTCCTTCTTTATGTAAAATTGCTAATGCCTCAACAATTTCTAAAAACTTATCATTAAATTTCCTTATAGACTTATGCTTCTCAGACCAGCTTGTCTCATACAGTTTTTGAAGGTTCCCAACTAGGACTTTCCTTTGCGTGCTCCCCCGGAAAAAATAAATTCCTTCTTTGATAGTAACAATGGCATTTCTAACCTCTGGTAAGGTGTTCAAACCATTCACAACTAAATTAAGTCTATGGCTAATACAACAATAGAAGCGAGCCTTGGAATATATCTCAGCAATTATCTCCTGTACTCCACCAATTTTACCGGCCATCGTACTGCACCCATCATAGCCTTGTCCTACCATTTTATCTGTATTTAAACCCCAAGCAGATAAAGTAGATATTATTGTGTTGGAGATATGTTTTACACCTAACCTTGCTAATGGTGTAAATCCAAGGAAGTCTTCTCTGACAACATTAGATGCATGGTCAAAACAATGTGTAGAAAGAGAAAGTTCTTCTGTGCCTGCAATATCCATTGTTTTGTCTGCCAAACTGAAAATGATTCGCTGTTATTGATGGTATTAATCAAATCATTTCTTAGTACTTCGGCACATACATCAATTAAATCTATGAGAAACATAAGTAGCATTTTTAGTGTTTTGTCACCTGACGGTACTCTAAATTGTAACAAATCATCAAATACAGCATTTTGAATTTGTTTTTCCTCTTAAAGGTAAGTCATGTAATGCACAAAACAATACACAAGAAACAATTGATTTTAACTTTGCACAATTAGTTTGTACTAATTTCGCAAGATTGTCGTTGGTGAGTTCTTCCACACTTTTAGTTTTGTTTGTCACAACACTAATGAAATTATTTGACTTTTCTATTGCATCTTTATGCCACTCGGAATTCATATGCATTTTTGCACATTCATGGAACTTTTTGAAATTTGTGAATGGGCGGCTTATGAATGCACCATGATGACTATCATGTGTTATGCGTGGGCAGAAAAGCACACAAAACTTGCAGAGGGCACCTTTAACTGCTTTAGAATAGACCAGTCATGGATATAATGACAGCCAGTCTTGTCAAAATGTTCTTTTTGTGCTGTCTATGTCATTCTTAAAATTATAACATTTTTCAGGTTGCCATGGATTCAATAAAATCCCATACTTTAGGCAATTGTCAATATCCTTTTTTTCAATGTAATTTCAGACATCGGGAATACTGACCAGGATACTACAACCCTTTTCATCAATGCATTTGAAGCCAGCAGAGGTACTGGCTTCATCTTTATTTTCTCCATCAGCACAACTACTGGAATTTTTAATAGTGATGGTTGCATTTGACTCACCCTTTCCTGTGATACCTCATCATAGACAGTATCTTCTTTGACACCTCCACTTTCATTTGTAGTTTTCATTCGCTTATGAGGTACAAAAAACTTACTTATATCTGTCATTTTGCCACTGTATACACTGCGCTTTTACATTCACAATGTACAAACGTCTATGCAATCCACTGTCCACTTACAACTCACAATGAATTTGCACAACCCTTAACATGACGCAATGTCGAACCTAACTGAGAGATGACTAAAGAACAGAAGCTGAAATCGTATCACAGTGGTGGGAGTGAGGGAGGGGTTTTGGTTCAACAATGAAACAGCGTGGTGTCCATTAGACAACAATCCAGCGACTTTGAGTTTCGTGCGATCGTTTGGAGCGGTTTCTTGCGATGGATGTGGAAATATTTATGCGAAATGTTCCTATTAGAACATAGCAAGACTCATCTAGAATGTTCTGGAAATGTAGGTAGCTCACGCCACACCCTGCTGGATCACGTTCATTGACAGTAGTTCCAGTGACGAATATTGCCTACTTCTACAGACAAGTAGCAATATTAGTGGCCACACAGTACCCTTGAACACTTCTTCAGCAAACAAAGAGGAACATAATACAATACTCTAATTTAAATTAGCGTGTGACAATTGTTAACCATTATTTGAAATTTGAAAGAATAAAATTTTGCCAAGTGCGTTTTGTTGTGCAACTGTATTGTGTTGCCAGTTGAGGTTTATGAAGAGGTTTGTACCTAGTGAGGTGGGAACAGAGCGGGTGACATGTTAGTACCCTATAAGTCAACATTTTCTAGATGGAACTCTCACCATGGGTACCATTCTTAATGGGATCACGTACACATGTAGTAGTTTGTCGATTGGCAGATTTGTTTTATTTTATTATAGCTTATTAGTAATTCCCAGAGTTTGTTAACATGTAAACGGTCTTTCCTTATCGGATATGCATTGTCTAAAGTTACTAAAATCTTGAATATTCCGGCTATAGATATCTATGTTTAATTTTGTATTTTTGTCATAAAGATACTGTATCATAGATTATTTTTCAAGAAAGATATCTTTTTTTTTTACGTTTGTGTTTAATGTCCCTTTATGACACAACTGATTCTTTTAATATGTAAAGAACGAACAATGGGTGTGCCTTCAAGTAAAATGCTTAAATGTTGCTGAAGAATGCATTTGTAAAAGTTAACAATAAACTGCTGGTTCATGTGATTATTCCCATTGTTGCCTCACTTGCTGTTGTTAATTTCTACCACGTGTGGGTGTAGAAATAATAATAAAGATACTTCATAGGTAATAGCTGTAAGACGGATATATAACAATTTTTCACATCTTCAACAAATGAGATTTCTTAAAGAAAAACACACAATTTTTAAATTTATGTCATTTTTTAAATTTTAGTTCGTTTCTCGTTTAAAGTTTTTGATTGCTCTAGTTCATCCGGTAATTCTGTTTACATATGTTTTATATCATTTTTACGTCATTTTATCGATATTTTCCGGTTATTTTAGTGGCTATTTAACAGGTATTTTAAATCATACATAACTAAGCCCTAAAGTTACAGGTATTTTTTATATTCGTAAACTGAATGAATTCTCACTAGGGGCAACTGCCCCCCCCCCCCCCTCCCCTCTCCATCTGTAGGCACCCCTCGTTGGGCTACTCTAAAAGAACAATGGGGGTAGCGCAGCAACTGTTGGAGATGAGAGTGAGGACACCAGCTTCCTGTAAATGGCAGAGTTTCTGTCAGATATGGTCTTGCTGCGCAAAAGTAATGGTCCAAGATTTCTAAAACTTAGAAACTGCTGGTGGAAGAAGTGTGACGTGGCTCTGAAAATCCTTGACACCAGAAAGAAGAGATTGCAGAAAACAGTTTGGAGTACTTGGTGAACAAATCTGAGGCACAGGAATTAACCTTCATCCGACTGACATGAGAAATGGCACTGTGAATCTGCATCCCCAGAGTGGTGAAAGGGTCCAAGTTGAGAAGGTCAGAGGTATCAGGAAATCTAACAACCAGAATGTGTCCTTTGATAGCTGTGTTCCTGTACTGAAAATGTGCTGAGAGGGCATCCTTGATGGGAATGAGCTTGTTGCTAAAACTGTGTAGCTGTGTGTGGAATCCCAGGGCCTTATACATTGGCCAGTCAGTGATGGTGGCAGAAGACCCAGTATCAGTATGGAGAAACCCCAGGATCCCATCAAGTGGAACAGGGAGAGACATTGATTTGTGGGAGGAAGGGACCATCGTGCAGATCAAAAGAATAGACGGTGGAGCATCGCAGTCCCCAGAGTCGTCAGGTTTGAGGGCAGCATGAAACACCCAATCAACAGGCATCGCCATGGAAAGGTAAACTTTGGACTGGTGGTTAGACTTTCCACATGCCAAACATCTGGTGTTCAGAAATGACACTGCTGCCACTGACAGCTACTAAAAAATCAACTGCAGGAAGGAAGGGCATACACACAATGCCCACCCTTATCTGTGGTTTGAGGGAGGCAGAAGGCTTCCGAGGCAGCTTAGAGGCTAAGACCACTGCCAGATCCTGCAGGGATAATGCGATGCACTTAGACTGCTAATATAGCAGAATAATAGAGAGGCAAGACTCAAGGGAGGTAGCCTTAAGTTTGAGGAAATTGTGATGGAGAGCCTCACGCACAAGGGAGGAAACATGAATGTTTACACTGGAAATGCCAATCGTGAAACTGTCCCCGGAATCGCATAATCCTCTGCTGATAAGATTCACGAGACAGACTGTGACAATTAATAAAACTGTGGTTGGCCGCAGCCACATCAACGTTGGAATCAAAACAGTCAGAGACACTGGACTTCAGAAGGTCATAGAAAACAGAGTCTGGACCAGCCTCAGGATGCAGCTGTTGGATAAGCTGGTATACAAAGGGGCTGGCTTTGTCCGATGATAAGTGCTCTGCCAGGTGTCACCTGTCAGTCTTTGGATGAGGAAATGTTGTTCCATCTGCATTAGGTATCACAACCATGGCTCCACTTTGTGGTCAAATACACAGAAGGGAGGCAGTGGCTGCTGAAACTCCCGGTTGGGGTTGAGGATTGTGTCACTGTGCTTCGAAACCTCCAGTGACAAGTGCAGCCGACCCATGAGCTTCACCAGAAGAGCCCTGTTGGCCCTCTACATCTGTTGAAGCAGAAAGAGGATCAGATGGGTAAGGTCTATAGGCACACCTGCCAATGACATAGTGACAATAACACAGGAGCCCTATCTTTAACAGTTATGTGATATTCTTGAAAATGAAGAGTCCTGACTTGGGGCAATTTTCCAGTAAGTAAGTAATTATACTCATGAATCAATTTGTTGACACAGTCATTTTTTCTTCACAAACATAAGTTCTGCACTCTGTTGGCATTTCAAAACAAATAGGAAAAATCCTTCTTGACAATAAAGGGAAGACTCCTTGGACAACTTAAAGTTCTCAGGAAAACAACATAAATAAATATTTGTGTGAGACTATCCTTTGAAAAGTTCTCTTGCAAAGAAGTAGCTATTCTTCTTAGATTGCACAGTAGGCAGAAAATTAAAATCCCATCTCATGAGCAATACCAGAAGTCTGCGCCTCAGACTTCACAGCTGGAGCAGCAGGTCACGATGCGCATTGGTTCCAGATGGCAAGGACGGCATCAAGTCTGAGTGGTGACATGGTGCTGGTGAATTTCTGCTTCTGCTGGCACAGACAGAACTGCCTGCTACTTGCTGGGTGAGGGCAGTCATACCCAGGTGGTAGATGACAAGTAGATACCTATTGGTCTGGCAATGTGGGCTCAGATTGGTTGAGGAAAATGGCGCTTCGGATACACCAAAAGATCCGTTTATGTGGTGGCCTCTACCCTCTTGTGCATGCCCCCAAATCTAGCCTGCTTTCTGCAGGCAGGTGAAGTTCAGCTGGCTTCTGCTAATGTTCCTATGGGGCTGGAGCATTGACATAGCAGTGTGACAATGTGGATTGGTAGCATTGTAGGAGACCACAGAAACACAATACTTTGATTTCTTCAGTGGTGTTGAATCATCATGTTTCCAGTGCTATGACTGTTTTTTTGTCTGTGTGTTATAGTAATGGACCCAACATTCATCTGTGGTTACAAACTGGAACAAAATCCATATTGGTTGCTCTGAAAAGAGGTCAAACGTGGTTCACACATTTCCATTTTGTTGCATTTCTGATCCTGTGTTAAGAGTCACAGCAGCAATTTAGCACACAGTTTTCTCATATTCAATTCCACTGTTAAAATGTGATATGCCATTCAGATGACATACTTATAGCTTCAGCAGTTCACTCATTTTTAGTTACCTTCCTCCAAGACCATTTGTGCGGTTACTTCTGGGATAGTGGCATCTTCATTTATTTCTGGGTTAGTGGCATATCTTGGCTGATGACTGAGAAAATTAACATCAGAGTTTTCCTGACCAAATTCAAACATATTTGTTCACTTGACAACCACTGAATATGAAGGAGCAGAGTCCTCCAGTGTGCCCAGAAAATCAGCATGAGTTTCCTTTGGTTTCATACATTTCTTTATTTCAGTATTTTCCATCCTCAACAAACTGTGTAGTTGCAGGTTTTTGCATGGTGCTACAAGGGGACTTCATGAACAACATACTAAAATTCCTGAGTGTTGGTATGTAAGGGGGAAGGGGTTCTAAAAAGTCACATTCTCCTCATGTTTTTCTCAAACAGCTTAGAAACTGGGGAACCTATTGAAAATTTTTCAAAGTACAAAATCAAACTACCTGAAATTTCCTGCAGAATATTTTTGCAGACTGTCAAAAATATTTTTTTAACAGTACAAAAGTAATGTTTTATTTTAAGTAAAGTGGGTTAAAAACAATTACAAAATGTGTGTATGACATCTATGTACGGTAGAGCCATAGTATGGGATAAGTTGTGTTCCATGGGTGCAGAATGGAGTGTGAGGGAAGGTATGTTGCCATAATCTATGTAAATATCTTAACACTGTTCTACACTGCCAGAAGTGAAATTGATTCTTAGCCATCCTGTACAGCTGCTGTGGTGTTCGTATGGGAAAGGTGATTTTCTTAACTATGGGCTCTGCTCGATTTTCAGTTTACATACAGACTATACCTCAAAAGCATTTCCTGTCCAGTTTTCCTATATGAATAGACAAAATAACTTCATTGAGCTTGTTTGTAGATAGTAGAGTTCCTTTCAAGTGTTAAGCAAGCTTTTATGTAAAATACATTCCTTTAAACAGCGACTGAGGAGTATTTAATTTGTAAATGTGCTGTTGTTAGTGTCCTGTGTAGGGTCGGTGGGAAAGGAATTGTATTGGTAAATGTGACAGCTGTTGCTGTCTGTTGTGGACAGAGTATTGTGAAGCTGTGTAATTGTATTGTAGTCGTTTGGTGGCGAATTAATGAAACACCTGAACGTTATTGCACTTCTCATGTGATTAGTTGTGTTAATGGGTTTCTGCACAAATCTTTTCCACACAGGAATTGTTGGCACATATATAGCCGGTTGCACTGAGTGGTGTCACTAACCACACATTCATGGTGTGTCTTCAAGATAAGTGTGGATATGTATGATTGAGTGGACCTGATATGTTACAGTCTAGAACAACAACCTGCTATCAATGATTGCTTGACTTACACTGAGGTTACAAAAGTCATGGGATACTTCCTGATATCGTGTCGGATCTCCTTTTGCCTGGCATAGTGCAGCCGCTTGAAGTGACATGGACTTAACCAGTCATTGGAAGTCCCCTGCAGAAATACTGAGACATTCTGCCTCTATAGCTATCCATAGCTGTGAAAGCATTGCCACTGCAGGATTTTGTGCCTGAACTGACCTCTCAGTTATACCACATAAATGTTTGATAAGATTCATGACGGGCGATCTGGATGGTCACATCATTCACTTGAATTGTCCAGAATGTTCTTCAAACCAGTCATGAACACTTGTGGCCCAGTGAAATTTCACATTGTCCTCCATAAAAATTCCATCATTATTTGGGTAGACGAAGTCCATGAATGGCTTCAGAAGGTCTCCAAGTAGCCAAACAACCACTTTTAGTCAGTGATCAGTTTGGACCAGAAGACCCAGTCTATTCTCTATAAACACAGCCTACAGAATTATGGAGCTTCCACTAGCTTACACAGTTCTTGACAACTTGGGGTCTATTGTTTCATAGGGTCTGTGCCACACTCAGGTCTTACCTACAGAAATCAGGAATCATCTGACTCGGGAACAGTTTTCTAGCCATCTGGGCTCGAACCAATATGGTCACGAGTGCAGCAGAGGCACTGCAGGTGATTTTGTGTTGTTAGCAAAGGCACTTGCATCAGTCATCTGCTGCCATAGTCCATTAATTGCAGATTTCATCACACTGACCTATTGGATTCATTTGTTGTATGTCCCACTTTGATTTCTGCAGTTATTTCATACAATGTTGTTAGTCTGTTAACAGCGGCATCTCTATGTGAATGATGCTGCTCTTGGTTGTTAAGTGAGAGCTACTGGCCACTATGTTGTTTGTAGTGAGAGGTAATGCCTGAAATTTGGTATTCTCTGCACACTCTTGATACCATGGATCATGGAATATTGATTTTGAAAATGGAATGTCCCCTGTGTCTAATTCCAACTGCCATTCCATATTCAAAGGCTTTTCATTCCCATTGTGTGACCATAATCACATGATACACTGTTTCACAGTAATTTCCTGAGGACAAATGACAGCTCTGCCAATGAACTACCCTTTTATGCCCTTGTGTAGAGAATAATGCTGCCATCTGTATATGTACATATTGCTATCCCATGACTTTTGTCATCTTAGTATCTGTTGAAGTATCTGAAATTCTATAACACACAGGTGACCTACCACTTCTATTATACAAGGGTATAGTTTACTCCTCTGAGTCAGTTCAGATGTTGGGAGTGCGGAGGCTAGGGTGATGTATTTCATACCCCTCAGGCTTTGAAAAGTATTCCAGACAGTTAAAGTTGATACAATAAAATCAACATGTGGATAGCACATTACGCTTGGAACAGGCTCTTCAATGTGATAGAGAGTTGACAGTTCAAGCTGTTGAATTGTTTCACATAATAGCTGACTTAACAATTGTGAATAAGTACTCATTTGATATACTGAAGGTAACTCCACTACATAAACATGAGCTTAGTGAAAGTTATTTTGTCTACTCACATATGAGAAGTTGACAGGAAATACTGGGGAGGTATTGTCTGTCTGTAAACTCCAACTCAAGCAGTGCTCACAATCAAGAATATCTCCTTTCCCAGAAGAAAACTACAGCTGCTGTAAAGGGTGACTAAGAATCAATTTCCTCTCTAGCAGTGTAGAACAGTGTGCAGATATTTATGTAGATTAGGTCCATATACATTTCTTGTGTTAGTGTTACGAGTAACTCATATCTTCATTCCATGCAGTGTTAATGCATTTGTTGTAAAATAAAGATCCCCCGAATATGTCTTTGGCACTGGGGAGAGTAATCATAACTTAGTGGAACACCCTGTACTTGATTGTGAGGTAAATGGAATGGGGAATAACCTGCTCAGTGCTGAGTTGATGCAGACTTTTCAAGGAAGGAAGCTCCTGAACACAATCTGGCAACCTACCACCCCTCGCATTTCTACTCCATACATTCCCCCTGTCCCCAGTTACACCCACAGAACACAATAGGTCCTTTAATACAGCTCTACTGCACTTAGATGTGATACATACATTTAATATGTGTAATCAACCCACTTCATTTAAAAATAAACATTGATTTTGTACTGCTAAAACAATAATTTTGACAATGTGCAGTTTTTTTTCCACTGTGACCTGGAAACTACTGGTATGGAGGAAAATAAATAGAACTTTTTCTGCAGGAAATTTAATATATAATATTTTTTGAGCTACTCAATAACAACAACAAAAAGTGACCTTTCAACAATCCCTCCTCCATGACATCCCACTAGTCGGGATTTTTAGTATGTTGTTCATGACACTCCCCTGTAGCACTGTGCAAAAATTTGTGACTCCACAATTTCTTTCGCCTAGTTGACTTTTTCTGCTGTTTGATGATTGGGCTAAGGAAGACATCTGCACCATGAATCTCTGCCCAAGAGCACTTACACATCATGTATTTACCCATTAAGGATGACCTATTATTATGTGGGATCATCACTGCAATAGCTCTAGTGTGTGGTCATCATCATCATCTTGGACAGTTTCCAGCCACTGGCTGGGTCTGTTGGGAACACAGGCCTCTCCATCGTGTTCTGTCTTTCCACCATTCCCCCTCTTCCACCTTCATCCAGTTCTCTCCTCTTCTCGTCACACATTCCTTCACTCCCTTCATCCATCTATCTCTTGGTCTTCCTCTGGGCCTCTTCCCCTCCAGTTGCAGATCAAACATCCTCTTTGAAATTCTTCCCTCATCCATTCTCTTCACGTGTCCATACCACTGCAGTCTTGATTTTTCTATCCTGTCCTGTACTGGTTCCTCCTTTAGTCTTTCCCTCACATACACATTTCACAATCTGTCTCGTCTTGTTACACTCAACCTGCTCCTCTGGAACTTCATTTCACTAGCCTGTATTCTACTTTTGTTGCTTTTATGCATTACCCATGTCTCACTTCCGTATGCCAATATGGGGACCAAGTAGGTTCGGTATATAATTCCCTTGGATTTCTGTGGCACCTCCTTGCTCCAAATAAGCCCCCTAATGCATTTGTAGAACTGCCCTGCTTTTCTGCACCTTTCATTTATTTCCATTGCGTTTCCCCCCTTACTTTCAATCATGCTTCCCAGGTACTTGAAGTTCTCTACCACTTGTAGTTTTTCCCCTCCACAAGCTATATCCACATTTGGCCTATTCTTCTTCCTTGTTGTGACAATTATTTCACTTTTCTTTGCAGAGAAATGCATTCCATATTGTGCTGCCATTGCCTCCCATGCATCTAAATGCTCTTGCACCTCCTTCTCGCAATTTCCCCATAACATCAGGTCATCGGCAAAAAGCACTGCTTTCATTTTATGATCTCCAATTGCATCTGATACTTGCTGTAGGATTTCATCCATAACAATAATAAACAATAGAGGCGAAAGTGCACTTCCCTGTCGCAGCCCATTTTCCAGCTTGAACCATGCAGTACGTTCCCTCCCCACTTTCACACAACTCTCACTTCCCTAATACATTTTTCTGACTTTTCGTGTTATCTCTTCATCTATCCCTTTTGCGTTCAGCACATCCCAGAGCTTGTCCCTACAGATACTGTCATACGCCTTCTCAATATCTAAAAAGGCCATGATTAAGTCCTTCCCGTACTCATAGTGCCTTTCCTGCAGTTGCCTTACCGCAAATATGAGGTCCGTTGTTGATCTTCCCGGTCTGAAACCGTACTGCTCCTCTTGCAGTCTACTTTCAATACTGCTTCTTATTCTCTTCTCCAGGATCTTTTCATAGATTTTTCCACAGTGGCATAGCAGGGTGATTCCTCTGTAGTTCTCACATCTCCTTTTATCCCCTTTCTTGAAGATCGGGACTATAATTCCTTTCTTCCAATCCTCAGGAATTCTGTTCTCCTTCCACACCACCCTCAGCACTCTGTATAGCCACTGGGTTCCTACTTCTCCTGCTGCTCGTATCATATCCACTGTTACTTTGTCCCAACCTGGTGCCTTGCCCCCTTTCATCCTCTTTATGGCTTCTTCCACTTCATTCCAAGTTAGATCATCAATTTCCCCACTATTATAATCGTCTGCTGCCTTAGGCTCTCCATCGCTGTTAGTTACCCGCTTGGCGGCATTCAACAGATCTTCAAAGTACTCCTTCCAAATCTTTTTGAGCTCATGCATTTCCTCCACAACTCTTCCATTATTATCCATGATCCTCAGGCACTCACTTCTGTCGTTCCTCTTATTTCTTACCATGGTGTAAAGTACTTTTCTGTTCCCTTCACTGTCCTCTTCTAACATTCTTGTCCATTTTTCCATCCACTTCTTCTTCTCCGCCCTTACTATGGTCTGTGCCGCTTTCTTGCTTTCCTTATATTTTACCCTAGCTTCCTCTGTTCGGGTCTGGAACCATTCTCTGAAGGCTTTGTTCTTTCGAAGTACTGCCTCTTTACATATGTTGTTCCACCATGGGGTTTCCTTACTTCTCCTCTTTGTACTAGTTCTTCCGCACACAGTCTCAGCTGCCTCAACTAGAGCCCTCTTAAAATCTCCCCATTCTTCTTCCACTGTTCTCTGATCTTCCTTTGGCAGCTTCTTCCTGATCAGTGTCTGGTACTGGGTCCTCCGTTCATCCTCTTTCAGCATCCATGTCTTCAACCTTTTCTCCTGTATATCTGTTGCCCTCCTATCTTTTTTCTCTCTCAGGGTGGCTACCAACAGCCGATGGTCACTGTCTAAGGCCTCAGATGGAATGACCTTAACATCTATGAGGCTGCTCATCATCTGCCTATCCACTAGTACATAGTCTACTACTGAAGTTTGGGACCAGTCTCCACTGTACCAAGTTATTTTGTGGCTACTTCTCTTCTTGTACCAGGAATTTGCGATCGCCAGCCCATTCCTCTTGCAGAATTCCAGCAACAATTTTCCTTCTCTATTTCGGTTCCCCCAGCCCTCTGGTCCCACTATCTCCTCGAATCCTTTCCTGTCTGTGCCAACACGTGCATTGAGGTCCCCTATTATAATCTGATTACCTCCATTTAGCTGCTTTTGCATGTCATCAAATTCCTCCTTCTCCTTTTTTGTACACCCCACCTGTGGGGCATATGCTTGGATGCTTTTTCCTTTCACTCGTACTCTGGCTTTTATCATTCGATCATTGATACCTTCCACCTCCTCCAGCAGACCCTCTCTGACCACTATTGCCACTCCATTTCTTCCCCTCTCATTCCCTATCCAGTACAGTTTACATCCTTTACTTAGTGGTTTTTCACCAACTCCTCTCCACCTAGTCTCAGCAAGTCCCAAGATGTCCAATTTCCTCCTTCCATCATTTCTACAATTTCTTCTAACTTCCCAGTTAGAGTCCTTACGTTTAAGGTGCCCAGTCGTAAACCATCTCGTAATCCTTTTCCATTGCTTGGTCTAGTATGTGATAATGATTCCAAATTTTTCACACTAGCATCATAAATGAGAAACATTATTGGGCCTAACACATTTCCTTGAGGGACTGCAGTGTTCAATTATTCTTTACCTGAAAGATGTTCATGATGTGACTGCAATTGATAGTCACGCAGGTCAGTCAGCCATAGTATTGTAGTCTGCTGGGAAAATTGCGAACTTACAGCACAGGCCTAAAGGTGGCACTGCCAGCATGGTTAGTCAAGTAGCAAGCTTACAGCATCAGCTACAGTACAATATTGCTAGTATGAGGCTGTGCCAGTCCACATAAAAATATAACCCCTGATGCCAAAGATGGAGGCTGTGAGTTTTGAGTCCTATTTATATCAGCAGTAGTTTCATCCCACTGTATACCCAATTTAAGTGTATGAAGCAGAGGTTTCTGATGTGATCCCACTGCTGTAACTTCACTGGACCTGTGTATAATGCTTAATCTCAAGTTCACAAAGCAGAATGTGCTGTTTTGTTATGTGTGTTGTGGTGATGTCATGATTTCAGTAGTCACTTGTGTGATGGAATCTTTTGAGAACGTGTAAACAGTGTTCATATGTTATGGAATGTATCAGTTAAGGTGTCCCATATTTCCTGACTTTAATATTTTTGTGTGTTCACCATCCTGTATTGTTCATGTGACTCTAAAACACATCTGCTCAAAATTCTGTTGCAATAGAATCACTGTAACCTATGCCAGAGTATGTGTATGTCCAGTGCAGTCAGTTCTTTATTTGTTTCTGATTGCATCACATGTATTTTACAGTCTCTGTCTAAGATGTCACAACAATTATGCAGTACCAAGAGACATGTGTTGTTAGTGTGAAACATAAAATGCCAAATAACCATTACATAGAGAAGTTTTCTATAACATACAAGATTTACAGTTGACTGTGCTGATCTTGTGGTTCCCAAGTGCATATATTTTGGAAGAGAACAAGAATTCTGGCAAGAGATATTCAGCATTGTTCACAAAAAGTAATAATCTTGCATTTGGGGTGGAGCAAATTGCAAAATCATCTCAAGACATGTTTGAGTGCTGTGAAAAGAAGTTTATAAATAATTTCTACAGTTTTTTTGATACTGCACATTCCCATGCTCTACAGACAATCAAGTTGGAAGAAGACAAGATGGTTTTACTTCAACAGAAAAAGCCAGAGCATAAGGCCTACCATGTAGAAGTAGACTGAATACTTGTACATAAAGAAAAATGAGTGAGGCACAGAAAATTGGAAGAAGAGAAAAGTCAAGAGGAACAAAAGTGCACAGCATCTACTTCTGCATCTTGCACTATACTTCTTTCTTCATCATCTGAAATCTATAAGGAATTTCAAGTTCAGATGAAATTGACATTGGTAATGGTTGTTGTTGTTGTTGTGGTCTACAATGGTAATGGTGAGGAATTTGAAAGTACTTCTGAGAGTAGTTCATTGGAGAATGCTGCTAGGTGAGGTACCAAAGATTTTACTACTGAAAAGTTTGGGGCTGCATTGGATAGATAAGTGTAAGAGATTATATATATATATATATATATATATATATATATATATATATATATATATATATATAGAGGGAAACATTCCACGTAGAAAAAATATATCTAAAAACAAAGATGATGTGACTTACCAAATGAAAGTGCTGGCAGGTCGACAGGCACACAAACATACACACAAAATTCAAGCTTTCGCAACAAACTGTTGCCTCATCAGGAAAGAGGGAAGGAGAGGGAAAGACGAAAGGACGTGGGTTTTAAGGGAGAGGGTAAGGAGTCATTCCAATCCCGGGAGCGGAAAGACTTACCATAGGGGGAGAAAGGGACGGGTATACACTCGTGCACACACACACACACACACACATATCCATCCACACATATACGGACACAAGCAGACATATTTAAAGACAAAGAGTTTGGGCAGAGATGTCAGTCGAGGCAGAAGTGCAGAGGCAAAGATGTTGTTGAATGACAGGTGAGATATGAGTGGCGGCAACTTGAAATTAGCGGAGATTGAGGCCTGGTGGATAACGGGAAGAGAGGATATATTGAAGAGCAAGTTCCCATATCCAGAGTTCGGATAGGTTGGTGTTGGTGGGAAGTATCCAGATAACCCGGACGGTGTAACACTGCGCCAAGATGTGCTGGCCGTGCGCCGAGGCATGTTTAGCCACAGGGTGATCCTCATTACCAACAAACACTGTCTGCCTGTGTCCATTCATGCGAATGGACAGTTTGTTGCTGGTCATTCCCACATAGAATGCAACACAGTGTAGGCAGGTCAGTTGGTAGATCACGTGGGTGCTTTCACACGTGGCTCTGCCTTTGATCGTGTACACGTTCCGGGTTACAGGACTGGAGTAGGTGGTGGTGGGAGGGTGCATGGGACAGGTTTTACACTGGGGGCAGTTACAAGGGTAGGAGCCAGAGGGTAGGGAAGGTGGTTTGGGGATTTCATAGGGATGAACTAAGAGGTTACGAAGGTTAGGTGGACGGCGGAAAGACACTCTTGGTGGAGTGGGGAGGATTTCATGAAGGATGGATCTCATTTCAGGGCAGGATTTGAGGAAGTCATATCCCTGCTGGAGAGCCACATTCTGAATCTGATCCAGTCCTGGAAAGTATCCTGTCACAAGTGGGGCACTTTTGTGGTTTTTCTGTGGGAGGTTCTGGGTTACACACACACACACATATCCATCCGCACATACACAGACACAACCAGACAAAAAATGTCTGCTTGTTTCTGTGTATGTGCAGATGGATATGTGTGTGTGTGTGTGTGTGTGTGTGTGCGAGTGTATACCTGTCCTTTTTTCCCCCTAAGGTAAGTCTTTCCGCTCCCGGGATTGGAATGACTCCTTACCCTCTTCCTTAAAACCCACATCCTTTCATCTTCCCCTCTCCTTCCCTCTTTCCTAATGAAGCAACCGTTGGTTGCGAAAGCTTGAATTTTGTGTGTATGTTTGTGTGTCTATCGACCTGCCAGCACTTTCGTTTGGTAAGTCACATTATCTTTGTTTTTAGATGTATTTTTCCCACGTGGAATGTTTCCCTCTATTATATTCATATGACAGATTATGTATAAAAATTGTTTTGGTGACAGCAGGGGCACTTGGTCACAGTACTGAAGAGCTCTATATTAATATATCATCTTTTCATAGAATCAGACAGAATAAGAGAGGAGAACAGTCTTTAACAAAAAAATCATCCTTCACAAGTGATATTCCTGCAGTTCTCAGCATTCAGGGCATGGCAAACTGTTACCAACACTGAATTTCAGGCAAGCAAAATAAGAAAAACTTGGAATCATTGTTACATTTGGGGCCAGTGAACAATTTTTGGCATTCCAGGATTACAGGATCTTGCCTTCAAGGTGGTGTCATGTGAAGTTGTATGTGTTGATAAAGTGAACAGAAGTTACAGTGAAGTGGTGAAAAAGCATTTTTGTAGTCATTGTAGTTGAGAACTTCGGAAGTTAAATGAGCACTTAATAAGTCTACAGTTCATAATGAATGCATTAAGATGCAAAAACACCCACTGAACAAGTGAAAATTCAGTGCTGTGAAAACTACAGACACCACGAGTTCCTGACCTCCAAACAAGTAGGCCTTAACTGCAGGACTGGAAACAAGTAAGTGCTTTAAAAGCAAAAAAAGTATCAATCATGGCAGATGAACAGAAGTTTGTTGATAAAAACAGGTATAGTGTCCTATCAATAAGTGGTTGCAATGGTGGCAGTAAATTTACATAACTTGATAACGAACTTAGTAAATGTAATTTTGAAACAAACACACTGACAAATGTGAAAATAAGATACAATACCAGATTCTCAGTAAAAAAAAAAAACTGTAATGAATCTCTGAATACTACCGTAATGAAGTGTAATCAGCTCTCAAAAACTAATGAAAAACAGACAGTTAATAAGGAATACAGGAAAAGTTCACAGTGCGAACATAATCATGGCAATGCAGTACGTGACTCCTTCAATGAACTCCATAATTCTGGTACTCCAAAACACACATGAAAGTGCAATGTGATTTTACTCTCATATAGCCATGGAAGAAATCTAGCTGAAATCCTAAATAACTCAAGCAAACATCTTCAAGTGAGCAGTGTTGGGGCACCCGGCACAAAAACAAAAAACATTGTACAAGATGCTGATTTGAAAATTAAATTGCTGTGTAGCAATGATTTTATAGTTTGTGTAAGTGGTGGGAATAATGTCAGAAGTAATGAAGCTGATGTCTCCATTGAAGCTCTGCAGAATTTCCTTGAATAAAATAAGCAGAAAAACTTAATTGTTGCTACTGTCCCGCATCGGCATGACCTGACCTATAACTTAGATGTAAACAAGGAAATAAGAAAAACAAATATTATAATTAAGGCGCTACATTCAAACTGTATAGCTCAGTTCTAGTTATAGGAAAGCTGGATAGAGGTCAGCACACTAACCACGGGTCGGACTTGAAATATGCAGGAAGACGTTATTTGTGTGAAAAATTAAATCAAATAATAAAAGAAAGGATTAAACTGAAAAGCCTTATACATAAAAACTATTCGTTCATAAGTGAAACCAGTCCTACAGAAACTTTTTTAGAGTAAAACAACTTTTACTATGCATATGTGAAGGCAAAGTACTTGATGACAAAATCGTAAATGATGGTAAACTCGAAACAATATCAAAGAACTTCCAATATATTACCAACAAAATTGAACAAATTTCCTAAGTGACAAGTAGTCATCATATTTATCTTGTGAATGAACTAGGGTGCAAAAGTGAGGAAATGTGTGGTATTAATTTAAGTAATTAGAAAACTCAAAGTGTGTATTGTAATAAGCAACATAAAGGTGGTGGTGTTGGTATTTATGCCAAAAATAATGTCCATTGCAAAAAAAACACTGGGTAGATAAATTTGCATGTGGATAGTGTTTAAAACAACTGTAATAAGAATAAAGCTCAGAAAAAGCAGGTTAATAGTAGGTAGCCTGTACTGAGCCCCTAACAGTAATATGGAAGAATTCTTTTGTCATGTAGAGGAACTTGCTGATAAACTCTTATTTCATAAAAATCACTTTAATGGTAGGCAATGTGAACGTTGACTCCTTGACTAATAGTGTTAATTATCTTAGATATATTGATACATCACAGTCTTATAATTACACACATGTGAATTCCACACCAACAAGAATAATGTGTGATGCTCTAACACGTATTGACCACGTTATTACAAACTTAAGCAAGGAAGACCTTGTAGTTTGAACCATCAAGAACCACATTTCAGATAATAGTGCATTAGTTCTAGAGCCTCATATAGACAAAGAAATAGAATCTCATGGAGAGCTATTTACCTATAAAAGAAATCTAGATTATCATACATTAAATGAAACCCCGGGATACATAAACTGGAATCAGGTAGGTCCATATGAAACAGAAGACATTAATAAAAAGTGGGACAGATTTTATACAATGTTAACCCATTGTCTTAATCAGGCATGCCCAGTGGTAAAAAAACTAAGGAAAACTGACAGTTCCAAAAATCTTAAACTTCCCTCCAATCTGATAAAATTAATGGAAGATATGGAGAATTTATATATTCTTTTTAGAGATACCAAACTGCAGTGTTTCCAATCTAAACACAAAACATGTAGACAACCCTACAGTGAAGCACTCAAGACATTGAAAGCACAAATGTAAGCAGAACAGATGAGGTGGTCCACCAATATTAGCAATACAGTGTGGAGTATATAGTAAACAAGGAAAGCAGGGGAAGTGACAATGCAGTGTGCAACAACATAGTAATTAGAGACAGTGAAAAATTCCTGACTGAACCTAAGGAAATATGTGAGAGCTTCATTGACCAATTTAGTAAGATAAGTAGGGAGGATGTGATTGACCCACCGTAGGCATTAAATCCCAGTAATTCATTCTTCTTGAGGTGTGTTACGGAATTGGAAATCCTGAAAATCATTTACAACTTAAAAGCAAATACATCCAGTGGCTGGGATGACATATCAGCTATATTTCTGAGAATGCAGTAGTGAGTGCACAAAAACGGAATTACTACCAATGTGCAAAATTGTAGGCCTATTTCATTGCTGTCAATATTCAGTAAGTTATTTGAAAGCTTACTTATTGATCAACTTGAATTATTTTTCTGGAATTACAATTTACTAAAAAGCTTGCAGCATGGTTTCTGGAAGGGCAGGTCTACAATAACAGCTGTAGATACATTTTTTCAAGTGGTACTGGGTAAACTTGATGATGGAAATGAAGTCATTGGTGCCTTTATAGACCTATCCAAGGCCTTTGACTCTGTAAATAATTCCATTCTTAAATTAGAAACTTACCGAGTCAGAAGAGTGCCAATATACTTGTTAAGATCCTACCTTGCTGACAGGAGACAATGTGTTAAGCTGTATCATACAACTGGGGGACATACACAAACAGTATAATCATCTTATAAAATTCTTAAATGTAGAGTCCCTCAGAGAAACATTATTGGGCCTTTTTTGTTTGTTGTGTATATCAATACTAAAATAATTCCACAAAATTCAAACCTAGTAAATTATGTCGATGATACCTCCTTCTCTACAAAGCAGTTAGCAATGCAAAATAATACAGAGAACATTAGCCTCGTCACAGAATATCTCACCAAAAACGAATTGGTACTACATAAGGATAAGGCAATTCTGACGGAGTTTCTGCTGAATTATAAGTCAAGACAAGTGGTTACTGAGCCAGAGCTATCAGTTGAAACAATTCCTGGGTGTTATAGTAGATGAAAATCTTACATGGAAGGAGCACACCAGCTATATGTGTAACTAAATATTCTAAAAACAAAGATGATGTGACTTACCAAACGAAAGTGCTGGCAGGTCGATAGACACACAAACAAACACAAACATACACACAAAATTCAAGCTTTCGCAACAAACTGTTGCCTCATCAGGAAAGAGGGAAGAAGAGGGAAAGACAAAAGGATGTGGGCTTTAAGGGAGAGGGTAAGGAGTCATTCCAATCCCGGGGGCGGAAAGACTTACCTTAGGGGGAAAAAAGGACGGGTATACACTCGCGCACATGCACACATGTCCATCCACACATATACAGACACAAGCAGACATATTTTGGCGGCAACATAACCACCTAACCTTTGTGCACATCGTTGTCTACCAACCCAAGTGCTACATAGCCCAGCTGTAACCAACACCTTTTTGCCTTTTTCACACCAGATCTCCAGTTACTTTCCAGTTCACCTTTATCTCTCCCCATATATTTTTATTTTCATTTTCATTTCAGCCTCATGTTACACTTTCCACTTGCTAATACCATGTCACCCTCACAACACCCCCACAACGACCCCATTAAGTTTTATTTACATTCCCTCCGCAAACATGCCTTCGCCCTAGCCGGGTTACGCTCCCATATTCTATTTTCTCAGGCTTGTCTAACATTTGGCATTACCCCCAAAAGCCTCACACTTAAAGTTCCCATCTCTAGCTGCAACCCTTCTTTCCATCAGTCCCTATACCAGTTCCAAACTGAACAATCCATTACCCTCACCCACCTAATCCTTCACTTACACATCAACTTAGCCAATGAACACACCCGTCAACTCCTATCCTTAATAAAAATCCTTAATCTTTCCTCTCCCACATCCACACCGGCTGTTCAAAGCATCCTCCTACAGGCCAACCCCAAATTAGAACAGCATGCCACCCTCCACCTCAAAAAACTATCCAATCTCCTGGTTTCCCACCTCCGGAAAGGCAACTCACTCACCCTTCACAACCTTTCCAGCAAACCTCAACCTCCTCTCATTGCACACAAACCCAGTCTCTCCCATCTACTCAATCTCCCACTTCCAGCTCCACTCCCTCCAAAACCTCAAAATTCCAATCAACACAATCTGGAACCACAACACTCTAATTCAGTAGTTAACCTTTCCTCCAAACCTCTCTCCCAATCCGAAACCTCTGTCCTATCCAAAGGCCTCACCTTCAGCCCCACTCCCAGATTCAACCAAACAGCCCTCGTCAAAGATTTACTGTCCTACTCTCGTACTCTCTGCTGGAAATATCACTTTGCCACGAAGAAAAATGATCCTAACCCTACTCCTAATGATCCAACTCCCCAGGACACTATCCAAATTGAACCCTGCCTGGAACAGTTCTGTCCTCCGTCACAGCGGGACCCACCTCCTCTTCCTCAAAATCACCCTCTCCAAACCTTCCAGGAATTTCTGACTTCCAGCCTTCCATCTAAATCCTCCTTAAAAAACCGTAATCCTACTCCCAACATCACCACTGCTGAAGCCCAGGCTATCCGTGATCTGAAGGCTGACCGATCCATCGTCATTCTTCCGGCGGACAAGGGTTCCACGACCGTGGTACTTGATCGTCGGGAGTATGTGGCTGAGGGACTGCGTCAGCTTTCAGACAACACCACATTCAAAGTTTGCCAAGGTAATCCCATTCCTGATGTCCAGGCGGAGCTTCAAGGAATCCTCAGAGCCTTAGGCCCCCTGCAAAACCTTTCACCTAACTCCATCAACCTCCTGACCCCACCGACACCCCGCACCCCTACCTTCTACCTTCTTCCTAAAATTCACAAACCCAATCATCCCGGCCGCCCCATTGTAGCTGGTTACCAAGCCCCCACAGAACGTATCTCTGCCTACGTAGATCAACACCTTCAACCCATTACATGCAGGCTCCCATCCTTCATCAAAGACACCAACCACTTTCTCAAACGCCTGGAATCCTTACCCAATCTGTTACCCCCGGAAACCATCCTTGTAACCATTGATGCCACTTCCTTATACACAAATATTCCGCACGTCCTGGGCCTTGCTGCGATGGAGCATTTCCTTTCACGCCTATCACCTGCCACCCTACCTAAAACCTCTTTCCTCATTACCTTAGCCAGCTTCATCCTGACCCACAACTTCTTCACTTTTGAAGGCCAGACATACCAACAATTAAAGGGAACAGCCATGGGTACCAGGATGGCCCCCTCGTACGCCAACCTATTCATGGCTCGCCTAGAGGAGACCTTCTTGGTTACCCAGGCCTGCCAACCCAAAGTTTGGCACAGATTTATTGATTTCTTTCTTTAAAAAATTTGTACTTTTTTACATATAATTTTTAAAAAAATTGGTCTTTAAATATGTCTGCTTGTGTCTGTATATGTGTGGATGGACATGTGTGTGTGTGTGTGTGCAAGTGTATACCCGTCCTCTTTTCCCCCCTAAGGTAAGTCTTTCCGCTCCCGGGATTGGAATGAGTCCTTACCCTCTCCCTTATAACCCACATCCTTTCGTCTTTACCTCTCCTTCCCTCTTTCCTGATGAGGCAACAGTTTGTTGTGAAAGCTTGAATTTTGTGTGTATGTTTGTGTTTGTTTGTGTGTCTATCGACCTGCCAGCGCTTTCGTTTGGTAAGTCACATCATCTTTGTTTTTAGATGTATTTTTCCCACGTGGAATGTTTCCCTCTATTATATTAACTAAATTTTCTGTAACACCTGCCTGCTTAAATGTCTTTCTAGCATAATAGCACCACTTGTCTTAAGAAAAATCTATTTTGGAATCATACTCTCCCACCTTCAATATGGTATCAAGATTTGGGGTGGGCCACCAATGGCATACATGGATATGGCTTTGAGACGTCAGAAAAGAGCAATTAGGATAATAGCTAATATTAGTAAACTTCAGTCCTGTAGAGTATACTTCATTAAATATAACATACTAACAGTGTATTCATTGTATGTTCTCCTGACTATACTGTTTGTGAAAGGACATATGGAACATAGTATAATCAATAGTGAAACCCATAATTATAATGCAAGAAAAAGAGAGTATTGCCACATAAAATTTAGTAATACGAGAGCAACAGACCATAGTCCATTTTCTGTTGGAAGGCATTTTTATAACAAACTGCCAAATAATATAAAACAGTTGAATGGAAACATATTTCAGACAATATTAAAGCAATAGTTAAGTGCTATATGTGTGTACTCCATCAAGGAGTTTTAATGATGCTGTGAATAATTTATCTTTATTTCTTAACTCTTATTAATGTTCATATGTTTATAAAAAGACTATGTCCCCATCATAAAAGTTATTATGGACAAATAAAAAACCATTTATTTATTTATAGTTATTTATTCTAGTAAAGAGAAAGCAAATGCTGTTTGGAATGCATTAACATAATGGGGCATTGATGAAAATGTACAGATATTCTGCAGTGACATTAAGTGCCTCAAACAGCATCCATCTTAGTGGGACAGGCATCTCATGTGAATGTAAATAGAACAGAGAGACACTGCATTTCCTATGCTGTCATCACTTACATAAACCCTACTTTAAAAATTTTATTTTCATGTAAAGTACCAGCATGTAACAAGTAGCTGTGGCATACCAGTGTTTCAACATATGAGAGCAAACTGGAGAAATGTCAGTGCCAGGAATTTCCACACTGCTAAGAAGATTATGGATTTGTTTTTTAATGAGTCAGAAATTATGGTGACAGTAGACTGTTATGAAAATCAGTTAGATAAATCAACAGTGAGACATAATACTCTTAGAGCCTTTATAATATTTGTGGGAGGAGACTTTTGAAAAAAACCTGAAAATATTCCCTCCCAGAGCAATGCATCAATCAGGGTGGGCGGCAACAGCAATTCATTGTTTAAAAATGTTTTTTCTACAACCATTATTTTACTTATCCATTGAAAACAGAACGGGCCTGAGATGTGTCTCCCATTTTATTGTAGGTGTTTATGTCAATCCATGGCTTCACTGCAGTAGTGCTGTAAAAGCTCCTCATCTGGATCTCTGCTTCTTAAAAGATGTGAAATCACATAAAAGGTTAGGTTCCATGATCTCAGAAGCATCTATAAGGAAATCTAGTCATCTTATGTAACACACACACACAAAAAAATGCTTTGCATCACCCTGGTTCACATAGCTCCTGAAGATAGACATTGACTGTGGATATGGTATCACAGACGCAGTCCCTTTGACTGTTTGGAGATATCACTAAACCCACCCAAAGATGTAAACAACCATGCATGAGCATAGGCTATTAGACGGAGGGGGTCAGATAGCCGATCGGTTCCAGTCATTCCTTCAGGAAGGAGGTACACGGCTCTTGTTGTCTGTAGTTCAACCGTGCCTAGGCAGTCAATATTGTGGTTTGATCACATCTACATTGCTACTTTGTCCCAGGAAGGACTCTCAACAAAGGAAGTGCTCAGGCATCTCAGAGTGAACCAAAGGGATGTTGTTCGGACATGGAGGAGATACAGGGAGACAGGAACTGTCGATGACATGCCTCACTCAGGCCACCCAAGGGCTATTACTGCAGTTGATGACTGCTACCTATGGATTATGGATCAGAGCAGCACGAACAGCTACACCACCATGTTGAATAATGCTTTTGGTACAGCCACAGGACATCATGTTATGATGCAAACTGTGCGCAATAGGCTGCATGATGCACAACTTCATTCCCAACGTCCATGGCGAGGTCCATCAGTGCAGTACAGATGGGCTCAACAACTTGACAAATGGAACGCTCAGGATTGGCATCATGTTCTCTTCACTGATGAGTGTCGCATATGCCTTCAACTAGACAATCACCAGAGATGTGTTTGGAGGCACACAGGTTTAGATTAGATTAGATTAATACTAGTTCCATGGATCATGAATACGATATTTCATAATGTTGTAGAACGAGTCAAATTTTCCAATACATGACATAATTAAGTTAATATAACAACTTTTTTTTTTAATTTTTTTTATAAATATTTTTTTTTTTCCTTTTTCTTTTTTTTCTTTTCTTTCTTCATTTATATCTAAAATTTCGTCTATGGAGTAGAAGGAGTTGTCATTCAGAAATTCTTTTAATTTCTTCTTAAATAGTTGTTGGTTATCTGTCAGACTTTTGATACTATTTGGTAAGTGACCAAAGACTTTAGTGGCAGTATAATTCACCCCTTTCTATGCCAAAGACAGATTTAATCTTGAATAGTGAAGATCATCCTTTCTCCTAGTATTGTAGTTATGCACACTGCTATTACTTTTGAATTGGGTTTGGTTGTTAATAACAAATTTCATAAGAGAGTATATATACTTAAAAGCTACTGTGAATATCCCTAGATCCTTAAATAAATGTCTGCAGGATGATCTTTGGTGGACTCCAGCTATTATTCTGATTACATGCTTTTGTGCAATAAATACTTTATTCCTCAGTGATGAATTATCCCAGAATATGATGCCATATGCAAGCAATGAGTGAAAATAGGCATAGTAAGCTAATTTACTAAGATGTTTATCACCAAAATTTGCAATGACCCTTTTTGCATAAGTAGCTGAACTCAAATGTTCCAGCAGATCATCAATGTGTTTCTTCCAATTTAATTTCTCATCAATGGACACACCTAAAAATTTTGAATATTCTATCTTAGCTATATGCTTCTGATTAAGGTCTATATTTATTAATGGCGTCATACCATTTACTGTACGGAACTGTATGTACTGTGTCTTATCAAAATTCAGTGAGAGTCCGTTTACAAGGAACCACTTAGTAATTTTCTGAAAGACATTATTGACAATTTCATCAGTTAATTCTTGTTTGTCAGGTGTGATACTATACTTGTATCATCATCACACCTGACAAACAACGCCTTAGACACACTGACCAGCGAGTGCAGCAAGGTGGAGGTTCCTTGATATTTTGGGTTGGCATTATGTGGGGCTGAAGTATGCCGCTGGTGGTCATGGAATGCACCATAATAGCTGTATGATATGTGAATGCCATCCTCCGACAGATAGTGCTACCGTATAGGCAGCACATTGGCAAGGCATTAGTTTTCATGGGTGACAATTCGTGCCCCCATTGTGCATATCTAGTGAATGACTTCCTTCAGGATGACAACATTGCTTGACTAGAGAGGGCAGCATGTTCTCCAGACATGAGCCTGCATGGGATGAATTGAAAAGGGCTGTTTACGGACAAGATGACCCACCAACCCCTCTGAGGTGACCCACCAACCACTCTGAGGGATATGTGCTGAATCACCATTCAGGAGTGGGACAATCTGGACCAATAGTGCCTTGATGAACTTGTGGATAGTATGCCACAATGAATACAGTCATGCATCAATACAAGAGGACTTGCTACTGCATATTAGAGGTACCGGTGTGTACGGCAATCTGGACCATCACCTCTGAAGGTCTCCCTGTATCATGGTACAACATGTACAACATGCAATGTGTGGTTTTTGTGAGCAGTAAAATGGGCAGAAATAATGATTATGTTGATCTCTATTCCAGTTTTCTGTACAGATTCCAGAACCCAACCTAGGTGACGTAAAACTTGTTTGATGAGTATTTTTATCAGAGCAGTTTCCCTCATATTGTCCTTTGATGGTGGAGCAGGTATACTAACCACAGTCAAAATGGCAGCAAATCTGAACAGAGATAATGTACAAATTTGAAACGGATTGCTCCTATTTGTGGAGAAGTGGATGCATCATTATACGCCCAGTTTAATATTATTTTTATTACCATTTATTATTGATTTTAATTCATTAATTGATATCTCATAATTCAATCTCAACTTCATTTGAAACAAAACAACAGCCGACCTGATGTCAAGCAAAAGCAGAGGTCTGTCCTCTTGCATGAAGATTATGGAACACAAGTTTTATTCAAGAATGGCCTTCAACATGCATCACAAACACTTCATACACTTTGTGATGAAAAGTATGCGGACACCCCAAAAAACATACATTTTTCATATTAGGTGTGTTTTTCTGCCACCTACTGCCAGGTACTCCATATCAGCAACCTCAATAGTCATTCGACATGATGTGAGAGTAGCATGGCTCACTCCTTGGAACTCACGGACTTTGAAAGTGGGGAGGTAATTGGGTGTCACATGTGTCATACATCAATATGTGAGATTTCCACATCCCTAAAAATCCCTAGGTCAACCGTTTCTGATGTGATAGTGGTGTGGAAACGTGAAGGCACACTTTAAGCACAAAAGCGTACAGGCCGACCTCATCTGTTGACTGACAGAGACCACTGTCAGCTGAAGATGGGCGTAATGTGTAATAGGCAGACATCTCTCCAGACCATCACACAGGAATTCCAAACTACATCAGGATCCATTGCAAGTACTATGACAGTTGGGCAGGAGGTGAGAAAACTTGAATTTCTTGCTTGAGCGGCTGCTCATAAGCCACACATCATGACGGTAAATGCCAAATGAAATCTCTTGGTATAAGGAGCATAAACACTGGACGATTGAACAGTGGAAAAATGTTGTGTGGAATGTCAAATCACTCTACACAGTGTGGCAAACCGATGACAGGGTGTGGGTATAGCAAATGCCGGGCGATCATCGTCTGTCAGAGTGTGGAGTGCTAACAGTAACAGTAACTGCCAACAGGCGGTGGTCTTATGGTGTGGTCATGTTTTTCATGGAGGGGGCTTGCGCCCCTTGTTGTTTTGCATGACACTATCACAGCACATTGAAGTTTTAAGCACCTTCTTGCCTCCCACTATTGAAGAGTGATTCAGGGATTGTGATTGCATCTTTCAACACGATTGAGCACCTGTCCATAATGCATGGCCTGAGGGGGAGTGGTTACATGACAATAACATCTCTATAATGGACTGTCCTGCACAGTGTCCTGGCCTGAATCCTGTAGAACACCTTTGGGATGTATGAAACACCGAATTCATGCCAGGCCTCACCAATAGACATCGATACCTCTCCTCAGTGCAGCACTACATGAAGAATGGGCTCCCATTCCCTAAGAAACCTTCCAGCACCTGATTGAATGTATTCCTGTGACAGTGGGAGCTGTCATCAAGGCTAAGGGTGGGTCAACACCATACTGAATTCCAGCATTACTGATGGGACGCGCCATGAACTTGTAAGTCATTTTCAACCAGGTGTCTGGATAGTTTTGATCACATAATGTATTTAGATGCTGAAAGGTTAGTTACAGAGTGAAAAGTTGTTAAAATGATGCTGTTGAATGTTGCATTACTTTAATGCAAGATTTTTATGGATATCTGATTGTAGATGAAAAACAAAAGGAATTTCCATTCTGTTGTTTCCAAGAACACTGTAGACTGTAGCTGGCATGCAGTAAAAAGAAGAAAACTTTCAAGAATAGTAAATGCATCCCAAAAATAAAAAGTTACAGTATTTAGTTTCTGTCTTATGCAGTTCTTGATAACTTTTACACCGACTAAAAGCTACAAAACTTAAGATTCCCAATATTACAATTTGTTGCTCTAGTCAGAATGGGTTAATTTCACCCTGTTGAGATGAAATTTTTTCCAAAGTGTATATAACCAAATAGAAAATGTTTAAGGTGTGAGTATAAAATATTTTGAAAACGTTTTGGAGCATAATAAGGGATACTCTGGTGCCAGTGAGTGCGGTGATCACCTGAGTGATGGATTGTCTACATGTTTTCCAGTGGTTGTCGCTGCAACGGGCCTTGTGCAGGGACTAAGTGATCACTACTGTGATGGGTGCTTTGTGGCATTGTGATTGTTTTGTGACTGATTCCTTGTACCAACCATTTTGTCAATAAATGTACTTGTACTTAATGAGCCACTGTGTTTTTTATGTGGCAGAATGTGTCTGTTGTGCTTCCTATGTGCTTTCAGCCCAGATCAAAGCTTTCGCAGATCAGGTGTCTGCAGGTCATTCACATCCAGCTGGTGTTTCCACACCACCGCATCCTCACCAGCATACTCATGAACATCACCGTGCCAAAGACCAAACCACTATGTATCAGAATCACTGCACCTTTACAAGCAAACTTCCCCGACTTGCCTACCATCCAACCAGCCAAATGCCAGCAGCATTCATGAGTGAGTACATACAGTTATCAAACTGCTTCGAATTGCTTGTAGAAAGTGTTTCCCTTGTTTTCTTATAGAAATAGTGTCTGATATGCATGTCTGTCCACACACAATGCTCATTGGGTGTAGACCAGCACCATTTTAGCTGTTGGCTCCCAATTACTTGTCTGTCACCACCTATGGTGTCTGTCCTTTACAATTGCATCTAGGATTGCACTGCACCTTCAGCTGGAAACTCACCATCAGAGTTATCACAGAACCAGCCATTGGTGCTGATTTCTTAGCATGTTTTCAGCTGCTCCCTAACATTCCTGGCTCTCAACTCATTGACAATGACTCCGGTCACTTAACTGTTGGGTTCTGCCATTTTGGACAACATTTTGTACTGAAGCTCATCCATGCTGCATTACCAGGATCATCTCAGCCATTTTCCAGCCATCACGCTCTCATGTGGAGCATCAAGAAAAAAATGACACAGCACAGTACATCACACATGCACCACACCTGGTCCTCCAGTTTACATTAGACAATGATGCCTCACACTGGAGCAATTTGTTTCTACTGAAGCTGAATTTGAGTTTCCACTTTGGAATGGTATCATTCACCATATGAACAGATCCTTTAGTGAAGATCACATAAGGAGGTCTATGGCAGCTCGTAGCACTGTTGGAGGCTTCCAGCTGTGAAGTGCTAACAGCTGCAGGCGAAAACAATAGCCATCTACTGAAGTGTTCCCACAGAGATGTTCATAAAATTGCATTACATTATTGGTTGAGGTAGGCCTGTGAAGCTGCTGCAACTAGCCACTGCAGCTGTCAGGGATCAACTTACAGCAACTCGACTATAGTCCTCTCCTCCCAGTTCATACTGAAAAGTAATACATCCTGACATACCTATGGCAAATATTGTATATTGTGCTCATAACACATGCACCATCCCAGACATATATCCTCTTCCAGGAGTTTGCTACTTCAACTATGCCCTTAGCAGCACTCAGTGTTCTTGGCTGCATGAAGGCATCCATGCAGATACCAGTCACCGTGGAAGACATCCCAAAGACATCCATCAGCACACTGCTTGGCATCTTTGAATCATTTTAGATGCCATTTTATCTCCATAATGCTGCCAAATATTGCACTGATTCATCAACAGTGCGTCCGCCCCGGTAGCTGAGTGGTCAGCGTGACAGACTGTCAATCCTAAGGGCCCGGGTTCAATTCCCAGCTGGGTCGGAGATTTTCTCTGCTCAGGGACTGGGTGTTGTGTTGTCCTAATCATCATCATTTCATCCCCATCGACGCGCAGGTCGCCGAAGTGGCGTCAAATTGAAAGACCTGCACTAGGCGAACGGTCTACCCAACGGGAGGCCCTAGCCACACGACATTTCCATCAACAGTTCTTCATCACCTGTTGCTTCCTTTACCTCAACATCATAGTAGTGTTTCCGTCTTCGTCGCAGCTACACTGTACCACTGATTTCTGAGAAGGTTATGCTTTTTAGAATGATATCTCACCTTAGCAACAATATCCTCAGTAAATAGCAGTTTGGGGTTCAGAAAAGTTGCTCTACTGTTAATGCCCTTTACATGCCGACTCATCCAATGTAGTCCAGGGACATAATTATGATTGGGGAAAATCACATATCGGGTTTCCCAAGGCTCAGGTCCACTAGTGTTACTCATACGTGTGAACAATCTTCTGTCTAATATACAGCATGCAGAATTAGTTTCTTTTGCAGATGACACTAATATTGCAGGGTTCTTACACCCTGGGATAGTCAGGAAAATCCTAGGAAATTTTTAGACTTCCAGATTTATTTCATTTTCTTAGGTTTCATGTAAATATTTGTAATTTCAGCTGGTAATAACAGGTTACTCTAACATAGAATTTTACTTTAGCCCACTATTGCAGAATAATATTGCAGCAATAAAATATATACAAGGGAATAAAACCAAAATAAAACTAAATTTGCCCTTTAACAATGACAAAAGACTGTGCACACATAAGAAACTGCCAACTGCAAAATGTGTCAAAGACTATGCGATACCAATTGTGAAATGTTTTGATGAGCGTGACATCACAACTGCTTACATTTTTAATAGGTTGAGGGAGAATGTTGCAAATGGTAGTGTGAGAAGTTTTAATTTCAAAGTAATTTCCTTTTATGCAAGATGAATTATGTTATGTGTGAGGATGTGCAATAAATTTCTTAAATAAAGAGGTATTAAACCCTCATTCAAAACTTAACACTGAAGATCAGCAATTTATGCTGTTATTTAATATTTTACTGCCACATTTTGTTTGCTGTTTGTTAAAGGGTAACACAAGCTACAAAAGACTAAGTTTCAAGGTTAGCTTCCTGTATTTATTTTAGTTCTTTCATAGAGTACAAATTAAGCAGTAACTATGGCGAAAAGTATAACTACCCTTTAAAAAAGTATGCAAAGTGAGTTCTTCAAGAAGTCCAAATGGAATTTGCTTTTCTATCGTAAAGTCAAAATGTTTGATGGTACATGTATTCAGCCAGGTAACCCATGAAATGTTCTGTGCACATCAAAGAAATAAAGAAATTTATAATAATGTTTGGCAGAAATATTCAGTGTGTGCAATTTAAGCTGTATTCTTAGGATCCTGCCTAATCACACCTTTGAAAAAAAAGAAAAAAAAAAAAAAAAAAAAAAAACACAAAACAGCAAAATATTTTTGTTAGCCAGCATTACATGTAAAAGCTTGGCTCTTTCTTGTAGCTACGCTGTACATACAATAATTTAACTTAACTCATTAAGTTTTCCTGATCAATGAATATCTGGTGCCTTTGACTAGCGAGATCATGCGGCATGAACTTTGATTGGCAGATAAAAGCACATTGCAGTCTTGATTTCAGTGCTTCATAAGTTACCGTGCCGTATTTGGTGGAGTTCCTGTTTGTATTTCCGTAAAGTGAAAATATACAGTGTAAACGTTGCTGGATATCAAAGGTATTTCAGAAATCATTGTTTTTTGCTGGATTCTACATCTACATCTACATCCATACTCCGCAAGCCACCTGGCGGTGTGTGGCGGAGGGTACCCTGAGTACCTCTATCAGTTCTCCCTTCTATTCCAGTCTCGTATTGTTCGTAGAAAGAAGAATTGTCTGTATGCTTCTGTCTGGGCTCTAATCTCTCTGATTTTATCCTCATGGTCTCTTCGCGAGATATACGTAGGAGGGAGCAATATACTGCTGGACTCTTCGGTGAAGGTATGTACTCGAAACTTTAACAAAAGCCCGTACCGAGCTACTGAGCGTCTCTCCTGCAGAGTCTTCCACTGAAGTTTATCTACCATCTCCGTAACGCTTTCGCGATTACTAAATGATCCTGTAACAAAGCGCGCTGCTCTCTGTTGGATCTTCTCTATCTCTTCTATCAACCCTATCTGGTACGGATCGCACACCGCTGAGCAGTATTCAAGTAGTGGACAAACAAGCATACTGTAACCTACTTCCTTTGTTTTCGGATTGCCTTTCCTTAGGATTCTTCCAATGAATCTCAGTCTGGCATCTGCTTTACTGACGATCAACTTTATATGATCATTCCATTTTAAATCACTCCTAATGCGTACTCCCAGATAATTTATGGAATCAACTGCTTCCAGGTGCTGGCCTGCTATTTTGTAGCTAAACGATAAGGGATCTTTCTTTCTATGTATTCGCAGCACATTACACTTGTCTACATTGAGATTCAATTGCCATTCCCTGCACCATGCGTCAATTCGCTGCAGATCCTCCTGCATTTCAGTACAATTTTCCATTGTTACAACCTCTTGATACACCACAGCATCATCTGCAAAAAGCCTCAGTGAACTTCCGATGTCATCCACCAGGTCATTTATGTATATTGTGAATATCAACGGTCCTATGACACTCCCCTGCGGCACACCTGAAATCACTCTTACTTCGGAAGACTTCTCTCCATTGAGAATGACATGCTGCGTTCTGTTATCTAGGAATTCCTCAATCCAATCACACAATTGGTCTGATAGTCCATATGCTCTTACTTTGTTCATTAAATGACCGTGGGGAACTGTATCGAACACCTTGCGGAAGTCAAGAAACACGGCATCTACCTGTGAACCCGTGTCTATGGCCCTCTGAGTCTCGTGGACGAATAGCACGAGCTGGGTTTCACACGACCGTCTTCTTCAATACCCATGCTGATTCCTACAGAGTAGATTTCTAGTCTCCAGGAAAGTCATTATACTCAAATATAATACGTGTTCCAAAATTCTACAACTGATAGACGTTACAGATATAGGTCTACAGTTCTGCACATCTGTTCGACGTCCCTTCTTGAAAACGGGGATGACCTGTGCCCTTTTCCAATCCTTTGGAACGCTATGCTCTCCTAGAGAGCTATGGTACACCGCTGCAAGAAGGGTGGCAAGTTCCTTCGCATACTCTGTGTAAAATAGAACTGGTATCCCATCAGGTCCAGCGGCCTTTCCTCTTTTGAGCGATTTTAGTTGTTTCTCTATCCCTCTGTCATCTATTTCGATATCTACCATTTTGTCATCTGTGCGACAATCTAGAGAAGGAACTACAGTGCAGTCTTCCTCTGTGAAACAGCTTTGGAAAAAGACATTTAGTATTTCGGCCTTTAGTCTGTCATCCTCTGTTTCAGTACCATTTTGGTCACAGAGTGTCTGGACATTTTGTTTTGATCCACCTACCGCTTTGACGTAAGACCAGAATTTCTTAGGATTTTCTGCCAAGTCAGTACATAGAACTTTACTTTCGAATTCATTGAACGCCTCTCACATAGCCCTCCTCACACTACATTTCGCTTCGCGTAATTTTTGTTTGTCTGCAAGGCTTTGGCTATGTTTATGTTTGCTGTTAAGTTCGCTTTGCTTCCGCAGCAGTTTTCTAACTCTGTTGTTGTACCACGGTGTCTCTTTTCCATCTCTTACAATCTTGCTTGGCACATACTCATCTAACGCATATTGTACAATGGTTTTGAACTTTGTCCACTGATCCTCAACACTATCTGTACTTGAGACAAAACTTTTGTGTTGAGCCGTCAGGTACTCTGTAATCTGCTTTTTGTCACTTTTGCTAAACAGGAAAATCTTCCTACCTTTTTTAATATTTCTATTTACAGCTGAAATCATCGATGCCATAACCGCTTTATGATCACTGATTCCCTGTTCTGCGTTAACTGTTTCAAATAGTTCGGGTCTGTTTGTCACCAGAAGGTCTAATATGTTATCGTCACGAGTCGGTTCTCTGTTTAACTGCTCAAGGTAGTTTTCAGATAAAGCACTTAAAAAAATTTCACTGGATTTTTTGTCTCTGCCACCCGTTATGAATGTTTGAGTCTCCCAGCCTATATCCGGCAAATTAAAATCTCCACCCAGAACTATAACATGGTGGGGAACTCTACTCGAAATATTTTCCAAATTGTCCTTCAGGTGCTCAGCCACAACAGCTGCTGAGCCAGGGGGCCTATAAAGACATCCAATTACCATGTCTGAGCCTGCTTTAACCGTGACCTTCACCCAAATCATTTTACATTTCGGATCTCCGTCAATTTCCTTCGATAGTATTGCACTTCTTATCACTATAAACACGCCTCCCCCTTCACTGTCCACCCTGTCTCTGTGGTATACATTCCAATCTGAGTTTAGGATTTCATTACTGTTTACGTCTGGTTTCAGCCAACTTTCTGTCCCTAGTACTATATGGGCATTGTGACCGTTTATTAATGAGAGCAGTTCTGGGACCTTTCTATAGATGCTTCTGCAGTTTACTATTAGCACATTAATATTGTTATTCCCTGTTGCATTTTGCCTACTCCTACCTTGCCGCGTCTCAGGAGGCGTCTTGTCAGACCTAGGGAGGGAATTCTCTAACCTAAAAAACCCCCATGTGCACTCCACACGTACTCTGCTACCCTTGTAGCGGCTTCCGGCGTGTAGTGCACGCCTGACCTATTCAGGGGGACCCTACATTTCTCCACCTGATAGCGGAGGTCGAGAAATTTGCACCCCAGATCTCCGCAGAATCGTCTGAGCCTCTGGTTTAAGCCTTCCACTCGGCTCCAAACCAGAGGACCACGATCGGTTCTGGGAATGATACTACAGATAGCTATCTCTGATTCCACCTCGCGAGCGAGGCTTTCCGCCTTCACCAATTCCACCAACCGCCTGTACGAACTGAGGATGACCTCTGAACCCAGACGGCAGGAGTCATTGGTGCCGACATGAGCAACAATTTGCAGTCGGGTGCACCCAGTTCTCTCTATCGCCGCGGGCAGGGCCGCCTCCACATCTCAGATGAGACCCCCGGCAAGCAGACAGAGTGAACACTGGCCTTCTTCCCCGACCTTTTTGCTATTTCCCTAAGGGGCTCCATCACCCGCCTAACGTTGGAGCTCCCAATAACTAATAAACCCCTCCCCCCGTGTGCCTGCTCGGACCTTGCTGAAGGAGCAGCCACATGTCCACTCACAGGCAGAGGGAGTGGTGCCACACGGCCAGCCTCCACATTTACCCTCCGCCTCGTGCACCGCGAACACCACTCCCCTTGGGGAGAGGGTGGCCCAACCGAGCCCGGTACCCGCAAAGATGTCTCGACAGCAGGGACAGTGGGTGAAGCATGTAACACCTTGGGTGTACCTTGCGATGCACCAGACTCCCCACTGCCACTACACTCCGAGGCAGCAGCCTGAAGACGGCTGACCGCGGCCATCAACACGTTCAGCTGTTCGCGAACAGTGGCCATCTCCTCCTGCGTCCATACACAGCAGTCACACATCCTATCCATCCTAAGGTATCAATTTACTGAAGAGAGTTAATCAACTTTTAACTAGACTGCTAATTCACTAAAGGCGGCTGACTGTTGACTAAAGTGTGATTGCTAGCCACTTCTTGTAGAAAACAAAGAAAATAGCACTAACTGTCTCTGGACTGTATTGAAAACAAACACTAGCACTACTGGCACTATGGCTGACTAAAGGGACTCTCTCTGACTGTATTCAAAACAAACACGAAATCTATGGAACACTAATAATAGCACTCGACAAATAAAGCTTCCTAAAAGCAAACACACATGGAAGAAGAAGTGACAAGTAAGAAAAATACAGTTAATACTTAAATTAAGGTACCTCGCTGCACAGCAGACGTGAAGCAGACAGCGGTTAGGACGACATTTTCTAAAGTGCCGGCAAATTCTATATGGTGTATGAAACCTTCACCATTCAAAGGACATAAGTTTTACAGCTCTGAGGGAACTTAAATTGTCACTTAATGTGAAAAGAAATGTATGTTCATCAGGTGTATAGTATATTTTCACCCTGGAAAAAGTGTATTTTTAACTGGGAAAATAACGGGATTTTTTTTTTTTTTTCTTATCCGTGAATAGACCCTGTTTTGTAATCAGTCCAAGCACACATACAGAAACAGAAGAAATGGTAAACAATGTTCTTAAAAGTTCCATTGACTTGTTTTTGTAAAAGGGCTCACATGACATATTCAGTTCTGCACATCCAAGAGTACTATACTAATGACAAGTGCAACACATACTCAGAAAGTAATAAATAGGGTGGCAACTTCAAAATTTCAAGTTGCCCATATTGACAAGAATTTAAACTGGAGAAAGCACATTAGGAAATTCCTAAAACAACTTAATTCAGCCACTTTCGTACTTAGAATCATACAAAATCTTGATGAGAAACAAATAAGTAAGTTGACATATTTTGCATATATTCATTCAGTAATGTCATCTTTAAGAACGAAAGTCTTCATTGCTCAGAAAAATTCTGTAAGAATAACATGTATTACTTATCCATGAACATCTTGTAATCTGTTTAAGGTGTTGGGCATTCGGGCTACTAATTCAAAGTATATCTCTTCCCTCATGAAGTTTGTATTAAATAGTCTACTACAGATTAAAACTGTGTGCCCGACCGAGACTTGAACTCGGGACCTTTGCCTTTCGGGGGCAAGTGCTCTACCATCTGAGCTACCAAAGCATGACTCACGCCTGGTACTCACAGCTTTACTTCTGCCAGTACCTCGTCTCCTACCTTCCAAACTTTACAGGAGCTCTCCTGTGAACCTTGCAGAACTAGCACTCCTGAAAGAAAGGATATTGCGGAGACATGGCTTAGCCACAGCCTAGGGGTGTTTCCAGAGTCGTGCTTCGGTAGCTCAGATGGTAGAGCACTTGCCCACGAAAGGCAAAGGTCCCGAGTTCGAGTCTCAGTCAGGCACACAGTTTTAATGTGCCATGAACTTTCATATCAGCGCACACTCCGCTGCAGAGTGAAAATCTCATTCTGGAAACATCCCCTAGGCTGTGGCTAAGCCATGTATCTGCAATATCCTTTCTTTCAGGAGTGCTAGTTCTGCAAGGTTCGCAGGAGAGCTTCTGTAAAGTTTGGAAGGTAGGAGACGAGGTACTGGCAGAAGTAAAGCTGTGAGTACCGGGCGTGAGTCGTGCTTCGGTAGCTCAGATGGTAGAGCACTTGCCCACGAAAGGCAAAGGTCCCGAGTTCGAGTCTCAGTCGGGCACACAGTTTTAATCTGCCAGGAAGTTTCATATCAGCGCACACTCCGCTGCAGAGTGAAAATCTCATTCTGCGGTCTACTACAGTTCAAAAGCAACAGTTACACACATAATTACAATATTTGAATGAAAAATGACATTTATTACTTCACATTAATGTTGTCTTTATCACAAAAAGAGATGCACAGTGCTGCAAGAAAAATTTTTGATCTCTTGGCTACTGATATAAAATGTCTGACAGACAGCAAACTAAAATTTGAAAACAAACTTAAAAAGCTTTTTCCTTGACATCTCCTTCTATTCAGCAGAACTTCTCACAATGTAAAGTGTGAAAGATGGTGGATAGAAATTACCAAGCCGAGTCTGTATATTTTTAAAAAAACTTATAAATGTTCAGCATATAATGTAAAATAACTCATTCCACATCATTACAAATTATTGTGATAAATGGGGCAAGGAACATAAAAGCAACTAAATAACAAAAGAAAACCCAGGGTGGAATAATGACAACACTATGAAAGGATAGATTGCCACTCACCATATAGCGGAGGTGTTGAGTTGCAGACCGGCATAACAAAAAGACTATTAAACATGTAAGCATTTGGTCAGAAGTACTTCTTCTGAAATAGACAAGACACACACTCACACAAACACAGCTCACACACACATAAACATTGCCTCTTGTTGCCAAGGCCTCAGTTTCTCCACTATATGGTCAGTAGTTGTCTATTCTTTTCATAATATTGTAACTAACTAATTAACTGAACACCTGTCAGTAGTATTTCAATGGGTAAAAGATTTTGGGGTCATCATTAATTGCATCTTTGGTGCCTCCCAGATGATGTTCCCTGGCTACCAGATTTATCTCCCTTGTGCAGTCTCCAGTTAAGGGATGCTGTCAGATGCTCTTGCTGGTCCTTCCATTCTTTGGATGGACCACTGTTGTCAAGAACTGCCTTGTCGATTCTACACTTCTGGCTCATGCAGCATGACACCCTGTTGGCACTGGTGGTTGACACTAGCCACTGTGCCTTAGGAGCAGCTTCGCAACAACACTCTAGTGGTTCCTGACAACCATTGGTCTTCTTTCCAAATAAGCTTAGGCCTACAAAACACCAACGAAGTGCCTATGACAGGAAGCTGCTTGTCATCTATGAGGTAATCTGCTACATCTACCAAAAGCTGGAGGCCAGGAACTTAATGACATTTCCACACTACAGACCCATCATGAATACCTTGCAGTAGAGCAATGGTCACTGCTCACCACATCAATTCCACCAACTGGAATATATCTCTCAGTTCAGCACGGACAGTATTGTTACCGATTGTCTGTCATGAGTTGCTGGCATCAGTGGCTACATCAATTTCACAACATTCACTGCAGCTCAAGAGGTCGATACGGAGCAGGAGTCTTATCACCAAAACCCAAAAACTGGCCTCAGGGTGGCACAGACACAAATTGTTATGGATACCTCCAATCGCAAATTATTACCTTTCCTAACAACCGCCTTCCAACAGCTGGCCCTTGACAGTGTCCATAACCTGTGACGTACTGGTATTAAAGCTACTACCAGGATTCATCATTATGAAGGCTTGGCATCTGCTCAGATTGTTGCAGCTGGAACCATTGCTGCGTTGCCTGTAAGCTTGGTAAGTCTGACCTGCACATCCATGCCGCAGTTGGTGATTTTCCTCAGGCCACAGGGTTGATTATGCATGCCCATGTTAACATTGTCAATCACTTCCTCACCTCTGATGGTCAGCAGTATCTTTTTAACCTATCATTGAACATTTCACACACTGGCCAGAGGCAACACCAATTTCTTACATCTCAGCTGATACTGTGGTATTAGCATTTGTCAGTAGGTGGACTTATCATTATGCTTTCCTACTCAACATCACCACAGGTTGTGAAAGGAAATTTGAATCCCAGCTGTTCAATGCTTGCCAAATTCTTTGGCACTCTTAATCACCATCCAGCCCGAAATGATACTGTTGAGTGAGGACATCAAATTTTGAAGGTGGCTCTGGTTTGTCATAACAAAGCAGGTACTACTGCACTCTTCATCATACTTGTCAACCTCCACTCCAGTTTAAGACAGACCTCCACACCCCAGTGACTGGGCTCTTTTACGGTATATGGTGAACAGCTTCAGATACCAGACAATGTGTCAAATTCTCTGCTACCCCTTCTGACTCTAACATTCCAGTATTCCTGTATACCTGTGCTACCATATTGCATGTGTCTATCTTTAACTTGGCTCTCAGCATGGCACCCCAGCTTCCTTCATTCATCAGATTCAGGCACTGCCATGCCATGGTCAGTGTTGAGGGGGTCAGGCCTGGTCTCCAATGTCCATTCTCCGGATCTCACGAGATTGTTAGCCGAAGTCATTATACCCTGGAAGTTTCCAGAGATGGGAACAAAAAAGTGGTTCAAATGGCTCTGAGCACTATGGGACTTAACAGCTTAGGTCATCAGTCCCCTAGAACTTAGAACTGCTTAAACCTAACTAACTTAAGGACATCACACACATCCATGCCCGAGGCAGGATTTGAACCTGCGACCATTGCGGTCATGCGGTTCCAGACTGAAGCGCCTAGAACCACTCAGCCATTCCGGCTGGCAGATGGGAACACTCAGATATTATCACTGGACCATATAAAGGTGACATACACCTTCCCACCTTAGCCCACCTCCATGCACTCCCCTCAGATGACCACACCACCACCTCCCCAATCAGTACAGTCTTTGTTCCAATCCTGCTCTGGGCATCAAGTGTGCTTCCCAGCCCAATTTGCCTGACCTTCAACTACTCCTTCCTTTTGGGAGGGGGGTTAGGTTGTGTAGCAACAGAAAGTGGCAGCTGCACAGTTCAGCTAGTCATGGTACTACCAAAGTCATGAACTTATAGCGTAGGACAAATTTGGCACTGCTAGCACAGTTAGTCAGACTGTGAGCTTACAGCATTGGTCACACTGCACCAGTGATAGTAAGCGAATGTGCCAGCCACATAATAATATAATACTGGACCCCCAACAACATAGACTGCAACTTTGGTGTCTAGGTTACATCACCCCACTGTGTGCCCAATTTAAGTGGGGTCCAGCAGGATTAGGGAGCAGAGGTCTCAGATGTGTCCCTCCTGCTGCTGCTGCTTCACTGGAGTATACTCTCACAGACACAAGGCAGAACATACACACCCATTAATTGTGCTGTGGTGGTGTAGTGATTTCATTGATCACTTATGTGATGGGGTATGTTGTGATTTCAGTGGTCATCCAAATGGTGGAGTGTGCAGTGTAAAAATTCGTTGTTTGTGTGATGGGTCATGCTGTGGTTTCAGTTATCACATGAGTGACAGATTTTGTAATGTGCTAGTGTCCATTCGTGTGACAGGATGTGACAATGAGCTTCTATAACTATTTTTGTAAATTTTCCTGTAGTAGCTTCTGTCCTCGTTCAAGATCTGAAACCAAACTGTTCTTTCCACAGAAGTTGATATTTATCTAAATAATCCATAAGTCTGTTTTCCATAATAGTTTCTATCATTTTTGAAAATGGAGGAAGTGCTGAATTTGGGTTGTAATTCTCTATATTTTCTTTACCATCTTTTTTGTGGATGGGAAGAACTTCTGCTTGTGTTAGGTAATCAGGGAAGCAACTGGATGTGAATGACTCGTTTATAGTATCTGTTAGCGATGCTTTTATGCAGCTAATACAGTTCCTTAGTAGACACACTGGAATCTCATCTGGAGCTATGGATATTTTACTCTTAAATTTATACACAATCCCAATGATTTTCTCTCGCATGGTTAGTAGCAGCAGCTTTATGTAAAGTACGTAGTTGTTTGTAGCTGTATATTGTATTTTTGGTAGCTTTACTTGCAGTTTGGTTGCTATGTTACTAAAGTAATGGTCAAGAAAGTTATCCTTTGAATTATATATTAAACCACCTTTATTTCTAATTTTCATATTTCTCTGTTTTGGCTTGGATCGACCAGTTTTTTGTTTTACTATTTTCCTTGTTGCTTTGCTTTTATTGTTGGACATCTGTACAGCCTTATCATTTTGTATTCTTTTTCCAGCCTGTAGCATTTTCCTATAGGTTCTTTTGTATTTGAGAAAATACTGCAAGAAGGGTGGGCCTCTCTTATTGTCTTTGCTAGAGCTGAGATACCTGAGTGTTCAGAAGATTCTGGTAACTTTGTTACCCAGTTTTTTCTAATATATTCTCTAACAGAATGTGCCATTTTAGGAAATGTCTCATCAAATTTTAGTTTGAATATAGTCATGAATTTGCTGAATTTTTCATTTACATGTGTTCCTGAACATACTTCTGACCATATGTGCCTGGTGTAGTATATCTTTTTATATTTTGTCAAGTATGCACAAGCTCTACTGGCCCAGAGTGGACAGTGTACTCATCACTTTATATCAGGGCTCTGGGTACAAAGAAAATAATTTGCTCTCAATTGTTAATCATCATATGAGATAGTCAAAAAGGTAATTAGTTCCTTTGTAAATGAAGTGAAACAAGTTGTAATCATTCTAAACTGTCTGAATTGTGACAGTAGTAATATTACTCACAATAGCACTATGCAGGTGGTAGGCCTATGATATTTTCTCGAAAATAAAACTCAAGATGTGATCATTATTTCAACAACTTCTAATTACCATTATCCTACCCAATGTTCATAAGTATATTCAGTTTGTAGCTCAGAGGGATCATTGGAAAGTGGACCAGCAACAAGAAACTAAACTTTTTATTGAGACTTATTTGGGGAGAAATTTTCATGTAACTTCTTAATAAACAGTGTTACAGTTGTGGCTAATAACTCAGTACAGCAGTAATGGCCATTAAACAAGGACAGTGCTATGCATTGCACAACATGTAGCCACCTCACCCCATCCATAATTCTGCAGAAGTTTGTTTTGTATAAGTTTGAAATTTTTACATTTTATTTAAATAATTTCCACCTGGAATGCAACCAACATGTTATCTAGCACATAACATAAGCTTATAATGATTGTAACATTAGTAAAGAAGCAGATAAATTTTATAATCATTATTATCAACACCATAAATGATAATAATAATGATTAAATATTCATGTTTTAAAGCGCATAAACTAATTCCTAATAGATCCCTTGAATAATATTTAGAAGACAGGCTCTGGGGAGGCAGGACTTTACATTGTGTTATTGCATTGCATTTTAACTATTTATTGTGTCTTTTGTAACTTGAACTTGGAGTTGGAGTGGCTGCTTAGCATGGATATAGGGTCCCATATTGGTTTGATTCCTGTGGATGCTATCGATAGGTGGGACTACACTAGGCATGGCCTTCAGCTCAATAGGAAAGGGAAGGGAAAACTGTCTGGGTTGATTGCAGAAAACTTAAGGGGGGACACTGGCACAAGTGGTAAAATACCAGTGGTCACAGGTGTCAGAGGGATGCCTTTTTTAGGATAGGGAAGGGGGAAAGAAAACGAGTTTTAAGAGAGATTGGCAGACACACTCAGTTTGAGAAAACAGATGAACAGGAGTCAGATTTTATCATACAGCCTCCATTTAAACAGTGTTTAACAGAAAGTAATCAGAAACTGCCAGTTCATCTTCGCCAAAGCAGTTACAATCCCATTAGTATGCAGTATCAGTTATCTTTATTACACCAGAACATTCCGGGACTTAGAAATAAAGTTGATGAACTACTCATTTGTATCGATGAAATGAATTCATCTAACCAAATTGACATAATCTGCCTCTCTGAACATCAAGTGACCACTGATATAGATATGTTAGACATTTCAGGATTTAAGCTAGCTTCCTACTTCTGCAGAGTACATACGGATGGAGGAGGAGTTGCCACATTTATCAAAAACTGCCATAAATTCAAGAACATTGACATTAATAAATTCTGTTTAGAGCAGCATCTAGAAGCATGTGCAACAGAAGTAGAGTTCCATAACAGGTCCTATATAATAATAACTATTTACCGAGCATCTGCAGGAAATTATAATCTATTCTTAGATCATCTAGAAGCTCTTTTTGGTTATTTAACACGAAGAAACAAAGAAATTTTGATTACTGGTGACTTTAATACAGATTTTCTAATGCAATCTTCCAGTAAACATTCACTGCAGTTAGTAATGTTGTCTTTCAATCTAACTCACACTGTAAACTTTCCAACTAGGATCACTAAATCCTCAAGGACAGCCATTAATAACATTTTTATAGACAAATCAAAGGAACAAAATCACATCATAAAACCTGTTATAAATGAACTATCAGATCATGACATGCAGCTCCTTGTTTTAGATGTAAATTCTAAGCAGATTCTCAAGAGTGCTAAATCTGAGTACAGGAGAGTAGTCAATCAACCAAAAATTGAGTGTTTTAGAAAACTGCTCAATGATATGAACTGGAAAGATGTTTATAGTGCTCATGACATGAATGAAAAATATAACACATTCATGAACAATGTCAGTACCATGTTTGAAAACTGTTTTCCTCTAAAAGTTACTCAAATTAAGCAGAAGTCTATAATAAAACCATGGATTACACAAGGAATAAAGATTTCCTGTAAGACAAAAAGGAAAATGTATCTGTCGACCAAGAATAGCTCCAATGCTGATGATTTAGCTAAATATAAGGAATACTGTAAAACATTAAAAAAAGTAATTCAGCTGTCTAAACAAATGCACTATAGGAAGAAGATAGCAATGTCAGGGAACAAAATAAAAACAATATGGGATATAGTGACAGAGCAGACTGGTAGAACCAGAAAGGAACAGGAGCAAATAGCACTACGGGTAGATGACACATTAGTAACTGATGGGCATAGTGTGGCAAATCTATTTAACGAGTACTTTATATCCGTTACTGATAGAATGAGACTTTCAGATCAGTAAATAATGCCCTTGAATATCTGAAACTAGCCTTCACAAATAGCTTCAAGTACATGAATATATCACTCACTTCACCAAAAGAAATAACATCCATAATAAAATCTTTAAAAACAAAACATTCTAGTGGGTACGATGAAATATCAACAAAGTTAATTAAGGCATGTTCTTGTGAGTTTAGTACAATTCTAGGTTACTTGTGTAACCAGTCAATTATAACTGGGACATTTCCTGACTGGCTAAAATATGCAGATGTTAAGCCTCTATTCAAGAAAGGGGATAAAGAGATACCATCAAACTACAGACTGATTTCACTTTTGCCAGCATTCTCAAAAATTTTAGAAAAAGTAATGTACAGGCAGCTGCTCAACCATCTGACCACAAGTGACATATTATCAAGAACACAGTTTGGATTTCTGAAGGGTTCTGATATCGAGAAGGCTATTTACACCTACAGTGAAAATGTACTTAATTCATTAAATAACAAATTACAAGCAGCAGGTATTTTCTGTGATTTGTCAAAGGCATTTGATTGTGTGAACCACAACATCCTTTTAAGTAAATTAGAATTCTATGGTGTCACGGGCAGTGCTGCAAAGTGGTTCAAGTCATACCTCACTAACAGGAAACAAAGGGTGTCAGTGCAAGGGACTAGTGAATTAAGTCATCAGCCATCATCAGAATGGGAAGAAATTACATGTGGTGCCCCACAAGGATCCATCTTAGGGCCATTGTGTACATTAATGATCTCTCATCAGTTACACTGCCAGAAGCAGAGTTTGTTTTGTTTGCAGATGACACAAGTATTGCAATAAATAGTATGTCAAGTGTAGTTCTAGAAAGATCTGCTAATGATATTTTCATGGATATTAATAAATGGTTTAAAGCCAACTCACTGACATTAAACTTCGAAAAGACTCACTATATGCAAAGAACCTGTAAGAGGTTTCCACCCAGCATATGCATAAAATACGAAGAAGAGCAGATAGAAGAGGTTGACAATCTTAAATTCCTGGGATTACAACTTGATAATGAATTCAGTTGGGAAGAGCACACCACAGCACTGCAGAAACACCTTAACAAATCTGTATTTGCAATTCGAGTGTTAGAAGACATAGGCGACATAAAAATGAAAAAGCTTGCATACTTTGCCTACTTTCATTCCATAATGTCATATGGTATAATATTTTGGAGTAACTCTTCAAGTCAAACAAAAGTTTTCAGAGTCCAAAAGCGTGTAATACATATTATTTGTGGAGTAAATTCACGGACATCCTGTAGAAACCTCTTCAAAGAACTGGGTATACTAACTACTGCCTCTCAGTATATTTACTCATTAATGAAATTTGTCCTGTATAATATGTCTCTTTTTCCAACAAACAGCTCAGTTCATACATTCAATACCAGGAACAAAAATGATCTGCACAAGGACTTAAAAGCACTTACTTTAGTTCAAAAAGGGGTCCACTACTCAGGAACACTCATCTTCAATAATTTGCCAGTAAACATAAAAAATTTAGTTACAAATAAAGATCAGTTTAAAAGTAGCCTGAAAGTCTTACTAGTGGCCAACTGCTTCTACTCCATTGACGAATTTTTAATAGAAACAAATGATGTATTGTATATATTCATACTATTAGTATTGTTATTTCAGCTTAAAAAAATTGACATGTTCCACATCCACGAGGATCTCCTCAGCACGGATCTATGGAACGTAAACTAATCTAATCTAATCTAATCTAAAAACACTCCAAAAATTTTCTGTATGGAGATCAGATGCAGTCGCTGTTGAGTCCAGGTCCATCACAAATGAACTTCAGAACACACCAGAAAATAAACTCAGAGTACATGATTCTTTCTTTCTTGACCAGACTGCACCCCTAAGAAGCTGTAAGTTTTCAAATAAGATTCTAGGGTAAATAGCTGGTACAGATCTTCATCACTCTTTCTAGTAGTACTAAGATTTTTCTCTATTTTCAGAGTATTATTCTTCACAATATAGATCATTGGAAACTATATTTCTCATCTATTTTTAACAGTGCTTATCATAATAGTTTTCTTTGTCTGTCTGATGATATTTTGTGTGTATATGTATTAGGGATAGACTGTGTTGCAATCTGATAGAAAACATTAGGTTCTTGTCCAAATTTGTTTGTGTGTTTGGTAAAAACCTATACTCAATACAAGATGAAGTTGGTGGACTTAGTTAATGTCATTCTGTTGAGGATGTAGTGGAACCAGAGGTATCAAAACCATGAACATAAGATGCCTTTACCAAAATTCTGGAGCAGATGAGAATTTGAGCTGCAAAACAAACACAGATGACCACTCTTGTTACAGCACTAGCCACAAAGCAAAAAGAAATGTCTACTAGACAGGAGGATATGCCCACTAGGCAAGATCTGGCCACAGTGAGCACACAAGTTACTGAATTAGCAGAGAAACAGGAAGCCAAAGTGAAGGAAATAGGAAGTGAGATAACTGAACTGCAAAAAGCTCACGAGCCGACCCTTGGATCTATGGAGAAGCTACCTACAGAAGTGAATGAGATCCATGATAGATAGGTATCCTTAGGTGACACTGTAGACAATCTGTCATACCAAGTGATGAATTTGTCATTAGAGCAAGAAAAATGGTACAAGAACAGTTTACTGTGCACAGGCAGCAAGTCACAGAATACATAAATGCTTGGGCAAATTCTGAGGAAGATCAAATAATAAAATTTGTGAACGAGCGAATCGAGACTTCTGTTAGTAATCTGTTGTCCCTGCCAGCAGTGGGCTAAAGAAGGAATTACTCAAGATCAAAGAACAAATAGGATCTGATACTTCTAAATGGAGAAATAGAATAGTTGAAACAGTCAAACCCCTGAACAAAGAGTTAATAGATGTCCTGACAGTGGTGCAGAAATGCCAATATGAATTGCATGAAAACATAATGACACATACCTTGAGCCCCGATCAGACTATAACAGTTTGAAAGTGTATCAGCCTGTTCAAAATATTTAACAATCTGCACATGGCGTGCTGCTGGTGACAATGCTATACACAGTAATAATAATGGAAATGAAAATTCTTAAGCACAGAAACTTTCAAAGAACAATGCATTGGCACAGGTGTCATTTATATTCAGGAGATTTTCTTATTTTTTATTTTACATGTCTAGTTCTGTAGGACCAAATTGAGGAGCTAATATCCAAGGTCATGGAATGAGTCAGTACATGAAATTACAACATAAAAGAACTAACAGATAAAATAAAATTTTTATGAACCCAAAAAACGTCAAGCTATAAGTTCTTGCAAACGCAATCAACAATATAACACAGGAATCAGCTTAATGTTTCAAGGAACTCCTCGACAGAACAGAAGGTCACTCATGAGGAAACTCTTTAGTTTCAGTTTGAAAGAGTGTGGATTACTGCTAAGATTTTTGAATCCTTATGGTACATTATTAAAAATGGATACAGCAGTATATTGCACACCTTCCTGCACAAGAGTCAAACTAGTGAGTTCAAAATATAGTTTGGATTTCTGCCTAGTATTAACCAAGTGCAAGCTGCTAATTCTTTGAAATAAACTGATACTGTTAACAAGAAATGACAATAAAGAGCATATGTATTGTATGGTCAATGTCAGAATTCCCAGAGGTTCATGAACTTACACCACTTTTTGCCCATACCACTCGTTTCTGAGCCAAAAATGTTCTTTGAGAATGGGAAGAGTTACTCCAAAAAATAATACCATACATCATAAGTGAATGAAAATAAGCAAAGGAGACTACTTTTCATGACAAACTATCACTAACCTCAGATACGGTTCGAATAGTGAAAATGGCAGCATTAAGCCCTTTGGCAAGACCTTGAATGTGGGCCTTCCATGACAGTTTACTATCTGTTTAAACACCAAGAAATTTGTACTGTTCAGTTTCTCTAATCATATACCCGTTTTGTGGAATTTAAACGATGGGTTTTGTTGAATTGTGTGTTAGAAACTGTAAAAAATCAGTTTTACTGTGATTTAGCATTAATTATGTTTTTACAAGCCTTGAGTGTATGTCATGAAGTGCACTATTCGAAACAGAGCCAGTGTTGCACACAACATCCTGTACTACCAAGCTAGGTTCATCAGCAGACAGAAATATTTTAGAGTTACCCATGATACTAGAGGGAATATCATTTAAAGAAATAAGGAACTGGTGTGGCCCTAACATTGATCCCTGGGGTGCACCCCATTTGACCATACCCCACTCAGACCCCACATCACAGCCATTCTCAACACTGTGAATACTGACCTTTTGCTGTCTGTTGTTAAAGTAAGAGGTGAACCAATTGTCAGCTACTCCCTTATTCTGTAATATACCAACTTCTGGAGTATTTTACGATCAACACAATCAAATGCCATAGTTAAATCATAAAATATGTCTAGTGTTCTAAACCTTTTATTTAATCCATCCACTACCTCACAGAGAAAAGAGAATATAGAATTTTCAGTTAAACCATGTCTAAATCCGAACTTTATATCTGACAGCAAATTATGTGAAATAAAATGATCCTTACATACACTACTTTCTCAATAACTTTAGCAAGCACTGATGGCATAGAAATAAGTCTAAAATTGTCTATGTTATTCCTTTCTCCCTTTTTATAAAGCGGCTTTACCAGTGAGTACTTTAATCATCCAGGAAACTGACGATCCTTAAAGGAAATATTTTAAATATGGCTAAGTACGGGCTAACATGTGCAACACAGTACCTTAATATTCTCCTAGGCAATCCATTATATCCATGAGAGTTCTTGTTCTTCAGTGATTTCATTACTGATTCAATCTCCCCCTTGTCAGTATCACGGAGAAGTATTTCAGACATGAATATTGGAGAAGTATTTTCCAAGAGAGTTATATCATTCCCTGTAGAAAATGAGTTTTTATTTAAATCACTTGCTATGCTCAGCAAATGTCTGTCAAATACTAATAATAATAAGGATATCACATAGAACAAAATGGGAATTATATCAAATGCTAGAAGTGGTCACAATCAAGCTACAGTAGCCCATTAGAAACACTAATGTAAGGTGTTTAAATATGTTATTAGGAATTCAAAGAGTATGTGGTACACAAATAGAATAGCTACTTCACAGGATAAAATTTAGACCATATAGTCAGTTGTGAAGGAAGTGTCTGCTCACAAGTACAAGGTCAACGATATAAAGTCAGTTTGTAGTAAATATATATCTGATGCTGATAAGTCATATACATGGTGGTCCATTGATAGTGACGGGGCCAAATATCTCATGAAATAAGCATCAAATGTAAAAACTATAAAGAACGAAACTCATCTAGCTTGAAGGGGGAAATCAGATGTCGCTATGGTTGTCCTGATAGATGGTTCTGCCATAGGTCAAACGGATATCAACTGCATTTTTTTAAAATAGGAAACCCCATTTTCTATTACCTATTCGTGTAGTACGTAAGGAAATATTAATGTTTTAGTTGAATTACTTTTTTCGCTTTGTGATAGATGGTGACATAGTCACAAACGTATAAGTACATGGTATCATGTAATAACATTCTGCCATTGCAGACAGTATTTGCTTCGTGATACATTACCCGTGTTGAAATGGACCATTTATCAATTGCAGAAATGGTTGATATTGTGTTTATGTATGGCTATTGTGATCAAAATACCCTGAGGGCATGTGCTATGTATGCTGCTCAGTATCCTGGATGACATCATCCAAGTATCTGGGCCGTTCGCCGGATAGTTACGTTATTTAAAGAAACAGGAAGTGTTCAGTCACATGTGAAACGTCAACCACAACCTGCAACAAATGATGATGCCCAAATAGGTGTTTTAGCTGCTGTCATGGCTAATCCACACATCAGTAGCAGACAAATTGTGTGAGAATCGGGAATCTCAAAAACATCGGTGTTGAGAATGCTACATCAACATCGATTGCTCCTGTACCATATTTCTATGGACTAGGAATTGCATGGTGACAACTTTGAATGTCATGTACTGTTATGCCACTGGGCACAAGAGAAATTAAGGACCAATGACAGATTTTTTGCATGCGTTCTATTTAGCGACAAAGTGTCATTCACCAACAGCGGTGACGTAATGCATAATATGCATTATTGGGCAACAGGAAATCCACGATGGCTCTGACAAGTGGAACATCAGCGACCTTGGCGGGTTAATGTATGGTGCGGATTTATGGGAGGAAGGATAATTGGCCCCAATTTTATCAATAGCAATCTCAATGGTGCAAAGTATGCTGATTTCCTATGTAATGTTCTACCAATGTTACTACAAGATGTTTCACTGCATGACAGAATGGCGATGTACTTCCAACATGATGGATGTCAGGCACGTAGCTCACATGTGGTTGAAGTGGTATCGAATAGCATATTTCATGACATGTGGATTGTTCATTGAAGCACCATACCATGGTCCACACATTCACCAGATCTAACATCCCCGGATTTTTTTCCGTGGGGACAGCTGAAGGATATTTGCTATTGTGATCCACCAACAATGCCTGACAACATGAGTCAGCACATTGTCAATGCATGTGTGAACATTACGGAAGGCAAACTATTCGCTATTGAGAGGAATGTTGTTACGCGTTTTGCCAAATGCATTGAGGTTGACGAATGTCATTTTCAGCATTTATTGCATTAATGTGGTATTTACAGGTAATCATGCTGTAACAGCATGCGTTCTCAGAAATGATAAGTTCACAAAGGTACATATATCAACCAGCATAAAATGTTCAAATGTACTTATGTTCTGTATTTTAATTTAAAAAACCTATCTGTTACCAACAGTTCATCTAAAATTTTGAGCCATATGTTTGTGACTATTGCGGCACCATCTACCGCAGAGCGAAAAAAGTGGTTCAACTAAAACATTCATATTTCTGTACGTACTACACGAATATGTAATAAAAATGGGGTTTCCTATTTAAAAAGTCACAGTTGATATCTGTTTGACCTACGGCAGCGCCATCTAGTGGGCCAACCATAGCGCCATCTGGTTTCCACCTTCAAGCTAGATGAGTTCTGTTCTTTGTAGTTTTTTTGTTTGATGCTTATTTCATGAGATATTTGCCCCGGTCACGAACAATGGACCACCCTCTATATGTACAGTATTTAACTGTCATTTTCTGATCATTACTTGTCATATAATAAAAACTTAGTTTTTACAGGGAATGATATAAATCTCTTGAAAAATACTTTTCTAATATTGATGTCTGAAACACTTCTCTGTGATACCGACAAGTGGGAGATTGAATCAATAATTAAATCTCTGCCAGTTCCCTGTTTAGAACCTGCTAATGCTGAGCAAATTTCAAAGAGCATGAGAAATTGTTTAAGGAACCATTATACAGTCACTAGGCCATAATTGTTCACAATTGGTTTATAAAACATTCTAGATAATTTGAGCGAATGATTTGGCCACGCAGATTGTAAAACATGAGTCCCATCAAAATTTATGGAGTGTGACAGAGAGGTCAATTTGTGCACAAAATCCTGCTTTGGCAACCTTCCTGATTTACAGATGGCTATAGAGGCAGTAATGGCTCAATATTGCTACAGTGCACTTCCAGTGACTTGTTAAGTCCAGGCCATGTTGAGCTGGTGCACTACAGCAGGCAAAAGGGCATCCAACACAATATTAGGAGGTATCCCATGACTTTTGACACCTCAATGCATGAGACAATGTTGACTGGAATACTCTCTTTCAAATTCTGAAGGTTTGCAGGGGTAAAATACAGGGAGCGAAAGGCTATTTACAATTTGTACAGAAAGCAGATGGCAGTTATAACAGTCAAGGGACATGAAAGGGAAGCAGTGGTTGGGAAGGGAGTGAGATAGGGTTGTAGCCTCTCCCCAATGCTATTCAATCTGTATATTGAGCAAGTAGTAAAGGAAATGAAAGAAAAGTTGGGAGTAGGTATTAAAATCCATGGAGAAGAAATAAAAACTTTGAGGTTCACAGATGACATTGTAATTCTGTCAGAGGCAGCTAAGGACTTGGAAGAGCAGTTGAATGGAATGGACAGTGTCTTGAAAGGAGGGTATAAGATGAACATCAACAAAAGCAAAATGAGGATAATGGAATGTAGTCAAATTAAATCAGGTGATGCTGAGGGAATTAGATTAGGAAATGAGACGCTTAAAGTAGTAAATGATTTTTGCTATTTGGGGAGCAAAATAACTGATGATGGTCAAAGTAGAAAGGATATAAAATATAGACTGGCAATGGCAAGGAAAGCGTTTCTGAAGAAGAGAAATTAGTTAACATCAAGTATTGATTTAAGTGTCAGGAAGTCGTTTTTGAAAGTATTTGTATGGAGTGTAGCCTTGTATGGAAGTGAAACATGGACGATAAATAGTTTGGACAAGAAGAGAATAGAAGCTTTCGAAATGTGGTGCTACAGAAGAATGCTGAAGATTAGATGGGTAGATCACATAACTATTGAGGAGGTATTGAATAGAATTGGGGAGAAGAGGAGTTTGTGGCACAACTTGATTAGAAGAAGGGATCAGTTGGTAGGACATGTTCTGAGGCATCAAGGGATCACCAATTTAATACTGGATGGCAGTGTGGATGGTAAAAATCGAAGAGGGAGACCAAGGGATAAATACACTAAGCAGATTCAGAAGGATGTAGGTTGCAGTAGGTACTGGGAGATGAAGAGGCTTGCACAGGATATAGTAGCATGGAGAGCTGCATCAAACCAGTCTCAGGACTGAAGACCACAACAACAACAACACATGAGGATTTTGAAAATGCATTTCTTGTCAAATTGTGGCCCAGTTATGTGTCGGTAATACTACAGAAGAGGGTTTTTACTCAGAGCTTTTCTCTTTTCAAAATGGGAGCTTGCACCGGTGTTTCGAAAAAGAACTTAGTAAGGCATGCTACTGGGGTCAATCCATTTCTCATAGAGTTGTTTCAACAATCTTAAAGGCAACCCTGCCTGTTGAAAATGGAGAGAAACATATCACTGTGTCAGAACCCAGTTAGAATGAATTTATGTCTGTATTGGGTTCTATGGACGTAACTGAAGGAGACATTAAGTCGCAACCAGGACCCAGAGGTTATTACTCACGGAGTCCTAGTACAGACAATGGCTGTAGTAGAGGACAACTGCATGTACCATAAGCTGGTGTCCTCTGCAGAATACCGAACTGAACAGTTATCAGAAACACAGCAAAGGAGATGGTCGTGGGAATCCTTGCAGTACAAATTAAATGAACTGTGAAAGGAGATACAATTCTGGGTATGCGTTTAATAATAATATGTATTGCAGTAACAAACAACTGAATACACCATCAGATTATGACTGGGGGTCACAATCACCAGTGATTACCAAAATTATTGATGACTGCAGTCATACAGCTGTACAACACCTGGAAACAATCTCCAACCACCTTGAGCCGCAGTGAGTTAGACATGAAGTAAGCTTCCTTATATTAAAGGTACCAATATAATGTAGCAACTCTGCTCTGATATGAATCAAAGCAACCAGGAATACCCATTGTTACCACAATCTGTAATTTGGGCCAGTATTGAGGATGTTTCAGTAACTATTGTTCTAGACACAGGAGCATTTGGCAGTGTGCTGTCAAGCAGTTCTTTCATTCCTGTACAGAACTGCAAGGCAACTGGAGCCATTGAAATGTGATCCAGAAATATTAGAATGATAGGAATGCTAGTAAAACTATTGCAATACCATGCACCATTCTACTAGTTGAAGGCTTGTTGTTGACTGCCTTATGAGCCAGGAGTTAACTGTGTGGACACAAGATCAACTTCTCTATGGGTAAGGTTTCCTTTCTAACAGTGAATGAGCTTAAGTTGTGCTGGTGTGGAAGGACAGTACCCAGAGTCAGTATTGATCAAATTCATTGTAAAGGAACATTGCAGGATAAGAAATTTTGTGAGCCTATTGATTAAAGGACTTGAAGTCATGTCATAAATATTACAGAAAGTAGAAGGGCCAGAGAGCCTCACTGGCATTCAGAGACACCAATAGTTAAACCTCTTGAATCAATATGGGGAGGTATTTGAAAAAAAAACTGGAATAATACAAAGGAAATACATATCACCTTGATGAATTTCCACACAAAGCCTTGTACAACAGTTTCTATCTTATCCCATGGTCTCAGTGGAAAGCACTATATAAAGAAATTAGAAGGATGTTTCGAGAAGTTAATAGTTCATAAGGATGTATTTTCACCATCTGCAGACGCTGGGGATTGACTACATAAAACCGTTTGATGACACAGTGAACTACTCGTCTCTTTTGTCAAGACACTACACTATAGCAAGCAACTGTTTTGCAGGAGGGCAAAGAATGAATGAATGTGTGGACCAGATTCCACAGGTTCCAAATGACGAAGATAAGTGAGAAGAAAAGGTTCAGAAAGCTTTGACCAGCTTGACAGACAAAGCATTTAGAAGAAAGCACAATTGTGACAAGACAATTATAAAAATACTAAGGTATCAAGTGAACAAAAAAGTATCATTAAGAAACCATCCACCTCTTGAACAAAAGGAATAAAAAGTGGCAGCTTTTATGTATGGGACGTTTTGTGATTCTAAGGATTCCAAATCCTGGTGGATATTTGTTAGGGTACTAAAGTAATCAGTGAATTAAAGGACTTCGTCCTCGTCAAGATTTATGAAAATATTATTCTTGGTGGAATCAGTGTGCATAATTTTAGGAACACAGTTCAATAAGAATTTTTATGTATTTTTGTCTGTAGTAGATAAATACACTCCTGGAAATTGAAATAAGAACACCGTGAATTCATTGTCTCAGGAAGGGGAAACTTTATTGACACATTCCTGGAGTCAGATACATCACATGATCACACTGACAGAACCACAGGCACATAGACACAGGCAACAGAGCATGCACAATGTCGGCACTAGTACACTGTATATCCACCTTTCGCAGCAATGCAGGCTGCTATTCTCCCATGGAGACGATCGTAGAGATGCTGGATGTAGTCCTGTGGAACGGCTTGCCATGCCATTTCCACCTGGCGCCTCAGTTGGACCAGCGTTCGTGCTGGACGTGCAGACCGCGTGAGACGACGCTTCATCCAGTCCCAAACAAGCTCAGTGGGGGACAGATCCGGAGATCTTGCTGGCCAGGGTAGTTGACTTACACCTTCTAGAGCACGTTGGGTGGCACGGGATACATGCGGACGTGCATTGTCCTGTTGGAACAGCAAGTTCCCTTGCCGGTCTAGGAATGGTAGAACGATGGGTTCGATGACGGTTTGGATGTACCGTGCACTATTCAGTGTCCCCTCGACGATCACCAGTAGTGTATGGCCAGTGTAGGAGATCGCTCCCCACCACATGATGCCGGGTGTTGGCCCTGTGTGCCTCGGTCGTATGCAGTCCTGATTGTGGCGCTCACCTGCACGGCGCCAAACACGCATACGACCATCATTGGCACCAAGGCAGAAGCGACTCTCATCGCTGAAGACGACACGTCTCCATTCGCCCCTCCATTCACGCCTGTCGCGACACCACTGGAGGCGGGCTGCACGATGTTGGGGCGTGAGCGGAAGACGGCCTAACGGTGCGCGGGACCGTAGCCCAGCTTCGTGGAAACGGTTGCGAATGGTCCTCGCCGATACCCCAGGAGCAACAGTGTCCCTAATTTGCTGGGAAGTGGCGGTGCGGTCCCCTACGGCACTGCGTAGGATCCTACGGTCTTGGCGTGCATCCGTGCGTCGCTGCGGTCCGGTCCCAGGTCGACGGGCACGTGCACCTTCCGCCGACCACTGGCGACAACATCGATGTACTGTGGAGACCTCACGCCCCACGTGTTGAGCAATTCGGCGGTACGTCCATCCGGCCTCCCGCATGCCCACTATACGCCCTCGCTCAAAGTCCGTCAACTGCACATACGGTTCACGTCCACGGTGTCGCGGCATGCTACCAGTGTTAAAGACTGCGATGGAGCTCTGTATGCCATGGCAAACTGGCTGACACTGACGGCGGCGGTGCACAAATGCTGCGCAGCTAGCGCCGTTCGAAGGCCAACACCGCGGTTCCTGGTGTGTCCGCTGTGCCGTGCGTGTGATCATTGCTTGTACAGCCCTCTCGCAGTGTCCGGAGCAAGTATGGTGGGTCTGACACACCGGTGTCAGTGTGTTCTTTTTTCCATTTCCAGGAGTGTATTATCCTGTGATGTATGTAGGAAGAATGATTCCCATCTGCCAGTCTTAAGATCACTTTTTCCTACATCTACAGGGTGTCACAAAAAGGTACGGCCAAACTTTCAGGAATCATTCCTCACACACAAAGACAGAAAATATGTTATGTGGACATGTGTCCAGAAACACTTACTCTCCATGTTAGAGCTCATTTTATTACTTCTCTTCAAATCACATTAATAATGGAATGGAAACACACAGCAACAGAACGTACCAGTGTGACTTCAAACACTTTGTTACAAGAAATGTTCAAAATGTCCTCCATTAGCAAGGATACATGCATCCACCCTCCATCATATGGAACCCCTGATGCACTGATGCAGCCCTGGAGAATGGCATATTGTATCACAGCCGTCCACAATACGAGCACGAAGAGTCTCTACATTTGGTACCGGGATTGCGTAGACAAGAGCTTTCAAATGGGCCCATAAATGAAAGTCAAGAGGGTTGAGGTCAGGAGAGTGTGGAGGCCATGGAATTGGTCCGCCTCTACCAATCCATCGGTCACCGAATCTGTTGTTGAGAAGCGTACGAACACTTCGACTGAAATGTGCAGGAGCTCCATCGTGTGTGAACCACATGTTGTGTCGTACTTGTAAAGGCACATGTTCTAGCAGCACAGGTAGAGTATCCTATATGAAATCGTGGTAAGTACAGTACATACTGACAAAACTAAAATGAGCTCTAACATGGAAATTAACCGTTTCCGGACACATGTCCACATAACATCTTTTCTTTATTTGTGTGTGAGGAATGTTTCCTGAAAGTTTGGCCGTACCTTTTTGTAACACCCTGTATGTCTTCATACATGATTAGTCTGGAATTCACAGAAGGTTCATCAAACCACTTTCAAGTTATTTGTCTACTGTTCCACTCTCCAACAACACACATGTAACATGACACTTACGTATTTTCGTATGAGCTCTGATTTCTCTTAATTTATTGTGATGTTCATTTCTCCCTATGTAGATGGGCAGAAACAAAATATTTTCACACTCTGAGGAGAAGATTAATTATTGAAATTGTATGAGAAGATCCTGCCGCAATTGGAAAGGACTTTGTTTTAATGGTTGACATTCTAATTCACATATCATCTCCCATGGCACTCTCTCCTCTATTTTGTGATAATACAAAATGTGCTCCCCTTCTTTGAACTTGTTCCATGTCCGCCCTCAGATCGATATGATGCATATCCCACACTGCACACCAGTACTCCTGAAGAAGGACAAATGTAGTATAAGCAGTTTCTGGAGTAGACCTGTTGATTATTCTAAGTGTTCCACAAACAAATGAAAGTCTTTGGGCCATGGGGGATAGCCACATGGTCTGATGTTACTTACCACAGTTTCGAGTCCTCCCTCAGGAATGGGTGTGTGTTGTCCTTAGCATAGTAAGTTAGTTTAAGTTATACTAAGTAGTGTGTAAGCCTAGGGCCAATGACCTCAGCAGTTTGGTCCCATAACCACTTACCACATATCGACCGGGGGGGGTGGGGGGTGGGGGGGGGTGGGGGGGAACTTTGGTTTACTTTCGCCACAGCTATATCTGTGTGATCATTCCAATTTAAGTTGTTGGTTATAGTAATCCCTAAGTATTTAGTTAAATTGACAGCCTTTAGATTTGTGTGATTTGTCATGCAACGAAAATGTAGCAGATTCCTTTTAGTACTAATGTTGGTGACTTCACACTTTTCACTGTTTATAGTCAGATGCCTCTTTCAGCACAATGCAGGTATTTTGTCTAAATAATTTTGCAATATATTTTGATCATCTGATGACCTTTGAGGACATTAAATGACAACATCATCTGCAAACAATACAAGAGACATTTTGATGTCATCTCCTAAATCTTTTATGTAGATCAGAAACACCAGAGGGCATATAACATTTCCTCAGTGAAAGACAGACATTACGTCTAGTTTACTTGATGATTTTTAATCAATTACCATGAACTTGACCTTTCTGACAGGAAAGCATGAATCCAGTTAGATAACTGATATGAATACTCAATAGGCACAAAACTTGATTAGAAGTTGTGTGTGAGTAATGGTGTCAAAAGCCTTATGGAGATCTAAAAACATAAAGCAAATTAATGAATGCAACAAGCGACTCTAATATGGAATACATTTGAATGATGATAATTATTGGTTTAGAAGGTGGTCTAGCTTGTGTTTAAAGCTGCACCAAGCTTGGTACAGGCGGGATTTGTCATAGAGGTTGGTGTGATGTGGTCTGCAGTCTTAAGTTTGATCTTTCTCCAGAGCCACATACTGAGTTTCTGAACATTGGTCTTGGTGCGTTGTTTAATATATTTCCCATTGGCTAAGACTGAGCTACTTGCTCCACACATCAGCTCATTGAACAGAATTCCTGAGGATTCAGGTTTGTACTGTTCAATTATTTTTTATGGAACTATTATGAGAGAGGTTTATCTAAATATGTGGAACAACAAACATAAAGAGAAAATGTTGTTGATTTTTCAACGCTAAAATGAGCATGCGAGTACAGTTTATGAAGAAGGGTATACAGTAATTGTGCATGAACTGATTCAAATGACAGCTGATAGCTCGTACATGCAGCTTGACGATTGGCCCACAAAGACTGTATTGTTGCCACTGAAGCAAAGCTAGTGTGTATTTTGTGAAATGTACCATGGACATTCTTTGACTGTGCTATATGGGCATTAACCAATTGGACAGTGAATTTCAAGTTTCAAGTGATTGTGTAATGGCAACCTAAGGAAAATTTGCTATTACATAATAGTCGATTATGTAATTACACCTCTCCCAAATCCAATCTCATACAGTGCACGGAAAAGACTAAATCTGATATCGTCCCGTGTGTGCTCTGATTTCCCTTATTTTATTACAACCATCATTTCTCCCTATGTAGGTCGGCATCAAAAAAATATTTTCATGGTTGGAGGAGAAAATTGTTGATTGAAATTGGGTTCATTTTAATGATGTCGACCCTGAATCCTGTATCATTTCAGTAACATCCTCTCCCCTATTTCGCAATAATACGAAACATGCTGCCCATCTTTGAACTTCCTTCATGCACTCCAGCAGTCTTATCTAGTAAGGATCCCACAACACACTGCGGTATTCTAAAAAGGATGGAGAAGTGTAGTGTAGACAGTCTCTTCAGTAGATCTGTTACGTTTTGTAAGTGCCCTTCCAATAAAACACAGTCTTTGGTTAGCCTTTCTCACAACATTTTCCCTGTGTTCCTTCCAATTTAAGTTGTTCATAATTGTATTTCCTAGGTATTTAGCTGAATTTACAGACTTTAGATTTGACTGATTTATCATGTAACTGAAGTTTAAAGGCTTCTTTTTAGCACTCATGTGGACGGCCTCACACTTTTTGTTATTTAGTGTCAATTGCCAATTTTTCTACCATTTTCTAAATCATTCTGCAATTTGTTTTAATCTTCTTATGACTTTACTAGTCGATAAATGACAGAATCATCTGCAAACAACCTAATACAGCTGCTCAGATTGTCTCCTAAATTGTTTATGTAGATATGGAACAGCAAAGGGCCTACACCACCACCTTGGGGAATGCCAGAAATCACATCTGTTTAATTCGAAGATTTTCCATCAATTACTATCAACTGGGACCTCTCTGACAGGGAATCACAAATCCAGTCACATAACTGTGATGATATTCCATAATTGTGCAGTTTCTCTACAAGCTGCTTGTGTGGTAGAATGTCAATAGCCTTCTGGAAATGTAGAGACACAGAATCTTTTTGAAATCCCTTTTCAGTAGCACTCAACAATTTATGCAAGTAAAGAGCTAATTGTGTTTCACAAGTACGATGTTTTCTAAATCTGTGTTGACTGAGTGTCAATAGACCATTCTCTTTGAGGTAATCAATAATTTTGAACACAATATATGTTCCAAAATCCTGCTGCATGTCGATGTTAATGATGTGGGCCTGTAATTTAGTGGATTACTCCTACTACCTTTCTTGAATATTGGTGTGGCCTGTGCAGCTTTCCAGTCTTTGTGTACAGATCTTTCATCAAGCAAATGGTTGTATATGATTGCTAAGTATGGAGCTAAAGTACCAGCAAACTCTGAAATGAACCCAACTGGTGTACAGTGTGGACTGGAAGACTTGCTTTTGTTAAGTGATTTATGGTGCTTCACTACTCTGAGGATATCTTTTTCTATGTTACTCATGTTGGCAGCTGTTCTTGATTCAAATTCTGAAATTTACTTCATCTTCTGTGGTGAAGGAATTTTGGAAGGCTGTGTTTAGTAACTCTGCTTTGGCAGCACTGTCATCTATAGTATTTCCATTGCTATTGCTATTGCATAGAGGAGGCATTAATTTTGTGTTGCTGCTAGCATACTTAACATACAACCAGAAACTCTTTGGATTTTCTGCCAGGTTTCAAGTCAAACTTTCATTGTGGAAACTACTATAAGCATCTTGCATTGAAGTCCATGCAAAATTTCAAGCTTCCTTAAAAAATCGTCAGTGTTGGAGATTTTGCATCCATTTGGATTTGGCATCTTGTCTTCATTGTTTCTGCAACAGTGTTCTGTGTTTACCAAGGAGAATCAGCTCCATCTTTTGTTAATTTATTCAGCATAAATCTCTCAATTGCTGCCAATATCATTTCTTTGAATTCAAGCCACATCTGGTCTACACTTAAATTTTTAATTTTGAAAGACTGGAGATTGTCTGTTAGAAAGGTGTCAAGTGAATTTTTATCTGCTTTTTTGGATAGGTATATTTTTGTTTATTTGTGGAGAATTTGTAGGTTACAATATTCCGTCTTTCTGTGTTTGCTAATCGCTGTATCTGTTTTGATGATTGTTATTAGCTCAGAATTATTTGTTTCTAAGAGGTCCAGTTCATTGTTTCTGTTTTTGTTGAAATATTGGTGTGGTACCCAGACCTCCACACAAGAAACTTTTGCAAAAAGTATGGACTGAAAAGTTTTATGTATCCTAGATCATAAGTATTTGTACATCAAAGCATGCTATGCAAACCAACTGTCCAAAACAATGTACAGAATGTGATTTATACAAGTAACATATGAAGACTATTATGCTAACAGACATATCATCTCCAAATATTACAATATTACAAAATATTAAATTTGTGGTAGTTATGTACATCTTGCGATATCAAACAGTGGATACTCCAGTATGGAATAGTGACAATATTATGAAAGAGATTCATTGCTACACACCAAATAGTGGAGATGTTGAGTTGCAGACAAGCACAATAGAAAGACTGCCAAGCACGTAAACTGTTAACTGAAAGACCTTCCTTCTGAAGATGATAATACACACACACACACACACAACACACACACACACACACACACACACACACACACACACACACACACACACATTCTCAATATCATGACTCACACATACGAGACCACTGTCTCTGGCCACCGAGGTCAGACTACGAGCAACTGGGTCTGGTGGGACAAGAAATGTGGCTGGTAAGAGTAAGGAGGAAGTTGGGACAGGAGGAGAAGTGATAGCAGGGTAGAGGCAGGGATCATAAAGTACTGGTTCTGGGACCATACTGGATCATGGTGGGGAGAGTGTAGATAGCTGGGTACGGTCAGAAGTTAGACAGATTTTGGTGGGAAGGGGGGGGGGGGGGGGTGGGGGGGTGGGGGTATTGAAAAGGGTGAGAAGGAAAGAGACTGTAGGTCCACTAGTGGAATAGAAGGCTGTGAATTGCTTGAGTGGGAGCAGAGAAGGGGATGGGTGAAGGACAGTGACTATCGATGGTTGAGTCCAAGAGAGTACAGGAATATAGGATATATTGCACAGAGAGGTCCCATCTGGGGAATTTAGAAAACTGGTGTTGGTAGGAAGGATCCTGATGACACAGGCTGTGGAGCAGTCTTTGATGTGAAGAACGTTGTGTTCCTCAGAATGTTCATTGATTGGGTGGTCCAACTGTATCCTGACCAAAATTATTCAGTGGCCATTCATGTGGACAGAGAGCTTGTTAGTTGTCATGCCCATATGGAGCAAAGCACAGCTGTTGCAGCTTACCATGAAGATCACATGACTGCTTTCGTAGGTAGTCCAGCTTTTGATAGGATAAGTGATGTTTGTGACTGGACTGGAGTTGATGGAGGTGGGAGGATATGTACAACAGGACTTTCATGCAGGTCTATTAGATGGATATGAATTTTGAGGCAGGGGTTGGGAACAGGGGTGGAGCGGGGATGGACAAGGATATTGTGTAGGTTCAGTGGATGGTGGCACACTACCATGGGAGGGTGAAAAGGATAGTGGATAGGACACTCCTCATTTCAAGCCACAACTAGAGGTACTTCAAACCCTGATGTAGAATCTGATTCAGTTGTTCCTTTCCTGGGTGGTACCGAGTTATGAGGGAAATACTCCTTTCAGGCCAGATGGTGGGACTTTGGGAGGTGGTGGGTGACTTGAGAGATAAGGCACGGAAGATCTGTTTCAGTACAGTTTTGGTCTGTGAAGGCTTCAGTTAGACCCTTGGTGTATTTTGAGAGGGACTGCTTGTCACTGTGGATATGATAAGCCACAGGTGGCTAGGATATGTAAAATGGACTTGTTAGTATGGAATAGGTAGGAGCTGTCAAAGTGGACATGTTGCTGGTGGTTGGTAGGTTACATATGGATGGAGTTACTGATGTCAACATAGAGGAAGGTAACTTGTTGGGTTGAGGAGAACCCAGTGAAGCAAATTGGGGAGAAGGCTTTGTGGTTTTTAGGGAATGTGGATAGGGTCTCATCACCCTCAAACCAGATTACGAAGATGTCGTCAGTGAATTTGAACCAGGTCAGGGGTTTGGGATTCTGGGTGGTTAGGAAGGATTCCTCTAGATGGCTTACGAATAGGTTTGCACAGGATGGTGCCATGTGGGTGCCCATTGCCGTACTTCAGATTTGTTTGTTGGTGATGCTTTCAAAGATAAAGTAATGATGGGTTAGGATATAGTCAGTTGTGGTGACCAGAAAAGAGGTTGTAGGTCTGGAATCCATTGGATGTCAGGAAAGGTAATGTTCAATAATGACAATGCAAAAGGTATTAGGGATCTTAGTATAAAGTGTTGTGGATTGGCAAGAGGGCAAACCCACTAATGTAAAAGGAAGCCGAAAGGCACGTGTTTTAGCCTACGCAGGCTGGCGTGAGGTCTGGAACAGGACAAGGAAGTTAGACTAGAAAAAAAGGATGTAGCTTGTGGAATACTTAACTTTAATCCCTTAATGTTGAACGTAGCTCTTGTCCGTACATTATTTACAATATCAATAGCAACTGATAACGGCACCTTGCTAGGTCATAGCAAATGAAGTAGCTGAAGGCTATGCTAACTATCGTCTCGGCAAATGAGAACGTATTTTGTCAGTGAACCATCGCTAGCAAAGTCGGCTGTACAACTGGGGCGAGTGCTAGGAAGTCTCTCTAGACCTGCCGTGTGGCGGCGCTCAGTCTGCAATCACTGATACTGGTGACACGCGGGTCCGACGTATACTAATGGACCGCGGCCGATTTAAAGGCTACCACCTAGCAAGTGTGGTGTCTGGTGGTGACACCACATTCCTCCCCCGCAAATCGGTTGTGTTATAAGGCTCCCGCCCACCAAGGGGAAGACCCCATGTCGACGTATGCAACGAGGTGGGGAGCCTACAAAACAGGCAAGGCTGTGCCACCCGCACCCTGTCATTCGGTCCGAGGGGAGCTAGGAAACGCCTGAAAACCTGCTCCAGGGTGCACGCCAACATGCGGTGTATGCGCCCGCAGAGAGACAGGAGGGGCCGAAGGGTCGACCTCCATCGGGCCGGGGCACCCGACGGGCGAAGACGACAGATGGTCCAGATCAAGCAAGAGTTCCATGTCGGAGGACAACCGGTCCCGGGAAGCGAACGGCAGCATGTGACCCAGGGAGGTACCCGGCGGTTGCCGCGGCACGTCCACTGTGGGCGTCGCTGGCAGGAGAACAGGCGGCACCGGCGGCGGTGGCGGTGGTGGCGGCGTGTCGCCATGGGGCAAAATGGAAGGCAGCGTCGGTAACACCTGGGGCTGAGGCGAGCCAGTAGATGGGTCCCCAGGGTGCTGACCGGACGGCACCGTCACTGAAAGCAGACGGCGAGCAGCAGATCCCATGCGACGACAGAGGCGCAGCTGGTTGAGATGCCGACGCACCTCACCAGAGGCCCCCAAAACCAGATACATAGCGCGGCCAAGGCAGCGAAGAATGCGCCCTTCGAGCCAACGCCATGAACCTCGATAGTGACGATAGTAGACAACGTCGCATGGAGCAAAAGCAGGTGTCTGCCGCTGCACAGGAACCTGATGCGGCAGATGTAGCAAAAACATCAAGGTTCGATGATGACGACCGTGGAGCAACTCAGCTGGCGAGCGACCATCTCGGGGCTGAGAGCGATACGAGGACAAAAAGAGCAATAACGCGTCCTCCCGAGAATGCGACTCTTTCAACTTCAACATCTGTGACTTGAAAGTCCTGACCAATCCTTCAGTGGCACCGTTTGACTGTGGCGAAAACGGCGCGGTTGTCAGATGTTGAATACCATTGGCCTTGCAGAAGGACTGAAATTCTGCGGACATGAATTGCGGGCCATTGTCAGAAACAATAGTCTGTGGCAGACCTTCAATGGAAAAGATAGCAGATAACGCTTGGATGGTGGCAGATGACGTCGTGGAAGAC